>NW_009953758.1:2975924-2996514 GCF_000747805.2 Chaetura pelagica | reverse complement strand
GGTTCAGCCTTCTCATCTTTCTGTGTGGTATTACAGTTCTTGATCTCATCCTGCATCTCTCACACACCACTTTCAATCTAAGAACATGAGAATGATTTACAGTAAAGACAAGGCAACTTCTGCAAGCAGCTAAATGGCAAGGGGGTTTTCTGGCTCATGCCAGAAAGAGCACCACACCAATCTTGGTTATATACAGTATCCATCCCCTCTATCCAAAAGAAATGCTTGTATGCTATTAATATCACAAGATGAAGCTCAGCTGTATAAATAAAACCTCTCATTTCAGCTAAGTCTTCATCATCTCTCTGGAATCCACCACCTTCTCCTCTTCACAACAAAACTCTCAGGAGAGCCTTCAGTGAAGGTTTTTCGTGCGAATCCTGTTCCTCAAGCACACTGGACAGGAATGAAAATCTGGTTTTATTATCTCCTCTTGGCAAGTTAACATACACAAACAATTGGAATTAAGGAAAAAAAACAACAAAACAATGAACTTCTGAAGGAAACGCTCAATTATTTGCAAGTCAGCATGGTTTAAAATGGACGTGTATTGTCTGGAAGTCAAAGGGACCTGCATGCTCAAAGACCTCAAGCTTATCACTTGACCTTTCCCACATGAAAAAAATAATAATAATCTCCCTATATGACCTTCCTAGGTACCTCACTTTGAGAATTAAAAAATAAATACGCTGTAAATCCTCCTATTATTAATACTGTTGTTACTATGGGAGCTGGAACTGTCGTCAGCAAACAGGCAGGACATAATTTAATTTTCTTCAAATATTTATTATGTGACAACAGCCATCTGTTTAACACTCACTATACTTAGTTTCTGTCTCAAAAAGCACAGAGAAAGAAAAGACCAACTTCTGCCTCTTGCTTCCACACATCCTTTCCAAATACATATACACTAATACGTAGAGGACTACCAACTGTAGCACACAAGAAATGGTAGGAAAGCAGACAAAGTTTCAACTTTGAGGAAAACAATTATGATCATAAATTTATTCTCCAGTATACCAAAACTAGAATCCCTAGTTTCAGCAGTAGTAAAAAAATTTTAATTTCAGCATTCAGGACTAAGGACAGGATATGAAGGAAAATGGTGCAATGAGAGTAGATAGCAACAGTGCACTGTGCACAGTGACCATGTACCTATGCAGAAAGAGTAACTTTTCAGTAGCATTATTTTATCTCCAGTACATTATAAAATAAACCATCATTCTTAACTAACAGCTGTTAGACAAATTGTGATACGCTTGGCATTTGATGGTTGAATGGACAGCAAACAATAACTCCCTAATATGGTGTCAGCATTATGTCCATCAACTATATACATTTGTTGATGCTTCTTTTTGTTTGTAAACTGCAGAATCCAAATACTTGAATCAAAATAATTTTTAAAAGCTGGGACTAACAAAACCAATAAAGATGTAAACATTACCTTTTTACACAAAAAAAACCCCAAACACCACCAACAAAGAAAAAACAAATCATTGGGGAGAGGCAAAAACTGTTTTGAAAATAGTTCTGTATTTGTGATCACAAGCCACTAACTCTATTTCTGTCACTCTGGCTTGTGGCATTGGACTCTTATTCGGAAGCAATCTGGCCAGAAATGGTGTAGGTAGCCCTGCTGAGGCCTGGCTGTGCCCTGATGCCTCAAGGGAGCATCAATGCTACAAACAGAAAACTAAGTCAAGGCTGTTATGCACCAGCACAGCTCAGCACTTCGTGTTCATGCATGTGCAGCACAGAAGGACTGGGTAATATATGGCCCTTCTACATGTAAACGAAAATGCAACATCAACAGGCTGCTAGAGCACTTGTCATTCCACCTGTATCCCACCTGTATCAGCAGCACAGAAACACAGCTGCCCACTTACAAGCCATGCTCCTGTGGAGCACTGGTTAAGCACCAGCAGAGGCTCCCTAACCTTTCTTTCATTTTTCAACAAGGACAAAGGTTTAGACAAACACAGTAGCAGACAGACTCGTGTCGAAAATGAGATAATGCTGGACTTTGCTTAAACTAATATGATTTGAGAACACGTTAAAGATGTGCCACCACCTTCCTGATCCATCCAAATAATAACTAGGTCTACTCTCTGTTACAGTTTTCCAGATAGCTAAAAAAACAAAAAAAAATTTCTACATTATTTCCCAAATCCTGTCAAAAGCCTGCATTTATTTTAAGTAGCCTGCCTGCATTGCGGAATATATTTCTACCTAGTATTTATCACCAGTGTAATAACCTGAACATAACACTTTGGTTTTAGCACAACATTTGTAATTGTTTTGTGGTCTAATAAGAATCATAGTTATTTAAACATTTCAAAACTATATAGGACATAAAAATGTCCTCCTGAATTTTATCCAAAACTCATTCACATCAGTATCCTACCATCTGTACCATCCAGTTCCAGATATTTCAAAGACTAGCAGGAGAAAGCCTTGAAGGCAAATTTGCAAAAGTAGTAGGAAAAGTGGTCCTTATTATCCTTTACCTTTAGGGATACTTTAAGCTCAAAGAAGCTACCTGTCCCTTCCAAAAGAACTTAGAAAGTTTGTTTCTATTTGCAGAATTTGTCTATATAACAATTACTATTCTCCTAAAATAAAATACCCGATTCCTTTAGACCCTATTGAGTTTTAGCCTCAATGATATACTGCAGCAGTGATCTCCACAGACTAATCTGTGCACTGAACTAAGTATTTTACCTTTGGCCAGAACTAAATTTGTTACTTTCCAGTATCATTGACAGTCTCCCTTTCTGATGATGGCAAGCTACCTATTCCTAAACCACTACTCTAAGCAACACATTGTCAGTTATCTCTTTTACAGGGAAACTGTCTCATAAACAGAAAGTAGTTTGCAATGACCATAATTCATAGAGATGCTGTAATCAGTAGAAAAGCTACTGACAACGCATACACTGCACCTTCTGCATCTGAGATGACATTTCTTACCAGCAGTATTACCTTTTCTGTGTCCCTGCGCCAGGGCTTTAAGAGCAGAGTTCAGAGCACCTCCCTCACAGCTCTAGGAACTCACAGGCCTAGGAACAACAGATCATGATATTACCAGCAATACCACCATCATGAAGAATGACGGCAAACACAGTTTTTAAAGGGCTGCTGGGTTCTCATGTCAGCACAACTGCAGTACACGACAGACACTCCTCCCTTGATAGTGGGAACAAGTGTAACAGCTGAATGAATTACCTATTCACTGCAGTATTGATCTTCCAAACTTGCCATCAGACATAATTCCTACCTGCAGGACGTGAAGTTTGCAGCAGTTGGTGACCTCATGATGCTGTTTTACATAATTAAAACCCAGCCAAACGATACCTAAAAATTACTCAAAGAGGTTACTTAGCTAACTGTCAGAAAGAAATACACTGGACAACCTGCTCACAGATTTTGATACAGTAATTTGTCCTCTCATCCTCCTCAAATTGTTAAGAGTGAGCCGAGTAGGGTATTTTCTTATACTTTTCACTGCCATGAAGTGGATCTTCTGTCCTGATGTGGTCCAAACTACTGACAGAAGCTGGAACCAAACCCCTCTCAATGTGCTGGCTAGCTTCCCCCTCCAGCATAAGAAAACCTTGACAGGAAGTGTGTGACCCACTCCCCAACTAAGAAGCCTTGTCTAGCCATTAATTAATCTCTTGCAATTACAGGTGTCCCTGAAATAGATTAAATATTTTGCTATCGTATTTTATTTCAGTTTTTCATGTATTGAAACTGGAAAACATGGATGGGTATCTACATACTGTTAGACATCTGGTATTATAACTCTGATGTTAGCCACTGGGGCTTCACTTGAGTCACATAATCTCTCCATTTATTAGAAGACCAATTCCAGACAATTCAACAGTTTAAAAAATATTAAAGGATGTCTCTGATAGGTCTAATGAGGAGATCACTGCTAATTCTAAAATGAGAGAAGCTTATCCAATGGTTTTGAGTCATTTGACACAGGCAATGAACAAGTATTAATGAGATTGTGTTTTTAGGACTTATGAAAAAAGGTCTTTTGGCATTTCAGACAGGGATTATGACAAAGACTGCTCAATGTGGATGAGCCAGCCACATTCAAACTGGTCACACACCAAAACATCAGTGAAACAGCATTTTTCATCAGCTTTGTCATGTTTACCTAATGCTAAGAAGTTAAATATTATTGATATTTGCTGAGTTCCTCCTTGTCAACACAGGCTGTAAGTGAAGATGATCCCACTTGCCTGACTTTTTCTTCTCTCTCTGAAGCAGCAGAGCCACAAACACTGCAGCTACTGCTACCCATTCCACACACACACACACCTTAAGGGAATCTGTCCCACAATCTAGTGACACCTCCATGGAAAAACAAAATATTTAGCAGGCAGATGATCTACCCACAAAGACAGGACAAAGATCCGTCCTGTATATAAGCTCCTGTTTTCCTACCTCTCTGCTTTCATCACCGAGAATTCAGCTTAAGTGTCTCCGAAGAGTAACATGCTCTACTCAATTCACCTGTTTTTAGCTTTCCCTGAAGCAGTACTGACAAATAACTAAAAATACTTGCTAATTAAGAAGGGAGGAAACAGTAGACACAGCGGGCTCCTTCCACCGATAGATGTTATTCAGATGAGATAAAAGGTATGAACATTTTACAAAAGGCCTCAAGCAAATGCGATTTTCCATTTGGCCCCAGAAAGTAACTTCTAACATAGACAAACTACCTAGAGATCCAAAATGGCTGAATTCAATGTTGGGCATAGAATGGAAAGGTCAATTACGAATCAACATCTCCTTTAAGTTCCTGTTAACATTTTAAAAAGGACTTAACATCATTTTTCCCTCTTCTGCTTAAGTTTCTCTTCCAAGCCTCAACACCTTTCATAGTAAGTTTGTTCTTTAATATGGAAAACAGATTCAGTGACTGCTTCCTGTGGGTGTTACTGACAGTGGTAGAGGAACTTGACTCACTTCCTGTTTATTTTTTTAAATGCATCAGCAAAGTCTGTGTCTGTCTCCTACCCCAACCTTGTGTACTGGAAGATCTGATGGCCACTCCCACCAGAAGCACTCCTTCTTCCCGTTAAAGAGAGCTGGCTCCCAACCAGCCCTCAGATGTGAAAAGACCCCACAAGACATGGGTCAGTAGGCAGTAACACTGATGTTTGATGCATTCCATACTTCTCACAAAGTCTGTATGATGACTATTCCAAGCTGTAAGCTTCTGGATGCAAGGACTGCCTCTTCTCCCTTCTGTAGTAGAAATTACCAGAAAGGTAGCCTTGTAACAGAAGCAGAGATGAAATTTTATTTTGTTTTAACACAGTGATCAACTGATTGTTAACCTTTTTGGTCTCTTCAATGGGAAGACATGGATTCGAACTGGGTAATAAGAAAAATAGGTCTGCTTTAATTATAGTGCCTAATGAAGCCCTTATCACACAGAAATTTTTTTTTCAGGACCGCTTAAGAATGAAGTACCAGATCACAGGACTGCTCAGCTACACCACCAAGTGCAACACAAAGAGGACTAACGTACCAAAAGATACTGAAGTCTACAAAAAACACAGCAACTCCACTAAGAGCCCCCAAATTTAAATCCCTACAGATATAAATTACAAAAGGAGCAATCCTCCCAGAAAAATAACACAGAATTCTTGATGTAGAAAAGAGTGGTTTTCCCCCTCAAAAGAAAAATTGATAAAGCAAAACTACTGAAACAACTCTGTGGTCATATGCCACTGAGATGAAGAGGGAGCCATGCCTCTCAACTATTGCTTCAGTCTTGAGTCTAAAACGAGTTCCTCACAACAACTTGTTTTGTCTAAAGACTCCGCATGCTAGCTATTACATTAGAATATATTCTGAAGCTGCACACCTCTTTATAGGCCTAGGTGGTCTAGGTTGTTAGGACAACCTAGCTCTGGGTTATTAGGACATGAAGTAGACAGATTAGGAAAGGGATCTGATCATCATTTACCCTACTATCTGTGGGATCTGTTGCTCTAGCAGTGCATTCCTTCCTGTTTCCTTGCCTATTTTTAAGTTTCATGGCCTGAAAAACACCTGTGCCACTACTGTATGTTATTCCTGCAGTTTTTTCCCTAAAGAAAGAGGATAGAAAAAGACGCTGACTTGATAAGGAAAAAGAAAACACCCCAACTGGACAAAATGACTGAAAAAGGAATTTACTGACTCATAAGCTGTATATTAAGCTGCTTCACAGGACCTCCTACCTTCAACCTCTCCACTTCCTTTTTCCCTAAAAGCACTTAGATTTACAGGGTTTTCTCCCTGTATGCTAGCAAAGCTTCACTGTTCTTTAGGCCAAACCACTAATGCTAGTGTCACAGAAGAGAAGAGCAAAGGACAAAATACAGGAAGCAATTCAAGGTATGAGGATTTTTTAAACTCATTATGCCCCAAAGACAGGGGAAAAAAAATCCTATTGAATGCAACAAATTCAGCTCCCAAGATCTAGTATTTCAAGGCTGCAAATCACACATACAACTCTTTAACACTAGTAAGAAGAATTACAACATAAACAACGCTTGCTTAACTCACACTGTTGGGTTTCAAAAGTTCAATTCATATCAGTAGATACAAAAACACCTTCAATCCATATCATGCTTTCTTCCTTACAGTAATTACAATAAAATATGTACAGATAGTTGAATTAAAAGAATGAGTTTGGGAAAATTATATTTCCCCTCCTGTATCTTCATAACCTACATAAGTAAAAAATTATTCTATTTAAGGGGGACATTAAAATTGCATAAGCAAAATTAATTCCCCTATGTTTTGCCTTATGAGTGTTTGTCCTCACAACCTTCAGAATGCCTTAATGTGGTGGTGCACATCCACATACATGCCTCCATGTGTGCCTCTTCCTCCTGTCTCAAATTTTCACATTAAAACAAAGTCCTAAATTATAAATTCTACTACATAATCACCTCACTGATACTGTATGGGCAGAGTTATTGCCTGATCTGCCACAGGGGGATCCTGAGCTAGTTACAGCAGCTATAGGTGGTTGTTCTTAGTGTGGAAGAAATGTAAAATAGAAGCAGCATTGCCAGAAGGTTTTAGGTATTCTCTGACAGCCAGGTCCTCAGATTCAGAAACCTGAATTCCCTCCAAGGCACAACAAGGTGCTACAAATCTTTTTATCTACTTCTTGCTATCTGTATCTCAGGTATTTCATCTTATTTTCTCCTCCAAAGCCTCTGTCTCCCACCTAACCTGTTATAATCTAACCTTCTCATGTTCCTTGTGCCATATTTGCCTGCCTTTGCTGGTCATCTGTTAGTTCCTTGTCTAATGTTTCCACTTTGGCAACCCAAGCTGACAGAGGCAGTACCTCCTGATTAAATATTTCCCATTTCATTAGCACCCAGAAGCCTACTAGCACCTCAGCACATGAACCATTTCTATAAACCCTATTTGTTTCTTAGAATCAGACAACTTTTTTTCAACAGCCATAGGCATTTCCAACACATTTTCAACACTCATTTCCCACAACTTCCAGCTTCAGCTTCCATCTCCAAGGATTAGTCTGTACTAATCCTTGGCCTGCTCCAGCCCACAACCCCTGGATACCCCAATACAGGAGCTCCTTTCTATCCCCTCAGTATAGAGAATGCAGAGCCCAGACTACAGGACAACTGCATTCTGGTGCAACTCCAGTACTGACCATAGCCAATGGACAGGGACATGCCATTCAGGGGAGAAACCTGGGTCAGACCCAGGCTCAAGCATACTCAAGTGGGGGGCATCTTCAGATTTTCTAACCAGCTCTACAAAGCGTTAAGCATGCTTAAGCTGCGTTTATTCCCTTGACATTGTATCGCTCAGCTAATTCTCACAAGAACATAAAACAGTATTGTGGCTGTAATGCAATACCAGTAACCACGTATTATATGTTTTGTATATACACTTCTGTTCTTTTTGATAGTCAAAACCACAGTAACAAATATTCACGTTTGTCATAATCCACACTCATTTCCCTGTCCCAACTACTCACATTAGTGAAAAAGACCCCAGACTCAATATACAGATTCTCTAGGGCAGAGAAGAACCTGCTATGCTGTTTAGTTAAGTTACCAATTCTTATCATCTTACCATCATTCTTATCCATCTGCTCAAAAAAAAAAAAAAAAGGCTGTGACATGTCTTTTCCCCTGGAAGGGGAACTGAAGTGTGGTGGTACAGACTAAAACTACAGTAGAAAATGCTGCAATCACTGCAAGTACTAGCCCCCCATCACCCCAATATTCCATTCTTCCATGATCCTCTGATGAAAATTTATGTGGCTAAGTCTTGAAGCTCACTCAGCTCTATTCACAAATACTTCAAATACTTGCATCTTTTGCTGAAAAGTAAGCACAAAGTTTTTCAAGGCAAAGGTAATGTGTATTATATAATCTGAAAGCACAGTGTGGTTTAGTAAATGTTTATCATTGGTTCCTTGCTGAAAGGAAGAAGAAAAAAACAAGTCAAGTACAAAAACCAAAGAGAATAAAATTTTCTTGGTTTCCGACATACCCGTGTTGGGAGGGTCTTTCATAATGCCAGCAGTCAGCCCAGCACACACTATTTAATTGTGATGAGCAGCATGATGTGATGTGACAAGAACAGTCCAGAAAGCTGGGAAACAGCACTTGCTGAAAATCAATAGAATCTGTTAGGGATGAAAATCTTCAAAGGACCCCTGATGTATGGACATCACAGATCCCTCCTTTCATGCAATGAACTTTCCTGAGATAAAGCTGCTCTTTACAAGAAAGTAAGTCCCACTGTGCAAAGCACAGTTCATGCAAAGTTATATGATGAACAGTTCTTCTAACCAGAACTAAACTGTTTTATAAAATGTAGCTTTTTATTGGAATTGACTTTTGGGTCTCCTTCTGACAGCTAACATCTTTCTCCAAAGCAACACAGCAGAATGTCTGGTGTCTGTAAACTACTTTAGATGTCATAGCAACAGAAGAAAAAACATTACACTGACTGTTTAAACAGTGCAACAAGGAAGTGCTCTTTCAGAAATTGCCACGTCACATATCACAACAGAGTAGCAACTTGTAATCTCCAGTATGGGGCCTTCCACTCCCAGCATCATCTTTCAGAAAAATAGCAGCTGGTACACAAAGATCAAAAAAGCCAGTATTGGTTAAAATTATATCCAATCTGAAAATTTTAGAGCCAAATGAAACTTTCAGACTGCTGGACTTGGGGTGAAAAAAAGGCAATGCTGGCTTTCAAAAGAGGTTCCCTATCTACTGGAAAATCAATATTGGTAATGTAGCAGAAATCAACAACACAGCAAGAATGAAGGCCCCTATTGTAGGTGCTCTCAACCTCACCATACACATTCTTCCTCTCAAACCATGGTCAGGAAGAACAGGGCTTACCTCGAATTGCTAAGACGTTGACACATTTCACTGGAGCAAAGCAGAAGAATATGGTGAAAATAATCTTATGGCTGCTTGGCTCTTGGCAGGGCCAGGGGCCTCTGATGAGTGTATTTCTTGCTGTAATGAGCCAAATGCCTACAAGTTATTGCTATATCAAATCCTCTAAAGTCTGTGAAAACAGATAAACCATTGTTTAAAGATTTTAACTAACAAAAATAAATGTTGCAAAGCCTCTGGTAGAAAGAACAATGAAACACCAGACAGAAGAGCACTTCAGACTAGTTTGCTGCCCACATACTGCTATGCTTTGCACACTGTGCAAGAAAAAGCAGCAATTGGACCTTTTTGTCTAGAAAGAGCTTTTAGGGAAGAGAAAGGGGATTTCTCTGCCCAGTCTCATAGCTACCTGTTCCCAGATGCACTGTAAACCAAAGATTTTAAACCATAGCAGTGACTAGTGATAGCCAGTATGAGCTACATTAAATAGGCATGGGATTTTTAAACCACTTGGCACTTGCTCTGGTTATGAGGCTTCTTTAATAAAATGCCTCAAGCATACTTAAATATTGCAGCATTCAAAAAAGTCAGTAGACATTTATAACCTCTGCTGCTAATACATTTAAAGCATGATGATGCTGCACTACCAACGTAATGGTAATGCTGACCTTGTGTAGGAAGTCTGCCAAGCCAAAAAAACACCCTGTATGACTTGCTCCCCAGGAGAGAGACATCATATCCAAGCTGCTGCACCAGGGGAAGAACTACTCCACTTGCTGCTCTCATGTACTGCTTTGTAGAGTTTGCCATTTCCAAATGCAATAAAAATGAACAAACATTTCTAAGAATTTTTGATGTGACACTGCTTCACCCCTGTTTAAGATGCTCTCGGGTGACGGTGATAGGACAGAGTCTTTTGCAGCAATATTACCAACTCAAAGTTAGATTCAGATGAGTCAAAAGTCAGTTCTACTTTTTTCACATATTCCCCACAGATCTCTCTTGCTGCAGTCTCTGTGAGACCTGCCCTGCAGGTAGAGGAAAGGGATGAGAAGTCTCTTCACATTCACAGGATGGATTTCACTGCAATACCCCATCTGCTCCTATTACTTTACATGAAACAAAAGATTTCTTTCTTCTCTTTCCTCTTCCTTCAAGACAGGTAGAAACAAACTAGATGTCAAGATTTTCCTTAAAAATATTACTTAAGGATAACACATTGTAGGAAATGTTAACTTAAGAGTTGAGTGTTAGATTATATCCTAATGCCTGTGCATAAAAGGTCATTCATATTTCATTTGACTGAGAGCTTCGTCTTCTTATTCTGGCCATCATGAAAGTCCTGGCACATCTGCTCACAAGCCTTGACACCACTTCCCCAGCTTTGTCAGCAGTTTCACAGCTATGGTAAAAGGTCATGACTGCAAAGAAGATGGAACTCCATACAGCAAAAGTCACAGATATGCCAAAAGAGAGCCAGTAGCAGAGGCTGCATAATAACTGCCAAAGGGTTGCAAAGCCATGGCAAAACAGCAGAGCTCTCAATGCTCGTTTTCAAGTTTGGTGCCATCAGTCCCATCCTGGAGGAGCAAGCATGAGGTTTCTAAACCATTAATGATGGGGAAAAACAGAACCTTGCACTCATAGTTTATGTCTGTATGAAGAGGTGTTTCTGTTTGTTACTTAAGTTTGCTCATTTTTAAAACAACTGAATATGCTGTAAGACCAAATGGTTTACAGACATACTCTTCAAGAACTGCCTTGCTTCCAGTGCAGAGAGTGTATCAATTTCCACTGCTCTGTCTGTCAGCATTGCCTCTTGCTGATCTTCACCCTTGCACAGGATGCATTTCAGGAAGATGTAACTGCAGGAAGGGGCCTGAGCACTCACAGCAATTCCAGTCCCCTAAGATCTGTCCAGAATAGTATCATGGGTCAGACTGTCAGTGGCAGGGTGCTAGAGAAAGATGTTGAGGAAAACATGGAAACATACCTTCTTATTTTTTTCTTCAAAAACAACAAAAAACACAAACCAAGAAAAAAAACCCTAACACCAAGGTAAGGAAAAAACACAAGAACCTTTCACAGAATCCTAGGGGTTGGAAGGGACCTCAAAAGATCATCTAGTCCAACCACAAGTGTCCTGTCTTTCTGGCAAATTGCACAGGAACACAAAGAGATTGTAGCACAACTCATCAGAGAAGGTGGTAGGTCTTGGAGTAGGACATAGAAAAAATCAGTGCAGAACCTTTGACCCCAGATTTGGTACACACCATGATCAAAGTGACTGCTTTCCTTTTCCCTGGACATGACTCCTTTAGAAATGCCTATTACTGCGACATGTTCAATCGCTCCCCTCAGAGGAAAACACTGATAATAAAAACTGGTCTAGTGTCCAACTAAAGGTGGAAAAGAACAAGCAGCAATGAAGGACTGCAGTTCCTGGTGCTCAGCCTGTTGGGCATGCAGCTCAGCTCTTATCATGCTGCCTGTTTCCAGTATCCTTTCACAGTCAGTCATGAGCACTGTTAGCAAAGTCTAACCTAGATAAGCTTGACATTTTAAAATGTTGCTGGACTGATGCAAAGAGAAGTAGCCTAAGACTCCTCTTTAGCTTATACTGCATGAAATTGTACTTTTAAGGTGATCATTTGGCATGTGTTTAGACGGTCACACCTCTCCTTCAAAGAGAGTGGTTCTGGCATCTCATCAACTTATCCTATCCTCAAGGCACTCTGTAGTGTGCCAAGACAAAAGCATTTGAGCCTGACTGAGCTTCCTACCAACCAACTCAAAAGTAACCTTTTCTCTCTTGGAGAATGGTAACATGGAAAAAAAGGAGGCTTGTTTTGTTCTGTTTATTTTAATTTCCACATCAGTTTTCTGATCCTGCTTAGCTAAGTGGCTGTGCCAATATTTTTCAAGGACTGGAACAGGCTGCCCAGGGAAGTGGTGGAGTCACCCTCCCTGGAGGTGTACATAAAACATGTGGACGTGGCACTTCATGACATGGTTTAGTGGGCATGGTGATGTTGGGTTGATACTTGGACTTGATTATCTTTTCCTACCTTAATGATTCTATGATTCTATTGAGAAGGGTCAGTATAGGATTGGATTGCTTTCCTCAGTGGTATCATCAGCTTAAATACAAACCAAGAGGAGTATGCTCAGAGGGCATCTTCACCCTGTTTTCATTTAGCAATGGGAAAAAGCTAGGACTGACATAATAAGATAATTATACAATATACAATGTGCAAAATAATTCCTTGTAACAACATCAGAGAAACTTCATACTCAACATCAACTGCAATTATGACAATCTCTGAACATTAACTTGTTCTTTACCTGCTCACACACGCAACATAATACCAAAAGGGACATCCAAAATCTGCCTGATACCACAGGAACTGCACCATCATGTGTTGTTAGTGAGGAATCTATATTTAAAAGTACTGCTGTAAAAGCCAAATGTCAACATTGTGTTTCAGGCAAAGTAAGTTTTCCTGCAGAAAGTTCTGTGTTTATATGTTTATGTGGACTTGCGCCATGGAAACATACCCTGTTCCATATAGAGTAGCACCATGCTAAACTACAAACACTGACCCATGGTAACAGCACATTTTGATGGTAGCCTTGATTCAGGGAAGTAGGCTTATTCACATCATGCTTTGATACAAGGGGCCAGATCTTAAACAGGAACATAAAGGAAGGATATGGATGAAAGCCTGCAGACAAAACTAAATCAGAAGACAGTGACAGATCTCTGCTTATAAGAAGGATGATCATGACTCAGCCAAAAGTAAAGCACATGCAGTTTCACTGCATGTATCACTGACTAGGAATAAACACAATGGAATTTCAAGTAACAAACCGAAATACATAATAACTGAAATGGATGGGCAGGAGGAAGCCTGATGTTTAGGAGGCATTCTGGACAATAGATTAGGCATGGAGAATAGCAATTTATGCTGGGCTTCAATGCTGAAATAAATCTGCCTCTTCACGACTGCTGTACTGGGCTAGGTTCCCACTTTTTCCCACTGAAAAAGACAGATTCAACATTGTGATAGCTCACATCATTCTCCTGAAAGGGAATTCATACAGTTGATGAAACAGGGAACACCAGCACTCCTCACGCAGGGCCACTTTGTGTTGATTGATGGTTGTTTACACTTGTTTCTGCCTGCTCTTTTTAATACTTCTGCAGCCCTTGAAAATGGAAGGACAAGCAGTTCACCCACAGTAAGGTGCAGATGATTTCAGTTCTGTAGCTCTGCAGTCCAGACAAACAATGCCGCTTCAAAGACATCTCAAGCAGACCCACACACAGGTCATACTCAAAAAAGAAATACTAACAGGACACGGGCAATGACAGATGAAAGGGGACAGCATTTTAAGGAGTCAGCCAAGACATCAACCTTTTCTCCACTGAACATCTGCCTTTAAGTAGATTGCACAGAGTTCCCAGTCTTACTGTGCTTCTCATTCACCTTGGATTGACATGTTATGAGGTATTCAAGTTGCTGTGAAACTACATCACTCATCACAATCAGGGATCTAGACACAACGGGCCACTGCTTTAGGCCACTGCCAGCCTGACCTCACCATTTCATCCAAGTTAAAACTTCCAGCAGTGCAAAACACAAGACTGTGCAGGAGTGAAGTCTGTCTCTTTACAGAATAAGAAAAAAAATCTTGTAGCCCATTCCCTGACATTTTAACATTCAGCTTTCTTCCAAAACCAACTATAATCTCAGCAGTTAAGGTTTCAACCTACTCATGACCTGGTCTGACTTCTCTTGGACAGGCATGGTAGGCCAGGACCAAAGTAAAGTCCTGGTTACCAGTTATAAAGGGAAACCCTGGCTATTGAACAACTTAACCACAGAGGCAAGGCAAAAGAGACAGCCAATGGCTGCAGAGTATGCTGTAACACTCAGCATTTGCAAAAGCTTTCAGAATAAAGTGTGAGTGGCACAGAATCACTGTATCAGCATGAGCTAAAAAGCCCTTAAAATTTAGAAATACGTGCTCTAAAGATGGGAAAGGTAGTTAAGAAAAGACAAATTTATGTAAATCAATTATCAATGCAGGTATTAAAAATGACACACTGAAAGCAGTCCAGGGTTAAGAATAATTTAGTGCCTTTCTGTGAGGTATTCAACTTACCTTCTGTTCAGATATCTGCCCTGCTGACATTTTCTACATCTGGACTAACATCTTCAGTTTTTATTATATTCGATGGAAAGAAAAAAAGATGTTCCAGAATGTGATCCATCCCACCAAATCTGGACATCTGCTTTAGGATGAAATGAATTGAACCTTAACATACCCTTACCAAAAAGGGAACTTATAGGGCCTAGCTCAGATGTGAACACTTTAGTTGTAGACCTTCATGCAAAGTCAAATGAGTCAAATTCTCATAATCCAAGAGATAACTGAATTGACTGTTTTAAAAGCCCATTCTGACATGAAATTTCCCACACAGCTTTAAGCACTGGGCAGAGCTAGAGTGCTAACATAAAGTCATTCAGTAAGAGGCTCTTAATACAAAACTAGACAGTCATAAAATATTCTGGGGTTCTTCTAACCTTTCTCAAGCAAATCTCAAGTATCCCTTTTTTTTCTAAATTGATCTCCTCTACTTTGAGTCTATCACAGCTAAAGCCTTTCATCCCACTGTTTCCTTTGAGGAATTCATACCAAAGTGGTTGAAAATTAAAAAGTTAAAATCTGTTGAAAAGCTCTGAAAATCCACATGCAAGCTCTAATTTTACTTCAGAAGTACTGCCAAGCAAATTGGCATTAATTAGAGACAAGCTGAATGACCAATAAAATAGTAGGCTAATGGAATAATGTGAAACCGTTAAGACTAAACACGATCAAAGAAAAACAAGGTGCTCCATCATATAATCTAATAGTCCTGACATGGAAGCCTCCCAACATGAACCACTCAGAGGGATACCATATTCTTGGAGAGTATCTGAAGCAGAATGAAAGATGTAGAAGACTGGAGAAACAAACAGAGGAGAAAGGGCAAGGTGCTGAACTTGTAAAGCTTTCAAAGAGAAAGGACCAGGTGGCACACTGGAAATGCACAACAACATAAAGAAGGGACAAAACTGTAATTTTGCAGTTCTTCTTTCCCCCTTCCTTCTTGCATCAGCTATGCCAACCCAGCTCCCAAGGGAACTCATGAATACAGGAAAAAACCCATCAAATAAATAAAAGCAGCAATGATCTCTAGGCCCAGAGAGGGGTATGACTTGTTGGCGTGTCATTTAATATATGCGGTTTCATGTCCTCCTACCTCCTTGTTGTGGAAACCCCTTCCTCCCTGAGGAGGTACCTGTAAGTCTTTGTCTCCATGTGTGAGCTAAAGTGCTGGGACAGGAAGGTAGGAGAGGAGGGGACAGGCCCTGCTTTCTCTTGCTTTACAGGGAATGGCAATAACATTCTTTCCCACTAAATCAAACACTTGGAAAGGGGGAAAAAAAAATATATGAAAGTAAACGGGAATCATGGACTGCAGCGCAGGAAGAAAATAGATCAGACTAGTGCAGTACAGCTGTACTCAGCTCGCACCAAACCCCCAGATCACACTGTCTCATTCCCAACCCACACTTTAAACATGCCCAAGTGCTGAAAATGGTAACAGTGGCATGACAGACACACATATCACAGAGACCAGTGTTAGGACCTGTACAAGCCCTGTACACTAAGCAGAGGACAAAATCTATCTCTCCTTTTCACCATCTTGATTCTGTAGGAAAAAAAACCATTAACTTTGGTATCTAATTGTTTTTAGTTTTAATGCTTAAATTCATAATTTGTCTTTATTGGCATATATTAAATTAAAAAACTTTGGGCAGTATTTTAGACTAAGTTAAGGTGTCAATATTTCAGCCTGAAAGCAGCTTCAAACACTATCCATATTTAACGTCTGAAACTCCAGAAAGAAAACTAGCTTTGGTTACATATAACTACAAACACACTTGGAAGAGACAGGTATCTCTGTGTTGTCAGTGCATAAGCAAGTGCTGCATGAAACTGTCCTTACTTTGCACTATTCATTTTACTCAACAAATTCAAAAGCAGGCTGAATCTATACATAGAGATAGACCATAACCATCCATCTTGTTTGGAGAGTTTGCACAGATTTAAAAAACAAGCAAACACCAATTTCCACTTAGGCGAAAACAGATCTTGTGACACTGCTCAGCATAAGCCACAAACATTTTGAGAAGGTCCAAACTGTATTTTACAATTGGTCCAAACTGCATTTTACAGTCTTATCAACCCTCCCACATTCACTGCTAGATGAGTTAGCTTACTAAAAACATTAGAGCAGGCAAGAATGTGATGGAGGATATCTGCTGGTGCAGAAGATTAATTCATCATTCACGTCTAGAGATTTCAACTGCCTTTTTAATAGGGCACATATAGATTGAGTCTAGTGATCTGTATAATTTCCTTTTTGTATATGAGTCTGTATTGAAGAACAGTCCTCAAACAGCAATTGCTGGAGGCCTGAGACCTTCAAATAGCACTATGCAGAAAGAACAATTATGGCTCTGATATATATACTCAAGTAGATGTTTCCGTGACAATTTAAGACATAACTGCTTCACAGCTCTGCTGGAGATTCCTGCCTCCAGAGCTGGATCAGGAAATCAGAAAGTCTGTGGCTTTGTGGCTGCACCATATTACCTGGGATCTCAACTCCAGCAGCTGAAGCAGAGGCATATGCTCCCTTCTGATTTTGCAGTGGGAAAACTGCCAGCATAAGGGCAGGGGGCACAGCTCAAAAAAAAACCAAAACACACACCCCAGCCGTTGAGACTTCCAGAGCTGATGTCAGAGCACCGGGAGATCAGGCATGAGCTGCTCCAGTGCGCCACGCCTGCAAACTGTGCTGTTACAGGCCAGAGGTGAAGTGCCTCGGCACAGGCATGATGAAACACAGAGCTTCACTTCTTTGCATTACCTTCAAATAACCAAAGCAACTGCGTTCAGGAAAGTCACAGTGAATTTTACAAAGACAGATAATGTTGCTCTGGGCCTTCTAAAGATATGCACCCAGCATTGGCCTTCTACCAGTTTTGTACTGCTCAAAGCCTGAGGGAGCTGGGTCTCTTTAGCTTGGAGAAAAGGAGACTGAGGGGTGACCTCATCAATGTTTACAAATATGTAAGGGGTGAGTGTCAGGGGGATGGAGTTAGGCTTTTCTCAGTGATGACCAGTGATAGGACAAGGGGTAATGGGTGTAAATTGGAGCATAGGAGGTTCAAGGTGAATATCCGAAAAAATTTTTTTACTGTAAGAGTGACAGAGCACTGGAACAGACTGCCCAGGGAGGTTGTGGAGTCTCCCTCACTGGAGACATTCAAAACCCACCTGGATGAGTTCCTGTGTGATGTACTCTAGGTGACCCTGCTCTGGCAGGGGGGTTGGACTAGATGATCTCTCGAGGTCCCTTCCAGCCCCTAAGATTCTATGATTCTATGATTCTATGAAAGCCTGGCACTGGACAACAGTGGCAACTTAGATGTATTTGCAAAGATCAGAAAAACAGCTAGAAAAGGAAAAACTGAAGTCAAAGACCCTTGCATCAACAATGGCTGCAAAAAGGCTAGAGAAGCACAGACAGCAAACAGAGGCATTCACCCCAGTTATTTCCAGAATACATGTCAGACGCATCGCTCGTGCCCAGAGCCACCACCTCTGCCTGCCTGTGTGCTTAAGTGTTTCAGCATCGCTGCCTCACACCCACAAACTCCACTGCAGCTGCTGTTGAGCTGGAAATTTGATACAATGCAAAGGCTGCTGACAGCCAGACGCTTGTTCCCTTGTCCATAAAATATCCTGCAATAAATTACAGACTAGGGAAAAGGATTCGGGAGAGAATTAAAACACAACCTTATGAGAGCTAAATGAGACCAATTAAAAGAGATTTGCTAAAAGTGCTAAGGGATTTTGACCTGAGCTGTAATCAGGGATGGCTACACATGCCTTTAAAAGAGGAAAATGAGTGAGAGATCACGTGCAAACAACTCTGCCAATTAAAATGAAACGGATTATCTTATCGGTACAGCTCTGCTCCGACAATCACCACATATTCCAGATATACCACAGCGAGATCTGAGATAGGCATTTAAACCTCTGAAACAAGGCTCAGTGATGAGAAGATACGCTGTGGTTCAAAACACATCAAGGCCTCATCTGTATCTGGGTATCCTCCCCACCTTTTTTTTTTCTTTTTTTTTTAAGAAATCATGGAATTATACAAAACTAGGTTCAGGCTTTTTTACCAGGTCACTCACATGAATTCTGATGTAGATCAGACTGAAGGTTGGGCATCACAACAGTAAAACAAGCTGGGGAGGAACTTTTTTCAAGGGCTTGTAAGAAGAGAACAAGAGGTAATGGATCAAAACCAGAAAAGGGGAAATTCAGGCTAGACATTAGAATAAAATTCCTTAGTGTAAAAGTGGTGAGACACTGAAACAGGTTGTCCAGGAAGTTGTGGAAGCCTCATCCCTGGAAGTGTTCAAGGCCAGGATGGATGGGGCTCTGAGCAATCTGATCTACTGGGAGCCCATGCAGGGGGGCTGGAACTAGGTGATATTTTGGATCCCTTCCAACCCTAGCCATTCTATGATTTTGCTGTGTCCTTGCTCTGCAGCTCATTTTAACTGCTTTTCGAAGCTTCTAATATTCCTTAGCTCAAAATCTTTTATATATTTATGTTTTACAAAGGCTGGAAAAACACATCAATATAGAGGAAAACACATTAGGAAATCATGTTAGAGAAGCAGTAACAAGAAAAAACAGTATTACGGACTTACAGAAGAGCCAAAATTAAAAGGGAAGAAAGCACAAAAAGAGGAATTTGGGATGAGGAAGAAAAATTTTAAAAGAAAGCAAGTGTACAAGACAATAACCCTAAGAGATATATACATATTCACAATTGCTGACAGTGGAAAAATTTCAGAACATTTTACACTGGTTGCCAATTTGGGCACAGAGTTTTTTCCAATGGGTCACATCTGATCTAGCGGAGTCAAGCTGCTTTTGGAACCAGCCTAGCTCCTAACACAGAATCATCAGTTTTGTGCAGCATATAAGTACAAACCAGAAAGCCATTCTAAATCCAGTCTGCCAGGAACTTAATCAATAAACTCAATGCCATGAAAATGGTGCACTGGGAAGCCCAGTGTAGAAATACCACCCAAATCCATCCAGGCATGATGGAGTGCCTTCGGTGTCTCTGTACAGCAGTCCTCCAGGGTTTAGCTCCAGGACCGGTTGCTGATGCAGCCACAGAGCTAACTCACATGGGAAACATGAGCATGTGTGGACACCCAGCCCAATAAACTCTTGGGGCTGATGTGAGCTTGTCATTATTTCTGGCTCCCAAGGGGCTTTGGGGTACACAAAGCGTCCCACTGTACTAGCACTACCTAGATTTTTTCGTCATTCAGAATTTCCCAGCCTGATTATCACAGATAACAGAATTGACCACACATAACCTGGAAAATTCATTGCAAGTTTTGTTTGCCACAAAGGGCAAGACTGCATTTCCTAGTGAGAAATGCACATACAATTAAAAACTCTGAATACTTCTCTAGCAAGATAGGTCACAAAGAAACCCAGTGTGGAGTAGTGTAACTTGTGGTTAAATTCAGATACGTGACATTTGCCCAGTTCTAATTTGGGCAACACAGAGTTTATTCACTCTTGCATAAGCAAACGGGTGTCTCATGCTTTATTTATCAATTTACCGCTGCAAATATGTTTTAATGTCTACAGGATAGAACATACTGTAGAACAATTCATCACGCTATATCAGCCTTTCCTACGTAGCACAGTTTTTGTTGTGTCTTCACGTTAGCACTTGTACTCGTTGTCGGTCTCCACTCAGCACAATCCCCAAACAGAAGCATGTGCAGCACACGCAGTCCAGCCGCGGCCGCACGACGGGGATACTACCATCCTTTGCCCCACCAGGTGCTGACTTGGTCAATGGCGGTCGACGCCATACCAAGCCACCTGCCCATTCCAACACAACGCCGTGCGACAAACAAAGCAGGGCAGCCTCAGCACGGGACCGTGGGCCAGCCGGCGGCCAGGGCAGAGGAAAGGAGGGAGCCACTGCGAAGGAGCCG
>NW_009953758.1:2972219-2974302 GCF_000747805.2 Chaetura pelagica | reverse complement strand
AGGAAGTTGTGGTAGGAAGCGAGAGTGGGATGTGGAGCCACATCACAGGCACACGTCTCCTCCGCAGAGCAGTGGACAGCGGTTTGGTCCCGCTTTTGAACCCGCTGCGCTGAATGCACCCAGCGCGCCGGGGGAGTGGGCCTGGAGGGGCCAAAGGCAGCAGAAGCGGCTGGTGGCTAAAGAGGAGCGAGCAACGGGAAAGCAGGCGCTCAGGGAATGAGATCTCATCCTGGCAAAGTGCTGCTTCCCATCCCACAGGCTAAGGATTTCCAAGGCACTGGGGATTGCTCCTGGGAATCCCTTAAAAGCAGCAGCACGAGATCTATTTTTTCTGTATAAAGGCCTGTACCACTATTGAATAGTTGGACAAGCTTCGAAGTCTCCGCTTTCAGACGTACTTACAGAAGACTTTTCATCTTCAGCTAATCAGTTTGTACCTGAAGCACTACTGATGCTTTTGCAAGCCCATAAAGCCCAAGTTAGCAGGTGACTCAATAAGCAAAGTAAAGCAGAGAATCCGATGAGCCATCATATCTTAGTGTGGTTCAAAAGCCTGTTCTGCTTCTGGCCGACAGTCCCCTCCCAGCAGAGTTTGGCAAGGCAGCTGCTCCCACCCCCTGCACTGAGGCTACAGGCCCATCACACTGTGTCCCCATGCGGCCAAAATTCCCAGCAGCATGTATTTCAACATAAGACTGCATTTCTGTTGAATTAACCCAAACACGTGCCACAGTGCTTACATCAGATTAAATACCATCTCCCTGCCTGTAGCATCACAAAACTATGCATGGCAGCAGCAGGTGATACCCAATCTTCCACAGACCTTGCCCTTTCCAAAACAGCTGAGCAAATCTGAGCCAACTGAGGGAACGTGCAGCAGCTCAGCACTCCATGTCATGTGCTTGTAACATTTATGGCCCAGTACTACATTCTGTGAAAATGTATTTAGTGTTTCAAATCACAGCTTGATATTCTTGTTTAAGAATAGGTTTTTTGGTAGTTCCCCTCTCTCACTCAGTCCAACCACTCCCAGTTACACTGAGGGACAGGAATCATTGACAGGAGCAGATGCTGTACACTATAGTAAGGTGCAACAGTATTGGCTTAAAACTGCATTTAGATCTACAGTGGAAGAAACCACACCAAGTAAGTCCCACATCTCCAAACTCTTCCTCCCTCCTCAAACCATCAGAGCAGAATTCACCCATCTTCTTTCTCATTTCACCACAACTCTCAATCCCTCTCTCATCTTTGTCTTTCTAACTACCTCATCCATAGCTCCCTCTACTCACTTGCCAGACACCTTTAAACCCATCTTGCAGCTCTGCTCTCCTCCCCACACCAGCTCTCTTCCTCAAACTTCAAACCACTTGAGTGCATGGCTTTATTACTTTCTTTCCATCTTCCTGGCTATCATACTGCTCTGTGCCTATCTCAGCACATCCTATCCCTGCCAACATAGCATTTCTCTGAAGCAACTTCTCCTTCTTATGGTTATATAAACAAACAATCCTTCCTTGATATTTAGTAAAAAAAAAAAAAGGCATTATAAAATATATTTATAATGCCAGCTTCTATTGAGGTTTTAATTAAGAAGCCTGTTTCTTTCAAAAGGGTAGGTCAAATATAATGCTGTATTAAAGATTAAATACGTTAGTCTTTAAGTGGATGCTCAATTAGGTATTTCTAATAGGTATAAAAGATATTTACTGATACTGCAACAGATTAGGTGCTCAAACTTGCTGACATGATATTTCAAATACTTTCAACATTAATACTGTTTTGGAAAGAACAAGGTTAGAATTTGTTTACAAATCTTAAAAACACTTAAGACAATATGTCTCAAAGTTTGGGTCTTTATAATATATGAAAAAATAGGATCAATCCAAAGCAATGAATTTCAAATGACACCTGAGTAGAGCATATCCTTCTTGTATAAGTCTTAACTATGGCTAGGTTCTCTAAAGAACCAGAAGCATATGCATTTTTGTGCTCTAATACTTGTTAAAAAGAAATTGCTTGCTTATCAGTAAATTCCTGTTCCTTACTGGCAGGCAGGGCATTCCTCCAGGTGAGGTTTTAA
>NW_009953758.1:2963509-2972109 GCF_000747805.2 Chaetura pelagica | reverse complement strand
TCCTTACTGGCAGGCAGGGGATTCCTGCAGTTGAGTTTTCAGGCACTAAGGATCTCAACTGAAAAATCCATAACCCTCCACTCAAGCCACTTTAAGTGCAACCAAGGACCACTTTTCCCAACTCTAAAATAAATGTATACCAAACCCAAATAAACACACATTCCAGGTGCATTAGTTTGCCCTCCCAAACTTTTCTGATCCTTGTGGGGGAGAGGGAAGGAAGTGCACCTGTAATGTGAAGCAGCAATACCACCCAGCTGCTCTGCATCACTGCTCATCAGCCTCTTCTAGTGATTTCTGCAGAGGTCAGTCTATTATCTGCAAGGACAAACAGAAAAGCTGAAGCAGTGAGCACACAAATTACTTGTCTGCAGCCACCTCACAGAGCCAGAGCAAAGCCAGAAACTGCTCTTTCCTCTTGTCTATGTTAGCAGTTGCATGTAGGTAACAGTTTTCATAATAAAACTGAAAGGAGATCTAACTTGAGGTCTATTTCTGCTTGTGCTTCTCCACACATGTCGTACATACTACGGCACAAAAGCACCCTGCCAGACTTGGTGCCGCTATCCCAGCAAGTGAGAGAAGACCAATCCTACTTTTAAAGGAAATCTGATTTGGGCACAAAGAAAAGCTACCATCAGTCACAGGTATCCCACAGAGCAATCAAGCTCTGTGTACAAGCATTCATGTACATATATTGGGAGAGAGGAAAGGAGTTCAGAAAACCATGCTCAGACACTTCTCTTAAGAAGACAGTAAAAAGCCATCCAATATGACAAGCAGATTTTAACCAGGCTGAAAATAAGTTTCTGAGGATGTATCTGCTTGATAGATCAATACTGCAGCTACCACACTGCAGATAAGTACCATTCCCACTCCCTCGCGTCAGTTAAAAGACAAGAAAACCTAAGACAGGAACTTCTCTAGAGCAGATTCTATAATCTTAATACATTTTTTTTTCAGTTTCCCTACCCAAGACTGCCTAACAGATCTCTTGCAAGTGGTGAAGGCACATGCAGTACAGCGTAACTAGAATATCAGCACCTTTTTAAAAGTTACATCAATTCAAACACACAAAGGAACACTCAGAAAAGTCCCATATATATGCCACATAAATATTCTTTATATAAACATTAATTAGACTACCGTGCTTTCAGTAAGTGTTAAAGTGACTCTTGTCCTGGTTAAAAGAGCTACTAAGAACATAGGAAACCATCACCAACTTTATCAGTATCTTCCTAGCACATACTGGATCATACTGCAACATTTCTTCAAAGATCATTAAGATATGATTAACTGCTTCAGAAGATACTTCACCTGATAAGTGAAGTGATGAGTGACCTTGGATGTCAGAAACTATAGCAGAACCCTCTCTGATACCGTAATAGCAGGAACTATCTCTCCTAGCCACGAACGGATTGCCTGCAGTCCCAGAGGGCTGTAAAACTCTTACCTTCTCCCTTTAAACACCAAGAATAATTTTCCTCCTGTTTCAGGTGGCAAAAGCAATAATCTCTTAAGCAGCAGCAACTGACACCTATTTGCTAGGTAATTGCTGCAGTTAGAGGGGATTAAGCACACTGAAGTTTGGTTAGGTGATAAGGCAAAGCTACCCTCTCCCATCTGCAGTTCTTCCCACATGCACCTGAGAAGAGCAAGGGGAGGGTGGGAAGAGCAGCCACTTACCTTTTTTCCTTTTTAAAACATGACTTTAAAAAATCACATCATTAAGTGACACAAAAATAACGCTTTGCAGATTGATTCTTATCCCAGAAGTGCCATTCCACATTGTTCCATGGTTTAAGAGAAAAACGTGACACTAAAAACTTGGCACTGTTTAAATGTTATTTTATTAAATATCTTCAGTTCAAGGTTTCATTGTAACAAAGCTATGAAGGTTCTACCAACATTCAGACCAAACAAACAAACACTAGCTAACTTTTATTATTTCTATATCATGCAAAAATTCTGCATCAAATGCCTTCCATTTCCTGTTTAAAATGTGATATTTATAATATATATTATATAGATGCTTATATTAGCCCCATAAGAGAACATTAAGAATGCTAAAGGTGTACAGCTGTGTTTGATAATGGCCATACCAAGCTAAGGTTCTCATTAACTTAGAAACAAAACAAAAAAAAACAACCCAAAGAGAGCTTGTCTCCAAGACTGTGCAAAACCAAAATACTCAAGTTCTTTTTAAATTTTCTCTGAAAGATGCAATTACTTAATACAGAGGGTTTTCTTTTTAATTATTAATCATGATCAGGTAGAGACAAGGAAGATCAGACCTAAAGAAGGCATGCATAATGTTTTGTATGTCTTTTTTATGACATAATTGTAACCTCCTGTTTGCTCTCTCTTCGTGGCTTTAAAAAAAACACCTGAATAAAATATCAAGGCTTTTCACTTTTCCACTTCACTCATTGGCTTAGTGCTGTCATAAAAAATGTTTTGAAATAATAAAATCTAGTGTTTGCCCTCAATGGGTTCAATCTCCAGGCTCCTCCCTGGCATGGTGGAGGGAGGAAGAAAAGGACATTTGCTCAGACAAGCCTGGGAAGCATGGATGGTTCTTTCCTTCATCAGGGGTTTGCTGACCTAATCCTGGTGTGGGATAGCACCTCTCTAACAAATGGAGCAGAGTGCCATCTGTGGAGAGAATTCCACTTTACGCAAAGCTTTTATTTTCTGCATTCTGTTAAATAAAGATTAAAATTCCTAACTGGCTTTCTTATCTTGTGTAGTCTGTAAAACGGTTGCTTCACATTCAGTATGCTGTCAATATAATCACTTTAACTCCCTCAAAAGATCCAAAAAGTGATTAGGGGTAGAGAAATTCAGGTAAAAGCCTATCCCAGCTTCTGCATGTGATGCCTTCCCTTGGTCAGGAAAATCCTATTGGGTCAGCCAAAAAGGCCATTTTATTCTTGGGGCTACGCTCCCTCATTGGTAAGGTCAACAAAACACTTTCACATTCCCCACCCACGAATAAAGGAAATTGACTCCTTCTGCAGAAAAAAAAAAAAAAAAGGAAAAAGAAAAAAAAAAAAGAAAAAAAGGAAGATTATCTGGCCCAAAGGACAAACATCAGATCACATGTGCTAATTCCCTTTCCCCTCTGCTTCATGACATAACACCCAGAAGCAACACAGGGAGGTGGTCTGGAGTCCTTCAGACAGTCTCTGAGGTTCTGAACTGATAGTTTTCTGTGTTACAACATCACTGTAAAAAATAGAAAAATTACCCAAATAAACACTAGGAAACATGACACTTACAAACATCAGATGGGTTAGTGGATGGGAGAAGCACCTGGCTGGGGCTGCTGGCTCCCACTGCTATTTTACTCGGACACCAAACGAATCAAACAGGAGGCCAGGTAACCCCTTTAGTTCTATGGGTGCACATATTTCAGTATAAAAAACACACGCTATTTATGTCTCATATAGGAGTGTATGTGCAAGTCTTCATGAAGAACATAACACTAAGTTTTTTGTCTGCTTCCTAAGGAACATGTGTTCTGCAGCACTGTGGATCCCAACTATGCTACTAGAAAGGAAAAAAAAAAAAAATAGAAAATCCCATACATGTACCCTCTTCCTCTAAAATCTCTGCTCTTAATGCAATGCTTTTGTTTTGTTGAATTAAATAAGCTTGCTTCAAACCTCCATGTTTGGACAGGTAGTGGCTGCTTCTAAAACCAGTATCTCTGAAGAACAAGCTTCTATTTAAGTCATATTCACTTAAACCCATTTTTTAACTCCCTACATCCACCTTTAGTTTTAAATCAACATCCCATTTTGTTTTGTTGTGTTTTTTTTTTTAAAAAAGGTCTGTTTTGGGACCCAGCAGCTGAGCAACCAGCTCTCCATAGCATTCTTACTGTGCAGAAATTGAAGAAGAAACTCAGGCTGAAGTCAGCCTGCCAGGCAACAGGAAGAGAAGTGCCTCCTGTCTCTTGAGCCCCAGTCTTCTCACTGTCTCCTCTGGGGCCTCCTTGCCACCTCTCATGGACTGAAGTCACAGCACAGCCTGAATGTGATGTTACTTTCCACCATAGCTTTGTGGAGCACAGTTCAGCCATCGCTGCTCAAGCCGCCTCCGTTTTTGTTCGCCCTCTCTTTCTCTCTCCTTCACTTTTTCTTTCCCCCTCACTTCATTTCTGAAAGATGTTCCAGCTGCTGCCATTTTCTTAGCCCTGGGGGAAGGGGCATGTTGGATAATCTGTCATTTATTTAGCATTATTCCTGTTTTTTAAATATTTTATACAAACAACATGTCTTTTTTTTGGGTTTTGTTTTTTTTTTTTCAGATTTAAAAACACCTTCGTACAGCAGAAACAGACACGATGGATCCATGGAAAACAACAGAAAGGCAGCGCCTGGAGCATCAGATGCATGCAGGGTTTCGTGCATTTGGCTGCTGCCTGTTTGTAATTTGTATTTATTTTTTTTTATGTCGAAACAGACATGACCGTTGCTGTCACTCAGGCACTCCAGAGCTGCTTGCTAAGAAGATTTTGCCCTCCAGCTGAGTATCTCCTCAAGTTGCTGCAGTCACGGAGAGGTAGTGTCCACCCAGAAAGGAGCGGGGAGAACAGGATGAAAGATGGGAAGAAATAAAGTCAAACATTAGCTGTATGCAATTAATAAAACATGCTTTCCACAGGCTAATTATTTGGTGCAGGCAGAAACCCTTGCTAACACAACACAGGCTGGGGCTTGTGAGGAGAGCCCTGAAGACCAGAGGCACACACTTTCCCTTCCAGGTGGCTGAGTGTGCCAATGAAAATTAACTACTTACTAAAATTAATTACTTGCTTGATTGCAGCAGATGTGAGCCCACTATCTAATAGTGACATGTTCCAGAAGCTAAAGAAGTTTCCCAAGGGGTGAGCAAAGGCTCTGGTCCTAAGGAACAGTTTCTGCCTCATTTCCAATTAGTTTTTGCCTTGAACTGAAATATTTTATTTTATTTTAATCTTCAATTATTTTGTCTCTGTATGTTCTTAATATTTAAACAAATGTATGAGCCTTTCTACAGTTTTGCAAAGTTGTAGCCTTAGTGACTGCTTTCAGCAAAGATTCCTCCTGGCTAATCTTCTTGTGTCAAATTACTGGATTTATTTTAATCAGTTTTAAGCTTGGGTTTTTTTATGTTTGTTTAGCATTTTCCTGCCATGAAAGTGTAACCAAAATCTTCTTTCTACCATTTCTTAGTTGGCAAATCTTTGTCAAACTCTCTTACCAGTCTTCTTCCTTCTTGGTTCCTACTCTCTACTTATACAAAGTCCTCTGATTAACCTGAAACTTCTTTTATGGCTGCAGTTTCCTTTCAAGATGCATTACCCAAAAATGATCTCTGCCTACCAGGTGAGAGAAACCCCACTGACTTCTATTTAAGCATTCTTACTCATCTCATTCCTTCTTCATCCCTACCCTTCACTGCACAGGGACAAAGAGTGCTCCAAAATGATTCCATGTTCTCTGATGGGGGCTGTCCACACTGACCTCACTCATAATTGCATGTGGTTACACCTCCTTCAGAACCCAGAAATGCACACAAATATTTCCACTTCAGTTTCATTTATGGGTTGTTTTTTTAAATATTGTTTTAACCAACATTTTGTGGTTTGGAAATGGCTTCTGCTCTGCAGTCTTCAGAAACCCTCCAGCACATACTTTGTGTGGAGCTGCAACATTTCAGCAGCCAAATCAAGGAAACACACTTATTCTGTAGTAGCTAAGACTCTACATTCCTAAGCTTCTTCAGAACTCCTAGATGTAGCCACTGAGCCACACCAATCTTCAATTTACTAATTTCTTCCGCTTTTTTTTTTTTTTTTTTTACTAAATCCAGGAGGTAAGTTTCCCTCAACATCTTTGTGGATGAAAACTGCTTCAAGTAAGTTATTTTTTGTTTCCCTGCAAAAGTTTTATCCTTCTCACTGCCTTAGTCCCTGAAAATTCAGCTGATTGTCCAGCTCTTTGGAAAGGTTCCCTGCTTCTGGTGCCCCCCAACTGGCTTTTGCTTTCAGATTCCATCTGTGACCTCTGCAGTTTGCTTGTGATAGTTCACATTCTTTTCCACTGCTTTCAGTAGGGCTGATTCCTCCACAACACATAAGAATAAAAACTGCTCTTGGCTTAGTCCCAAGTAGTACACAAGACTCAGACTCGAGAAATAATTATACTTGAGTGGCTCATTCTCAACCAACCACATTGAAAAAAGCTTGTCTCCCAGGTGTAGATATTTTTTGTGTTTGCTCTTAAATAGAAAACCTTTAGTAAAAAGGTCTTAAGATTAGGAAACTTAGATCTTTAAAATGAATGTGATGTATACTTTAGCATAAAAATGAAAGGAGGCAGAAAGACTCTGTGTATCTAACTAAAAGAAACCAGTAAAGCAATAAAGATGAATACCCAAATGCTGCATAAGTAAATGGATCTGCTGTCCTTCAGGAGCAAGAAATAACAGTTTCTTCATGTTGAATTTTATAATCAAAGTTTACTCCAATGCTGAATTGTAGTAGGCTAATTGGGGGACTTTTAAAATCCTTTGATACTATTATTTTGTTTAGATTTTTTTTCCTCTGACTTTTCTCAGGAATTGTTCTGCAAAGATTTTACAATATTCTCTCTAGAACATGACATTCTTATAAAAAATGTTTTATGAAATCACCAGCATGTAAAGGTAACATGCCTGGCAGCTCAGAAACAGCAAACCCATGCACAGCTTGAGATGACTCTTCCTCTCTACCCTGGATTAGCACTCTATCTGAGCACAGAGCTGAGTACCTGGGAGGAAGGACTGCTGCTACAAGGGTAGCTATGCTTAGGAACAACTGTCTGGCACATGACTCCAGTTCATCAGGAGTGGCAGATAATCCTACTAAGTCCAGAGGACAAGGCTTAGAAAAGTGAACAACAACGATTAGCAGAAGTTTTTAGCCTACAGACAACTGAAAATGGTTCTCTGACAGTCAGCTGAACAGCCCTGAATACTAAATTTCCACATAGAGGAGCCTTAGCTATGTGTATGATATACTCCTTCCCTGATAGTCCATACCCATATTTGATCCTCACTGGAGAGGTGCTGCAGGAGCTCCAGAGCAGTGGTAGTGGACGTTCAGCCACTTGCCATCTCGGCGGTGCCAAACACGGGTCTCCTCAGACTGCGTGGTGCGGGGCCGGCCCTGGCCATCAATGTACTGTGTCAGGCGGATATAGGCGATGCAGGCAGCATCTTCACCGATGACATGGACGTGGGGGTTCAGGATGGTGGTGTGTATTGGCTTGCTGTTCTTCGACAGTACTGGCAGAACATGCAAAACCATCAGCTTCATTTTACTACCAGGAAGGAACAGCCCCCCGCATCCTCCAACCTGTATTGTATTCTCACCTTCCACTGGATTCTGGGATCCAATAAAAATGGCTTGTGCAATTTTTCAGGCAAAATCCAAGCAATTCTTTCCCCTATAACCTATTGTTCTCCTCAGGAACTGTGCACTTATTACTGCCTAGAATCCCCTGGGCCCTTTTCTCCCACTTCTTCTGCAAAGCATACTTGCCACTTTTTCAACATCAGTGTTGCTGTTTCTTCAGTTATAGGAAAAGATATTTTAACAATAGAATATTGTTGAAAAAAAGTCAATAATCAGGAGATCTTTAAGCTAGGCCTGTATTAAATATGAACAAGCCTCAAAGAAGTATTAAAAGTACTCCAGAAAAGGCTTTTGAGAAAGACAAAGTCTCTGTGTATTTAGAACACTAGGAATTAGCTCTACTAAGGACCTTGACCTAACCCCCAAAATAAAACAGCTCAGGATTTAAATTTCAATTTCTCTTCCTGTGGAAACATCCAGGAAGGGAAGCAATTCCACTACAATTAATGACAAACATCTCTCCAAACTCTTTTTCCTGCCCTAGACTGACAAGGTGATCCTTGTATCCATGAAACAGGTTCATTAGGTGTTAGAGATCTGAAACTGTCCAGGCAAAACTCAAAGCCAAGGCATGACTGATTTGTGCACGATGATGTTTGGCCATTCAGTATGTCTGCCTCAAACATGCATGTTGTTTCCATCAAAATACACTCATTTTCTCCATTTCCAGATCAGTAGGAAATCCAGTGCCTCAATCTTTTAAATATCCTGCAGTCCCTGCTTACAAAATACTTGCACCAGGAAAACTGTATGCCTACAGTGAAGGAATCTGGGGGTTAGAATTAAAATTGTTGCTGAAAAAGGTTTTTTAGAGAAAGCATGCTGGCCATTATAACCCATGCACAAACAGGTTCTGGCTGGTTCTGATAACCAGTAAAAACTAGAGGGCAATTTTCCTAAAAAATGTGGCATAAAGGAAGATTAGACAGAAAGCTGTTGGTGTTACCAAATCTACCCACTCACAGTTCTCAAAGTAAAACTTATGGAAATCCATTCCTTCAACCAGGTTCCCCAGTGCTTCAGGTTCAAATGAGGTCAAGCCAGGATCACAGATTTTTCTGCAAAGAAAAGCACCACAGGCTTACAGTCTGCATTTGAGCCCCAAGGCTATTTACAGAATGAAGCACTGGTATGGCATTTGACTCACCCTGTG
>NW_009953758.1:2960756-2963319 GCF_000747805.2 Chaetura pelagica | reverse complement strand
TCCCTACATAAGTTCCTGGAGAACTCAGTCCTACAGCAACAACACAGGAGTTGCTGATAGTTTGCATTTCACATAAAACAACCTCTAGGTTTCTGGCTTTTCTTTTATTCTATTTCTGCCCATCTCACTGCCCTCCCCCCTACTTTTCTTAAAAAGCCAGGACATTTCCCTTTTGTCACTCCCATTGCTGTCTGTTACCTGGCTTCTGCTCTAACATATCCCTACTTCTAACTGATGAAGGCTAAAAAGCATATAACTTTTTGTCATCTCTGACTGCAAGACAAGCCCTCATACCCAGAAGCCAGAATATCACTTGCACACAAACTGATAAACAACCTGTCAGAAGACATCTGTACTTACGTATAAGCCTCAAAGTCTCCATTATTGATGGCTTCTATCAGCTGCTCTGTTATCTTAATGATCTCTTGCTTACGCACTGCAAACAAAAAGAAGGAGCAATTTAACTGTGTGCAAGACTTCAGTGGGAATAAAGGGCTAGTGGGTGCTTCCTACAAGCAATTTGTGGAGCACCATTAGTCTAGATCTCATAGGATGCTGCAGGCATCCACATGAGAGTCAGGGCAGGGGGGGCGGCAGTGGTATGAAAGGGGAATGGTGATCCTGTAATGCAGGGAGAAAGCAAATAAAGATAAAGATGTCATATTCGATTTTTTTTTTCTTCTAGAAAGGTCTAAGGCACCAGAGGTGTCTCCTGAATGACAGTCTGAGGTGCTTCTGGGGAGTTGGACTGAAGAATGTCAGTGAACCTGCCAATGTGAAGCACTTGTCTGACAGCTTAAGATGTGGCTACCTTGCACCACAGTAGTCATATACAAAAGCCCACCACAGAGATCAAGCCAATTGCAAAGTCTCCCAACAACTTGACTATCACCATCATCAATACCTCAGCTATTATGAATGCTGCAAGCAAGCAACTGGGACATGTAGGAATGACTTCTGCAAGCTAGAGAGACAATGGCAGCAGGATGGATGTGTTGGATGAACAGATCCTAGATATTTATTAGTATGCACTCCTTTCCTCAGGCAGTTAGCTTCTGCCAGTCCCTGTGGCACAATTATTTTCAGCATTCTGAAAGTACTGTCATTAACCCAAGTCAGCACACTGGACTTCAAGATGAATGAAGACAGGGATTATATATCTACTGTTATTTGGCTGCTCTCTGGCCAGCACCTCTGCACTCTCTTCTCTTGGTTTCCCACAGTCCATTGCCCAGACCCCATCCACTCTGAGGTGTTCTATCACCTGTGCTCATCTTAAAGAGTCCTTAACACTTGCAGATTTGGGTTGGCTCTGTTAAATAACACAGTTCTTGTTCTATGACTAAATATGCATTATATATATGCCGGAGCCTGTATGCACACCCTCACATCTCTCCAGCCTTCCCCACTATTTCCCTGTGGGTAGAATATCCTGCACGTTATACAAGCATTTAGGAGGTGCTCTGTCACTATGTTCAATGTTACCAAGTAATATGCAATTCTGACCACCAGAAGTGGAATTTTCTGCCCTTAAGCATCTAAAATGTAGGTGTTGGAAATGCAACCAGTCACCTGATTATTCCTCCTTTAGACCCTGAAAGAAACAGGCATTTCTGGAAGTCTTACCTGAGGCATCTCAGATGCCTGTCATTAGGAGAATAGTGTATAAATCCAACCTACTACCTCTAGATGTCCAAGTCAGGGAAGCTAAATTCCACTCTAAATGCCAGAAGATGCTAGTCTGAATTGCTGTCCCCTGTAAACTTTCATCTGTATGTGCATCTCATCCCACCATTGATAAATACAGCTCAAGAGCAAAAAGATTATAAGCTCATTAGCTGTGGGAGATGTCTGCACCCATGCTGGAAATCAGTTAAGATAACTATACTACACAACATCTCAGGTAGGGGCCAACTGGATCTTCCCCTTGAGAGAGCTGGTTTTGCGACAGAGGCTGTATACATTCCCACATGTCAGAAGATGTATACAGGGAATGGATCAAAATGACACAGTGGGCTATGTCTACTGTGAAGAATGTGTTTAAAAGTAAGTTGTCTGCAGTTTCTTATGTATGGAGCAGGGCTAATTTTTAGAGCCCCCTCCCATGCCACGCATACACCAATATGTGCAATATCCACAAGATGGAGTCCACGGGAAAGGCTGCATTTGGGATGCATAAGGAAATCTGCAGAAAACAGCCACATTGCGCTGACACATCCCAAGAAGATTTGCACCCCTTTCCCAAGGGTCACTAGGCAGCAGCATCGACCCTGTCTCCTTCAACACAGGTCCATTCCATCAGGCTGTGCTCATCTTCTTGCTTTTACTACGTGTCCCAGGCCACAACTAGCACAGAGGAGGTGATTCATTTTTTCCGAAGGACAGAGAGCTTCGGGATGTTATGGAGGAAGGCACTCGCGCCTAGGGACCCTCCGAACTCACACTGCAGAGGGTACGAAAAGGAGGCAAGCATGCACCAGCATGGACAGAAAAGCGTGACTCACGGCTGCTCTCCTGTCTCTTTTGAATGAATAACCGAAGAGGCAGCCCCGCTGCAGCAGCC
>NW_009953758.1:2958846-2960631 GCF_000747805.2 Chaetura pelagica | reverse complement strand
CGCCTCGGACAGGGCGGGGGTAAGGGGCACAGAGGTGGAGAGAAGAGGGAGGGGAGCTTTACATCTACGGTAGCTAGTATTAGTTGCACTACTCCACTACTGCTACCCAGCTGCTAACTTACACGGTGCACGGTTAAGTACAAAGGGAACTACTGGAGTTAGCAAAGGCTCCGACCGAGCACGCTCTAACTCCAATGTCTGCCCTGGGCTGTCCCAGGCAAGAAGCTTCTCTTCACAAGACTGTGTAGCTGCAAAACAAACGTAAGCATTAAAATAATAACAAAAAAACCCACAACCAACCAACAACAAAACAAAAAACAAAACAAACAAAAAAAACACACCACAAAAACAAAACCAACAAACCAAAAAGGAACAAAACCAAACAAAGCAAAATAAAAAACAACAAAGAAGTACAAACACACATACAGCCCCAACCCCGTCTGGCACACAAGAGACATCCACATCCCAGCAACCTCTATGCACTCTCCTGCCTCTGTCACACATCAGCCCAGAGGGGACCACCCAGGCACTGGTGCAGGAGGGACACCCCTCAGAGCATAGCTGGAATTGCACTAATGTTGCTGGAGGGTGACATAAAACTGGTTGGAGTAGTGACAGAGCAGCACGAGGGCAAGTACGAGAACGCGAATGAAAGGGAAAGGAAGCAGGGCATCCAAATCACTGCAAATCTCAACGCAGAGGGGGGCGGGAGAATGCTGTCCCACTTGGCAGAGAAGTGATCCGGCACTCCTCAGTGTACCAAGGAGGGCCTTGCTACGAGCAAGAGGAAGGAATTACTAAGAAGGCAGAGATGGACAGTTCACAGCAAAGAGGACTTCAGAAGAGATAATTTCCCTTCCGTTCTAGCTGGGCAAAACACCCTTCCGCTTGCATGTCATGAACAAGCAGTTTGACGTCCTTAGAGCTACATAAAAAATGAGTAAGAGAGAGGCTCCGACTGCTGCATTGTAATGAGATACTAGTGCTGTGTGCAGGAAACTAGGGAAGGAAGACAGGAGGAGACAGAAGAGGGCATGCCTGTTTCGTCCAGACTGACCTGATCAGAATAAAATACTCCAGATGTTCTCAACTCACACGAAGGATCCTTCCACTATAGCTTTAAACAGTCAGGCAACTTGCACAGTACGTCTGTGTAGGGGAAAGGCTGGGAATCCCACCGAGGTTTTCCCCAACCTGCTAGTTCTCTCCATGTCCATTCTGAGTTTTTCAGCCACAGGCTCCTCTATGGAGGCAGCCAATTCAGGAGTGATCAGGCAGATGGTACTATAACTGGCAGACTAACCATGGTACTAGCTAACTGAGCTAGCAAGATAGACATGCAAGGTAAAGCTCACAACAGAGAAGTGCCACGCAGAGCCAACATTATCCACAGATTTTCACTCAGAGCATGTGACAGTGGATTCAGAAATATTAAGGAGTCTTCCAGCAGCCACCTCCTCCCTTCCAAAGCATCTTTGAATCAGTCTGTAAAATCTGTTTTTAGTTGCTTTCATACTTCATGAGCAGCATCCATGTCTGAGGTGCTCAGAAGTGCTCAACAAATGAGACTTAATTCAGTCTTGCACCACTGACCCCATTTACCACAAAGGAAACTAAGAGATGTAGTGACTTGCCCAAGGAGACCCTGAGAGGCAGTGCCTCAGCAGAACTCCACATCTCACCCAGATGAAAGCAAGGAAATAAAATTATCTAGGATGAGGTTCTGGGTTGGGTGGGGGTTTTAGGTTTTTTTTTGTTTGGTTGGTTTGTTTGGTTCCCCCCCCC
>NW_009953758.1:2949873-2958793 GCF_000747805.2 Chaetura pelagica | reverse complement strand
TTTGGTCCCCCCCCCCCCCTTCCCTTCCAAAAGGGTAAGGAAAGGTTTGGAAATTTTCATTGTGCAAAGGAGGGTATTTTGGAGGAAGGGAGATTGTTTATTTTTTTTTATTCTGGAGTACTGGAAATGAAAAATCAACGTTCTGGGAGGAAGCTGAGGAAAGGAAAAATCTTGGGGAAGGAGAAATGGGAAAGGTGAAGAGATGGGTGGGAAAAGGATGCCATGAAGCACTGCACCCCTGGACTTACTGGCTGAGAAACAGAGAGAAAGCTGGGACTGCATGGACTCAGTCTGTGTTTTGCTCTCACTGTGCCTCCGTCCTTCAAGCACTGAGCTGCCGTCCCCGGTGGAGAGAGGGGGAGCTAGCATGGCAGGGAATTAAAACACAAACACAAACAAAACACTCAAGTTCAGTAAATAAAAAAAGAGAAAGGAAACAGAAAAACATTAAAGAAACCACAATGCTAGGCACAAAACATGCTGGAGTATCCTTCAGGGCAATGCCAAGTAGACAGCTCTACAACATGGACCTGCTGTGCAATTTACAGTAACATGGGGGTGGGGGGCTACTGCCTTTATCCCCTCCACGGTGGAAACAACATATCCCTCAAGCAGCTGTCAGTGGTGGATCAAGATGATGTCTCCTACACCACAGCAGAACAGATCCATGTAACCTTTTGTCTATGGAAAATAGGAAGTTGGCAAAGGAATTGCAGAAGCACTTCCCTTTTCCCAGAGTCAGGGCTATGCAGAATGCCAATAACTCCAACAGCTCCAAATCTTTTGGTCTACTTAGTTTTGCTTGAGTGCTTGCTTAGCATAAAACATAAAGGGGCAGGAAATAAAAAGGATCACTGGTGAACGCTGCTACACTTAAAACAGAAGCACTAAAATTACCAGAGCTGGCCACAGGACAAACCATTACTGTGCAAGCTCCTTCCCTCCCAACCACCCTTGAAATGCTACATTCTATTACATTTTCTAACCTCTGCAAAAAAACCAAACAACACCACAGCCACTCAGTTTTGATTTGCAGCTATGTCGCCCTATACAAGTCTTCGTAGATTCAGCCCTGGCCAGCTGCCCTCTCCTTCCCCCATCCTAGCCTTCCTCTCCTCACAGAATTTGTACTCCTGACTTACAGGACAGATTGGCTTAACTGGCTGAAGTGTGGGACCTCTCCTGAACACAAGCTGCCAAGGAGACAGATATATTTGGACAAATATATCTTCTGGATGGATATGCAACAGAGATCAGATAAATCAATCTAATTACCACACTACCAAAGTAATCCAGTTCCCCTTCCTCAAAGCTAGGCTTTTAAACCACAGTCTACTCTTTGGCAAAAAGGTGGGAGCTAGAACATTGTCCTATAATGAGGTTAGGTGTTACCTGAAACAACCTGTATTGCAGAGCTCATTCACTCACTGGCATGTGTTTCTGCTCCCTGTGACTCCTCAGAAGAGGAGCCAGCAGCTTGTGATAAGCCATGAAAAAAGCATCAGGAACTAGTCCAGCTGAAAAGAGTTGACGTTGCTGCTACATCACAGGGCCAGCATTGATTTTTCTGTGGGTATGTAACTCAGCTTGACTACAGGGAGAATGAGAGTACCTCTGCCCCAAAATTTAAACTATTTGCCTCAGAATGCAAACTACATTCACCCATCCCAAACCTCCTCATTGAGGAAAATGTCAACTCATCCTCCTTTAGGGAGGTCAGGAAAAGGACAGCTACTCAAACAACATGAGCAGATATGAGACATGGGGCTCTTTCATCTAAAGAGTTTTACAAGACAGGAATATTTATGATATGGCCACTGAAAGGCGAGAAATCTCTTCCTAACCTCTCCCTCTACAGATATCTCAGTCAAGGACTTGAAAAAATAATTTCCATTCAGTGATGACAGGCTGAGAATTATATTCATCTTAGAAACAAAAACAGACCCAAAGAGAAAAATAAATCAAGAAGGAAGTGTGTGCATGTCTCTAAAGAGATTCCCAGAAAGGAATGAGAAGGGAGACTGAGAGTTAAAGAGAGGTTTCAATTCCTTGTAACCTACAGGGAAACAAAAAACCAGAATCGGACTCCAAAACTCAAGGGACTGGTAGGGTTTTTCCAAGCCTAGAAATGGACTGGAGATGAACAGATTATCATATTTGTCAGAAATTAATTCTAACTCTGAGACAAAAACAAATTAACTCAGGGCAAAAAGTGTTTATTTACCACAGTAGTGAAGTCAGCTGGTTCTCTAACTCATGGGTCCCACTGTGACAGGAATGACAGCATCATGGCAAATTTCTGAACTGAGTCAGACACAGAAATCTGGGAAGCTAGTTCAAGGCAATGATCGCATCTCCAGGATTCCCTACCTGCACTTAACTGTATTAGAGAATACAGGCAAAACACCTACCTTTCAGATCCTCATCTTCAGTCGTGGTGTTACAGCTCTCTGTGGAACCCTGCACAGCAGAACAGAGCATTACCAGGCATCAGCAGTTGGGAGCATGAGTAAATACTTCCATTTGTTTGTGAAGGAAGATGGGGAATAGCGCAAAAACATTGGCAAGGATGGAAGGAGAGTATGATAGAAGAGATGGATAGAAGCAGGCCAAATATTAAGCAAAACTTAAGAGCACCTCTGCTCAGCTTTTGCATGTTTAAGCCATTCAAATGGTCTACCCAGAACTTTTACAAAGACAGAAGCTACCAAACTGTCAAATGAGATCAAATGGGAGTTCCTTCTGTTTGGAAGAAGAATAGCCACAAGAAGCTAAAGAAAGGCTTCTAGGCTTTCGCAGAGGAACAGACTTCTATTTCCAGAAGAAAAATGCCTAAGTGCCTGAATCTTCTCTTCTACCCCACATATGAAAGAGAATGGTGATCACACACCACAGTAGGAAGGAGATTATAATATTTGAACAGCTGTCCCTGCTCAGCCTATTCCAGAGATCCACAGCTGTACATACAACCCTCCCGGTCTACTGCCAGCAGTATTCAGGAACATGCCACAAACCAGATGCTGGAAAGGTAGAAACCGAACTAGGACACACAAGGATAAGAACAACAATAGAGAAGCGGAGACTTCTCTGACAACACTCCTGTCCCTTACCTTTATGCCATCTGTAGCATTATGGACAACAGTTGTTTGAGGCTCCTAGGAAAGGATGGAAGAATCATTAAACTGCAGTTCCAAAGCATTCTCTCATTTCTTTTCACTCCCCAGCAAGTGGAGAAAAGGTGACTGACATTAAAAAAATAAATCAAACCACAAACTCCAAATAGCACACGTGTGCTTGCGTGCGTGCACACACACATCCTGCACAGAAGGTTTCCTAAAGTAAGAGGCTGCACTACAAGCTACAGTTGCAAGGAGACAAAGCCCCCAGCTTCCCTGCAATTGCCCCTAATTCCCAATTTGCCTGCAGTGAACAAGGCTGGCACAAATGCCTGATGGCAACTGAGTAGTCAGTCTGCATCATCTGCAGCTGTTCATGAAGTAATGATCTCTCAGCAGCATCCTCACTGGAAAAGGCCTCAAAAGGAGGAGAGGAAAGGATAATACTGGGCTGGGGCCTTTGTCTCCCAGTTTTTTGGAAAGTTTGCTGGGTATTTTAGCCTAAAAAAGGGACATTCATAATTTCCATAACAGTAAGGGGATAAGCCAGACCACCTCAGTGCCTCCCAGAGAGGAGTCGCTAAGGGAACTGCACTGTGAAAAAAAGCACATTTTTCTAAAAAGCTCTAAAATAAGATCCAATTTAAATAATAACAACAATAATTAATAATTTAGAAAGGCTCTCTCAGTATCAAAACCATTATGAACAAAGGCAGTGAAAGGAAAGCAGAAAATTATGAAGTGTCCCAAAACCCCTCCATCCTACAGCAAACAATAAAGCCATTAAATCCCACCCTCCCACCCCCCAAAAAATTGTCAAATCCAACTCTCCAGAGACACACAACAAAATCCAGCTACCAGGCCTATGGGTGCGAACTGGCTCCTGCACTCAACCCTTCATTATCAGGAGAAAACTTGAGGATCCTGCACTACCTCCTCACACTACTGTCACTCTTGCAAGGGTGGCTCTCCAAGGGCACCAGGGACTGTGATGGTGCAGTGATGTATACTCACCCATCTGCCTGTCACCCATTGCACTGCTGCCTCATCTTCCAAGCATATTGAGGCAGACCACATCAAGTTGTGCTGTTAAAGGTGTTAGGCACATGGTATCCTGTGAAGCCCACTGCACACAGGTCAAACAGAGAATGCCAGCCCAGCAAGTCAGTGAGCTGCAGAGGACCAACGACACAACTGAGCAGGCCAAATGGGCCATAAAAGAATTCCTCTAAAACCCCTTTGCCTGTTCTTTCTTCTGTGGTGTCCTAAAGTCCATCCTCCGTTTCCCCAGTGTTGGAAAGTGGATGGAGCTTGCCACTCTCTTCTTCCAAACCAGACTCCCCAAAGCCAGCAGGAACAGTTGAACGGGACACACAGAACTATATAGGAATGGCACAAGGGGATGTCCAGGCAAGCTATGATCCCCACATCCAACCACAGCTCTGCTCAGCACCCCCACCCCAAAGCCTGTGAAGCTGTGATCAGGGCCCACAGCAGCACAGGGACACAAACAGAACAAAGCCAAAACACAAGCTGAAACAGAGCAGCACAAGCAGCACTCGGGATGAGGGGGAAGGAGGGAAGGAGAGAGGACAGAATCAAAACTAAACCAAACAGGAAAAAAAAATAGTGGTTGGGGAAGATACCATGGACGTCTGCACTGGGGGTGTTTCTTTTGCAGTGCTTACTATACTGGTTTTGTTGTTGCTCTGTGGCTGAGACAGAAAAACATGGTTTTAGTTTCCCTGCTGGGCAGCAGAGGCAGCAAGAAAATTACAGTATTGCTTCAATCCCAACCATCTCCTCAGACCCTCCCCTCCCCACAGTCTCAGTCACCAAGAAGAGAGAGGAAGAAGGAGCACTGCCCAGGTCTCTGGACATCATCTTACTCTCACAGATAAAAGATGTAAAGGATGTACCAAAACCCAAATGTGAATGGACTGCTAGAGCAGGAGGAAAACAGAAGGGGAAAAGGCAGCAGCCCAAAGGGTTGGGGAGAATCCTGCAACAAGCACCTACAAAATATTTGGTGAAGAAGACTGAGAGGTGACAGCAGTCCTGAGAGAAGGAGACTACAGAAGCGAGAGACCCACAATAGTCATGGTGCAGTCTCAAACAGGGGACATGAACAGTCCTAGATATGTGATGATGCTGAGGGTTCCAGAGAATCTACTGATGCAGTGTGGTCAGAAAAGGTAGAAAAGGGTGAGGGATGATGTGTTGTATCCCTGGTGTAACCGGATCAAACTATGGAAAGGAAAGGGGTGGGATGAAAGAAAAAGGAAAAAGGTCATGTAGTTCCCCAAGTAGCAAGTACTCTGGATGCTGACCAGTACTGTTTCATCTTTTCTCTCTTCAGTCTGTCTTGGAGATGTGGCAGAAAAAGAAAATCACAATTTCCTTCACTCATACAGCACAACAGCAAGGCAGACAGTCACCAGCTTGCTGCAAAGAAACATCCCATTGCATCATGTACATCAGTTAAGTCAGGAATGAGCAGAGTCTAAATCTGTGGGAAGACAAATCTGTGTCGACTAGTATAGAGCTTCCAACTCACAAACCCAGTCAGTCGTTGGAGAATTAGGCCCACAGTTACATTGCTGTGCAGCACTCACACCAGGTATCTTGCTGCCAGACACCAGCAACAATGTTAAAATCAGCACTGCAGAAGCCTCCTCAAACTCCTTGGCTTACACATCAGGGGTACTGGATGGGAGCTCGCAGCAGTGTGACCTCATTGCACCTGCTCTCCATCCTACCGTTCCTGGGGAGTGCAAACTCAAACTTCAAAGCATCAGGCCCTCATCACCCAATACCCACCACAAAGAATGCAGAAGTCAAATGCTGAGCTGGAAAACATCTGCCAAAGATGTCAACCAGAGACAGATCCTTTGAGTCTGAGACTTCACACACCTACAAGTGCATAGTTTTTTCTCCATAAGCTGCATGCCTTGTCTTAGCTATCCCTTTCGGAGAGGGACAAAGGAGAAACAGAAGAAGATGGGGCAGGTGGAGAGAGAAGGTAATACAAGAGAGAGGCAGCAATTAATACTTTACAACTCCATGGGGAAAAAAAAAAAAGAGCATATGACACACTCATCCCCAAAGCTAAGAAAGGAGAAACACTTCACAAAATACTGTTTACTGTGTCTTCCTATACATCCCTGCATTGTCCTAAGACTTGGGCCTACTTTACAACTCCATGGGAAAAAAAAAAAAGAGCATATGACACACTCATCCCCAAAGCTAAGAAAGGAGAAACACTTCACAAAATACTGTTTACTGTGTCTTCCTATACATCCCTGCATTGTCCTAAGACTTGGGCCTTCTAAGAGCTTTGCTTCCTACATGTACTTCCAGCCTGATGGCAGAAGAGGTGACAAGCTGAAAAAATGAATCCTAAGCTGTTTTGTGGCATAAACACAAACTTCTGCCAATGCCTGGGCCCACCCCTCCACACAGCACTGACATTCCTGCACTTCTTCAGAAACAGTGATCCTAATGCAGAGATGTATCTTCTGAATCTCTTCCAGTGAGAAGAGTATAGCCTACTCTTCTTGGTCCACTGGGATAAGCAGATAAAAAGTTAGCATGAAAGAAGCTATACAAAAATACTTCTGTTTTGTTTTTTTAAGACTTTATAACTGATGCCAAATGTGAGAAAAAAACCAAAACAAATCAAAACATCCAAGAAGACACTGTCTGTTAGGTGTGGGACATCACCTTACAAGGTGCAAACCCATGCACACACGAAACACACAGTCTAACCTCTAGGCTGCTCTGAACACCCAGTTCACTCATTGTACCCTAACCCATCCAGTGGGCTTAAGAAGATGGGGTATCATGTTTGCTAGTCCAGAATCACAGCAGGACAGAGTCCCAAGGACATGAGAGGCAGAAGACTTCGCCCAGTTTTCACAGCTCTTTCTCAGATAGAAGCATCTGACATGCTGAGCTTCCTGCATACACTCGTTTTGTGGCCTCTTAATCAACTGCCCTTCCCTGGAAGACTGGCCTGCCGTTCACATGGTTCCAGGTACCACAGCCAACTCTTTACTCCTCCATTCCCTCCTACTGCCATCCCACATCACAGTCACTGGGCTCGCTACAATCCTTGGTAATGCACAGTGGTACAGCTTAAGTTAAAAGAGGCCAAATAACCTAAAAAGGTGTCAGGCCCTTTTTAAGAACTATGTAACACAATTAGTTTTGGCACAGCAGTTGGCAGTGCTTCCTAAGCTAGACAAGAGACAGACAGACAGGTACAAACAACACAGAAGGTGCAGGAGAAAGAAAACAGACCAGTGGTCATATCACTGAGGGGACACACTTCTGGTCAACTAAAAGAAAATAAGTACCAACACATGGGCCATCTCTAGTTATTTAGCCACCTTCACTGCTTCCACATTTTCTGAGGCTGGCATTTACATGATTTACATATCCCAGATGCTTGAAAACAACATGCAGAGGGAATTCAAGACTTGCTGGCAGTAGGCAGAATAGAAGGGCAAGAATGGCACAACAAACTCCTGCCCTGGAGTTTCATAAAGGCAGGGCTGGTGAAAGGTCAGTCCCTCACATCAGATTTTCCAAGCATTACTCTGGGATTACTTTTTTTGTGTTTACGTAGTTTTAAGCTGTCATTGAAGGAGGAAGAGGAGAAATATCTTCCAGTTAGCAAAGTAAAAAGATATTCTGCTTCCTCAGTACTATAACATTTCTGCTCCTACCTGCAATAAAGGAGAGATGTTTCCTGTTTGTTTGTTTTTTGGTTTGCTGTTTTTTGTTGTTGTTTGGTTTTGTGTGTGTTGGGGGTTTTTTGTGGGTTTTTTGTTGTTGTTTTTGGTTTTTGTTTTGTTTGCTTGTTTTGTTTGGGGTTTTTTGTGGTTTTTTCCAGTGTAAAGAAGATTATGCAATAACTACCTGCTGTACTTCAGTTACTGTTCTTATCTCAGTGTCAGAGATAAAGGCATCATCTAATGGGCCGTGTATGACTCCTTACAGTATGGCACTGGCCAATTTTCTCCTTGCTGCCTTGAGAGTGGATTTGACTTTTCTGACAAATTCTATGGATGTCAAAAATCTGGATGGATAAAAAAGGAAATGAATAGGAGAAGGGAGGCAGTTACTAGGTATTTGGTCATGCTGGGATACACAAACAAGATCAGAACAAAAGGAAGTTTGGGATTATAAAGGCTCTGACAAACCTTTTCAGTAAGTATGCTAAAAAAAAAAAAGACCAGCAGGACTGAGCTGCCCAGCAGTGTTGTGCCCATACATTTGATCTGAACAGTGGAGCCCCATCAGTCTCTGTCACATTTGGAGGGACTCCCAGTTTGTTCTACATTGCAGGGCTCCCACCAAGGATGACGGAACCAACACCAGGCAAAGCACTTGCTCCTCTTTTTGGCACCTCTGCAACAGAATGACAACGCCCTATGTCCAGGCAAGGGACACACTAGGAGAAACACTGCCTTTTTTCATTTGGCACTCAGAGCAGGCAAGGTCAAACTGCATTGCAAGCAGTCAATTTTCTGCACAAAACTTGAACCGTATGACTGACCAAGGGCAAGATGACTACAGGGTTCTTTCAGTGAGGACATGGACCTTTCAGTGCATAATGATTCCCCCCACAGCCTCCCCCCTGCACAGACATGCTATGTAGGGTGATGAGCACAAGCCGAGCGTGCATGGCATGAGAATGGCGGACGCACGAATTGCAGGCAGCTTACGGGAGGTGCTCACCATCAAATGCACACTGGAGCTCGACTTCCTTTTCTGGACACACCATTGAGAGAGGGAAA
>NW_009953758.1:2941610-2949821 GCF_000747805.2 Chaetura pelagica | reverse complement strand
GGGAAAGAGAAGGGAAGAGAGGAGATGAGAAGAAAAGCACAGAAACTATTCACACGTTAGTGTGCCAGCAAGGGCCCCCTGGCAATAATGCTCCCCTAGAGGCAGGTATAAGCAGCAGCAGAAATGCACAGACACAGGAGAAGGTGCAGAGAGGTCACCATAAAAGAACATGACTACACTCCAGGGGAAAGAACATGGTAAAAGACCCCCATATCCACTCAAACACAGGTCAGAACATAAGTGTCCCAAACATATAAGGAGAGGAGAAGAGGGAGGAATATATATACATAAGATGTGGGATGCAAGGGGGTGGCACTATGTGCTCTCCCATCTCAGCACACTGTGCAGCTTCCCCAGCCACACTGAAGAGGTAGGCAGAACCCCTCCATGTGTTCACATCTGGAGGAAACAGAGGTGTGTCTATCAAGCCCCATTCGGGACAACCTACAACATGAATCAGAGGGTAGGGAAGAGGACACAAGGGAAGGAACATCTCCAAGGGCTAAAAAAAGAAACGGGAACTTCTGTGCATAGCATAGGGAGGAGAGAGGGTCCCTCAAACAGAAATTAGGGCTAACCGGAGAGGCAAGGTGCACCCATGCTCAGACATAAAAGGAAAGGCAAGGAAAGCAAAGAGGCACTCAACAGCCAAAACACTTTGCTCTCTCAGATACTGGGAGAACAAAGAGGGAACTATGCTCAAACACTATCCAACCTTCTTGCACTCTACTCATGCTCAAAGGCATCTTCAGTCATCTTCAAAGACACCTTCATGTCAAACTGCATTCTCTAGTAAAACAGCCTCAGCATGCATTTCTCTGCTCTTTTGCTATACTCTTAGCGTCATCCTGTCCAATCTGAGCCTTGCAGGTCTTGCAGCATCACAATGCTACTCCTTCCCCCTGCTATCTCCAGATACACTTTAAATCTGCCTTTCTGCTTTGGTACTATCTAGGCTATTTCTCTGCTGCTTACTACTCATGGGGAAGTACCACAGAGTCTAGCTCACAGAGTACTATAGGACATCCCAGACAAAACTCATGTTTGTGTGGGCTCTGCTATGTAGCTCTGGACTCCTGCACACTACCACGGTCCACAACTGGAGCAGCCCTTGAACTCAGTACAGGCCATGGAGTTGTATGTCCCTATTTCATACACCTACTGAGCCTTTACAGCTTTTACCTTGAATATTGCCCTTGTTCCTGCTATCCTCACATCATAGCTCAAGTGCACATACAGACTGGCATGTCTTTGAAAGCAGAAATGCCCATGTTCACATCATACCCAGAACCACATTCCTAATCACACCATTCAGTTCAGAATCATGCAGCTACAGCATGTACAGACTGAAACTACAGACTGAAGCTTCTGTCTCAGCTGATCTTTAATTCCAGAAAAGACAGACTTCAAACACTGATCTGTTCAGCATTTGGCTCACAGATCTTCCACTTTGTGGAGGCACAACATAGGGTTTGCCATTACCTGGATTACAAACTTGTGATTCCTCTCACCATCTTTTAGGACAATTTAGCTTCTCTCCAGGCTTTTCCTCAAGCTGAAGCTAAAATAGGATGTACTACCAGTGCAGTGCTTAGACCACCCAGAGGAACCTTTGAACCCAGTCACAACAGGGAACTTCTAACTAGGAGAAGTGGAAATCCACACCAGCTGAGTAACTGCTCCAAAACTGGAATTATTACTTTTAATGTATCCTACAAGTTGCAGCAGACATATAGAGGCTACACAGATACTGCAGGGTAACTTATCTCTAAGGGAGACAGTCTCATTTGAAGTTCATATAGATTTCCAGTGAGTTACAGAAACAAGAAAATGTTAAGAGACAAACAAAAGTTTCAACATAAAAGCAGAGTCAACCAAGCCATACAGAAAACAAACACCCTCCTATATTAGAGGCACAGGTAGAACTGACACAGGAGAAAATAAACCCCTCTGCAGGTCAGAATTTAATTAAGAGTACAATCTAAATTTAAAACAGCACTGGTCTACTAACATAGTATGACGTATTGCAGAAATTCCAGAAAGCACAGTATTACTGGCTGCTACAGGGAGGAGAAAAGCTAGCTGGACATTATGAGAAGGGTTGGGAGTGAGGTTTGTGTTAAGACCAGAGCATGAAAGTATAATTACAACTCAAGACAGGCTAGATAATGTCAACATGATGTAATGGCAGAAAGTACTAAACCTTCAAAACTTACTAAGTCAAAACATACACAAAGAAATTACTAAACGAGATTAGACTCCCAGACCCCTCTGTAATGACTGCATCAGAGCCATTTATGTCACCTTCCCAAGGTGACTTGCTGAATAAGCAAACCTTTCAGTTCTTGTAACATGACTGCTACCTTATCACAGTAAATAAGGTAACAGAAATTTAGTTTGTTATTTTTCCCATCCATAACACAGCTACATGTCCATGTATTTCTAGGCAGTGCAGAGTCATCCCAGGGAATGCAAAAACATCGTTGAAGGCAGCTAACCAGCGCAAGGTGAAGTACCTCACTCAACAACTACATCTGAGCAACAAAACATTCTTCGAAAGCAGTAGAGACAGCATTTTCCTCTCAAACCCAGGGCTGAATGTTTGTTAAAAAGTTCTATTTCTGCATTTTTGTGAAATTCAGGTGTTCATCTCAAAAAAGGAACAGATTCTCTACAATGAAGCTTAAGGAAGATTCTTCCTTCAGGTAACAATAAACAGAAGTCAGCAGGTGTTAGAAGAAACCCTGGAGAATCACTGTCCCTTCCGCACAGCAGCAATACTAAAAATGGCAAGCATATTCCAAGCACCTGTAGAGAACACAAAATAGAAGATGCTACAGGGAGTAGAGTGATTCCAGGCAAGGTTCTGTTCACAGGTCTGACCATGTAACATGCGATATCTTTTTAGAACAGCTTCTCGTGTTTGTCTTCTACATGTAGTTCTCCCCCAGTTTGATACTGACAGTGCATGCATGTTAAAATACCACACTTGCTGCAACTCATATTCCTGCAGAGAATTTTGGGACTTAAGGTAGGAAAAATAAAGTTGAACTCAAAGCAGATCATTAAGAGGATTCCTGAAGTAGCAGATTTGAGGTCCTAGTTCTACTTCCGCTTTAGTCCTTTTGTGTGATGCTGAGCAAGTAATTCCATCTTTGTCAATCCACTTTCTCTCTTGCCCTTTGTCAGCTTGTCTATTAAAATTGTAAGGTAAGAGGCAGGTATTTTCTGGTTAGGCTACATGACTAAGCACCCTGGACCCTAGATCTCAGTTGGAGTTTCTAGGCACTACAACAATGCAGTGAAAAAAGTGAGTGCATCCAAAGTGGATGTTACTGATGTCAGCACTTAAACAGATCTGAAGCACTCCTCAAGCATCTTGTTTAAAACAGTTCAGCATAAAATGGTGCTGTTCAGGTGAACTTGGGTCCTCCTACTTTAGCTTCACCATAACAATCTTTAAATAGTATGGCTTCAAGATCATTAAAAGTCCAGATATAGAAATGGGAGTATTAACTCTTGTTGGTCTGTGCACAGATGTTACTAGAACCTTGCAGATTTCCAAACCCTTGGAGATTTTCTAAGTATCCCCTGTTGGTTCACCTTGCTACTGTGCCTTCTTTGTTTAAGGTATGCCTTCACAAACTGCTTTCTCAGCAGTGATGCCAGCTCATAGAGCACCCTGCCTTCCCCACATACTCTTTAATGGGCAGGGAAAGCTGGCACCCATCAGGCATAAAATGCATACTTACTACAATTCCTTACAAGCAGCACAACAGATTGTATTTGGTGCCTCTCTGCAGTTATGCAAGATGAAGGGCAGGTTTTACAACATTAACCTTATAGAACCAAAAATCTGGATTTTTACCCTTTAAGTTGAGTTCTCCTTTCAGCTACACTATTCAGCTTTTACTGGGAAAGAAAACGGTGTGTGTGCAGCAGAGGGACAAGGTAAAAATCAACACATTTTGCAGAGAATTGCAGGTGAATTCCACAGCCTTCTCCACAAGTTACTCCTTCCACAGAACGTTCACTGGACTTGAAAAACATAATTGTTATCATTTTTTATCCCCTCAAAGCGCTCAGGAAAAAACAAACAACAAAAAAAACCAAAACAAACAAAAAAAACAACAAAAGAAAGAAAAGATGACAACACTGATAAAGCACTTAGAGAAAAACTAATTTTAAAATACTTATAATTACATACGTAACTAAAAATAGCACTTTGTGCATTAACAAATTCTGATTATAAAGATGGATCTGACAGGCCCTGCTAGACCTGGAAACATATGCATCCTCTCACACCAGTAGGAAGGGAAATTCCCCTTTAGCAGAAAAGGGAACACAACTGTTTGAAGTGCTGCCCGAGACAAAAAAATATCAACTGGACTGTAACACTAACTACAGGGAGCCCAGACCCTGATGGGGTCAGAGAAAGGACATTCAGCATAAAGTGTCCTTCATCTTCACCCGGGTGCCTGCACCAGCCCATTCCTTAACACCTCCTTCACCTTGTAGTAGATGGCAGTCCAGATTACAGGTAGAAAGGGGAACAAGAAAGCAAGAAGATTTGACATGGAACTATCAAAAGTAAATTTTAAAATGGCAGCTGCACAATGTCAGTAACAAATTTAGAAGCTTAAAAAAATACCTGGGACCTACAGTGGTAGCCATAAGATACGTGGTATATTAAATGGTCTGCAATTCGTCACCCAGTATCTTCTAGCCTCACTTTCTGGATTTGAAAGAAGAAAAAAGCATGTTCCTTTGGGGATAAAACCTGGGCATTCCTTGTTGCTATTCCAGCAGTCTGGATCCAAACTCTGCCTTAAGAGAGTGAGTGCAGCCCTACCAAAGGTTTGGTGAGCAGGGACAATTTAAGATTCAAGGCAGTTTAAATCATACATTATTTAAGATAATGGAAAAGTTCTCAAGTGCCAAGCTGATGAAATATCTACCAATTAGCTGAATTAGTACTTGAAATAGAAGCAGCAGTGCAGAATGAAAACCAGGAGTGCTTCAAATAGATTTTGGAAAGAAATACTCTGCAGGAGAGAGTAATACACATGGAAATTTGTCAAAATAACACCAGTGTGGACACATCTATATTGGGATAAAAAAGTGTTTCCTTCCTGTGCTCTTCTCTTGATTAAAGCTTTCCCTTCCCCTTCCAAAAGGTCTGATGCCAGTAAAACACATGTATTATTGCTTTACTATTTTATATTATTATTTTATGCTTTATTGTTTTAGGATTCTTTCAGCAAAGGATGAAAACCAGTTCCGATAGAAACAAAAATTGTGGGTTTTTCTTACATATCAGCTCAACATGACTCATGCTAGATGCTTATATCACCACATATGACCAATATATCATTCCTCTCTCATTTATGCTAGATCAGCAACAATATGCTGCACCTTGCATCAGATATTCACCAGAATACATTTTCATAGAGTTATTGGGAATAAAGCATGAGAGATGTATAGGTCTCACTTAAACTTGGCCAATACCACATAACAGAAATTCCTATTGTATTTGACAAATAATGCAGGATTCTAGCATTGGTAGCTCTGAACACCACCCAAAAGGATGGGAAAGTTACTTTGAACAGAAAGTAAACTAACAAACTGGTGGGGTTTTTTGTGTGTTTTTGGGGGTTTGTTTGGGGTTTTTTTGTGGATTTTTGTTTGTTTATTAATGTATTTAAAGCCATTAACTTTTACACTCATGTAATCATCAGCTTATGAAAATATACTCTTTCTATTCTGATCTACTGTGCAGATATCTGTGTGCAACACTCATGGTGTGCAGTCACGCTGGACCACATAAAGCCAGTGAAGAAACTGAAACATGTTTTCTCACAAATCTCCAAAAGGAATTAATTTCCAAGAAGGTTTTATGAAACAATCAACGAAAAAACCCAACAAAACCACCAATCAAACCCAGAGTCTCCATATCTGAAGGGAATATGAAAAACAGCCTAACCACATGGCATGTGGTCAGCAACAAACTACAGTTAAAAAAACAACATGCGATGCTTGATCTAAACCTATGTATTATCTTAAACTATTTATATAGGAAGTGGAAGTGAAAATGATAACATAAAGCTGAAAATCTGTTTACTGTTCAAGTCATAGTATTTGTGCTCTGCACTACTGCAATGGGCAGAAAAATCAGTTTGCTACAAGTAGGGCAAGACCAGATGCTCTTAACTCAGTCATTGGCACAAGTTGTTTGGCAGAAGCATCTAGGATTTGAAAATGTCAACTTTGCTCCATAAGGAGAAATGCATGAAGAGCAGGCAGGTTACAACGGTGAGGCCACCAACCAGACAGTGACCAGCACAGAGACTGCTGCACAGCAGCCAAGTGTGCCAGTACTGCTCAAATAAGCAAATACAAGAGGTAAAAGGCTACACTTCCATGGGATGACTTATGGGAAGCAGCACCATACATGTAGACAGTAGGGCTGAGAAAGAAGATAAGCATGTAATCCAGCTTTACTCTTTTCACAGAGGAAGGCACCATATTCTCAATGAACTAAACATCACAAGCTTTCTGTGGAGCTGGAATTCTCTAACACACAGGCGTCCTTGTAACTACATGACCAGGAAACTGTGCCTCAAAACCTGTGTACATATCATCTGTCTATTTCCGGAAGATTTTGACCCAAGTTGTACCACTCACTAAGAGCCTACTGAAAATCAACAATCTTGAGAAGAAAGCAATTTTTTTCTAGGTAGGTGACAAAAAACTATGTAGATGTGTTGTTATCTGCTGCTTTTCCAGTTGTTTCTCTCTGCCACGTTGGGATTTTGAAGCAAGTATCTGCTGGTTCCCAGTTCACAACATTTGAGTTGATCAGTTCTTACTCCACTGGGATTTTACTGTAATGCTTTCCATATCAACAGATGCGACAACTTCAATGCACATCTGCACAAGAGGCAGGCATAAACAAAGGCATAAAATCTCACTCTTGCAGGCACATTTTGAAGTTAAGTATCCTAGGGCAAGAACAGCATGTAGCATCTTCATCCAAAAACCCTAAAGACTTGGGTGTCCTTAGGGTAGAACTGCAAGAATGCAAATGCAATCCTCAAAATGAACACAACTCCCCTGAAAACACCTTTATTCCAGTAGCCTGCTTGTATTGTGAGTCCTCTGCAAACAGAGCCTCATTAAAATGGAAAAGAGCTGAGAGAGCAGGAGAGAACAAGCATGTTGGTCCTGCAGTGTGCCTGTCAGCCCCCCCAGCATGGGGAGAATGAAGATTGTCCACAGTGCAAAACCAGGAGATGAACTATTCTGCCTAACAGCTGTGGAGAAAGGATTCAACTTTAAATGGAAATGCAAGCAAATAAATCAAATCCTACTTTCCCATGCAGAGGTCAGATAAGCTTTGGAACAGTTTGGGGAAGACAGTGCTCTGGTCCATAACTATCTGTACTCCAGCACCAGGTGGTAAAGGGCTATTGTCTGCAACAACATACAGCTCTGGGAATGGCCTATTTGACCTCCAGAACTAAAGGATGACCATGCACACAAAAAGTGAATTGAAGTGGGGAAAAAATACTTCCCCTCAGAAAAAACAACTAATATTGTCTAGTTAATCTGTAATCCCTCAGAAGGGAACAGGAGAGTGCTTGAACCTCAGGAATGTGGACCAAACTCTAACACAAGACTCAGCTTCCATTCTGTCCAAACATGAGCATTTGGAGGCTCCTCCTTCCCCACCTCTGTTCCCAACTCAACCTTCAGCATATGTTCAAGGGGGCAGACAGAGATTTTCGTGAGGTCTGCTGGATATCTTCTGTGACTGACAATTGCTCTGTTCAATTTCAAAACCCAGAAGCATTCTGCACTGAATAGTCAGAGGCATGTGTCACACTTGACCAAGTCCTTTGTCATTCTAATCCACAAAATTGACCAGTACTCCATATTTCAGAGAAAGGGGAAAAAGAAATCTTGCTGGTACAATAGTGCACTTAGCTAGCTGTGCGATGTGTAAGGTGCATGTGAGGAACTTTAAGATGCCACCTGGGGCTCCTAATGATACACTGAACATAATCCCAGCCACAAGACAGGGCTATAATTTTACCCTGGAAGGGGATGGGCACCATAGAAAGCAGCTGCCTTCTGTTCAGATGGTGGGAGAGAGTGTGAAATGGGAAAGCAAGAACTTACCTTCACGCCATCTGACTTCTTGTTCAGCAG
>NW_009953758.1:2896597-2941499 GCF_000747805.2 Chaetura pelagica | reverse complement strand
CAGGCTTTTAGCAGCTGTGGAGAGAAGGAGAAACAGGTCAGGTTTTAGTTTCAAGACTATCATCTCTCCCCACTTTCCTTAAAACTGCATGAGACTTCAGCATGACAGCCATCCTGCTGATTCCTTTTTAACAGCAAGAAACCTGGAAAACGGGCTGAGTCATTAATCAAAACCATCCTGAGAGCAGAGGTCACTCATCCTATCACTGGTCACCTGTTTAGGTAAAAATGCTCCTCCTTTCACCATCTCAGGAAGACCAAATCAGCAATGAGACTTTAGAGCTCCTCTGTTACAATCCTCACAGTGACCCCATGCAGTAATGCCAGTAGTTATAAGGGGAAAAGCTGAAGAAATCCGGCAGATCTTTGCAACAGGATAAAGGCTTTACCCTCAAAGGCAGACATTCACATGACAGACATTGCTTATAAAGAGGGCACTGGTAACACAGAGGCCTCCTAATTACTGCTTTCACAGTTACTCTGCAGAAACATCAGGATAGTTGAAAGGAAAGGACTGGAAAAGTGCAAATGCCAGTGTCTGATAACTGCTTAGGAAAACAACAAAAAGAATGATAAAGAGACAGACACTAGGCTGAATTTCTTCACTGAAAGATAAAGATTCTCTTCTCTGCTCAACTTGAACAACTGGCACTAGCAATGAAAGCAAGAGAGAACATGATAAGCACAGACAGGGAGCCCACAACAAATATTTTCCACCCTGCCTTCCCCACCACATGACCCTACAGTTACAGATTAACTAGACAATATTAGCTGACCTGGGGCAAATTACTACAGTGTCTCCTCACAATAAAAAGGTGGCACCCTATATAAGTTTATTACAATCTCTGAATTGGTCTTCCTAATTCTACTCCCCAGTGCAAGTATATAAAGCTAGATCACTATTTTGTCTTCATTCCTGATCACAGAAACCATTCAAGAACACTGGAAGAATCTCATGGAGAGGTTTTCTTAATGTGATGCTCCAATGTGCACACATGAAGGTGGGAAAACTTTCCCAAGCAACTCATCTGCCCTGCAACAGTTCCTTTGCTAAGTGTACACATACTAAAGCATCGCAAGAGTGAATCTAACAGCTACGTTCTTGCCACCTTCAAGGCATGATGAAGGAGACCAACTTGATTCCCTATAAAAGTGAGAAGGAGAACAAGGTGGCCACAGGGTCAAAAGGGGTCCAACATTTACACCACACATACATCCAAGATATCTCTCACACAACAGCTATTGAAAACAATAAACTATTATGGCCTTAAAACACTTCTGAAGGAGTAAAGCATTCTGCAACTGTATACCCCAAATGGGACATCCTTGAAGTGTGTGTGTAAATCATAAAAAATATCAGAGAGGGGAAACAGCACCACCATATGTCCTTGGGAATGACTGAGACGCAACCTGAGAAGCAACATTTTTCACACTTCTTGCAGTTCTCCCAGAACCTCACATTTGTCTTCATGGACAGAAGCTAAAATCACATTCTACACTGTTGAAGCAAATTCAGCTGAGAGCCTCTCTGTGTGGTCCAGCACTATGTAACACCGACCCAGTGCCCCCAGCCTGCAGGGCTAGGCTTCTCCCCTGCTGGTATCTCTGCACAGCACACACTGTTCTTCCACAGGCTGTCAGCATCTGCAGAAGAAGAAATCTGCAGAAGAAGAAAGCTGCAGAAGAAGAAAGCTGCAGAAGAAGAAAGCTGCAGAAGAAGAAAGCTGCAGAAGAAGAAAGCTGCAGAAGAAGAAAGCTGCAGAAGAAACTTGGTCTGCTGTGTATTTAGTTCATGCATCGTACTGTAGTTTGTAAGGACAACTGGAGACCAGCAAGGACAACCGGAGAGCCTATAAGGACAAATGCACTGGCACACAAAGATGACTACAGACACCTCAAACAAAAGGGAGGCATGCAGATTTACCCACAGGTTAGCCTGTACATGTTGTAAGACAGAAATTAAAGGGGATGCAAGTGGATTTTCTGCAGCAAGCAACAGACAAGACTTTCTCTAACAAGAATCATTATAGAAGACAGACAGCTTCACCCAACATGCAGCTTAGCTAAGAGACAACAGAAGGGGAGAAAATCCAAGGACACATGAATGCAGATTCTTAGTGGCTGAAGAAATGGTCTTGCAGCAATGCTCTGCAGTTTTCCAGGCATGAGATACTACTATTTCTTTTCACCATCCTTACATCTTCTACACATTAAAGGGAGTGATTTCTCTCTTCTCAATATAGTTAAGAGTTACAATATAATGCAGCAATGCAAAGGCCCACACTACTACCCCTGTAACTTAAAAGCTCAGTTCTGTTCTGATTTAACAGGACATCCTCCAGTTAATATCTGAAGAGAAACACAGAAGGCCTTCCCTGCACACACCCCATATACCCCTCCCTCTTCCCACATCTCTCAGTTTTGGCCTCCACAGCAAAAGGGGGGGCTCTGGACCATGCTTCTGGCGGAAACACAAATTCTTAATGCTGAACTCCTCAGCAATAAGCACTGGATACTTTGGATATACCAGAGCCAAGGGGAATGTCTCCTCCAGCACGAGCAGCCCTTCATCCAGCCTGCCCTGGGTTTGCCCAGTTCCCAGTTGGCAAATCTTAGTTACATTTCCCATCTCAGTTAAGCTTCCAATGATTACTTTTTTGGGATGAAGGGATAACACTGAGGTTGCTTTTATTAAATCTAACTCGTGACAGTAATCTAACAGACAACCCAAGTCCTGGCTTCTAAACACCAACACTTATATCACACAGAATTTTGGGCTTTGCTGAGACTTGATTATTAAAATAAAAATTGTATCATACCAACACAGAATTCTCAATGGCACAGAGTTGCAGTCTGTCATCCTGATATTCTCAGTTCAAAGAAAGTCAGATTAACCAATTCTCAACTTGATGTCACTTCTGGGGCTCACCACAAACCAAATGACAGTCAGCATTCAGCCTCAAAGAGGCACCTCTGGCTACCACTACCAACAATGCCTGTAAATGCAGCCTAACTTCGAGGACATCTATTTATTAAAAACAAGATAAAACAAAGACTGATGTGTAACGCTGCCTTGAGAGATAATTAGGCACAAGCCACTCTAGCAGTGGACATTTAAACACAGCAGAGTGATTTCACAGAATAGAGAGGAGTCATTGTCTTATGTTCTCTAATCTCACTTTGGTTTCTGTCTCCGCAGTTCCCTTTTCTCTCAGATTCTCCAGTGATTTGCTGTGGGAACTTGTTGCAACAGCAATTGCACAAGAGTGCTATGCAATAAGTGAGAAATGAAAGACAATCTATTTGCATGGGATAACTGCCTGGCAGAATTTCCTATGTGGACTCTCCCTTGCTGAAAAGTTTATTTTGAATTATTTTATTTTTAAATCCTCCATTGTTATTAAATCCCTCTTCCTCCTAAACAATACTGCAGTTGCAGAAATTTACCTGAGCAACAGACAAAGAGCATCATTTAATATCTTCCCCCTCAATAAAAAGCCTTCCAAGATGGCTTGTATTCCTCAACAGGACTAGACTGATTCTGTTCAAAGAACTGCTACAGGATAAATAAAGGGTCATGAAAAGCAGTCAGTCACTTCAAAACACTCTTTATAAAACAAGTAGAGAGAAATTGTTAGAACCAAGAGGAGAGGCAAGTAAAAACCCCAAACAATTAATTAATGCAAGCTTTTACATAATCTGGACCTACAGGATCTCTAGACATAGCAGATATGTTCTTCCTATCAAATTAATCACATCAGACACAGTCAATGCCTACCACTGTGCACATACTTCAAATGCTTTGGGAAAACCTCAAGGGTAGATCATATTTGAAGATGCACATCCTTATCCCAGGCATACCCCAGTGGTCTTCAGAGTAAGATGAAACAGGGGAGCATTCATTAAAACTAAAGCCTAAAATACACAACCCAGTGGTATCCTCTTGGCATGAGCCACATAGCTCCCAGTTCTCCCTGAAGTGCATAATGGAGAAATTGTGTGGGAGCCAGGTGATTTCCTTCTGCTTTTTTCACCTTTGCCAGGCTCATAAAACCAAAGCTTTCTTTAGCAAGGCTATGAACAAAAAGCCAAAAACCAGGAGCCAGCCTGATAGTTTGTGATATTCCAGTTAATGTTTTCAAACACCGTCCTGCCAACACAGAAACTTCGTATCCAGAAAGACACTCTTTACAGGAATATATATGTACACATACAAACAGAAGCAGAACCTTACAGTGTTGAAACAGTCTGAACACCCATTGTAGGATTTTGAGCCTTAGTGCTCCACTCTGTCCCAAATTCAGGAGCTGATAAAAATGACGCCATCTCTCTTTCAGTATTATGAAAACTCAATTTCCTGACAAATGAAGAAATCAAGGGGTGAAGGGCAAATATCACAAGAAAAGGCACTAACAGAGTTCTCATGAACTTTAGGGAGAGGAGAACAAAAGTAAAGGAAATTATTACAATAATTTAAATCCACTTTTGATGATAAATTAGATTCTCAGGTTACAGAGATAAACATTTTAATGCAGCAATGAAATCCAAGTGATACTGGGAAGCTGTAAAATCAAAGCTTACTTACAGAAGTACACTACTTTAGCAGGTCCACACTGTAGTAGTTGAGCATCATTCTCTGAAACTTCTGACTGTTGCTTAAGCAACTTAATAAATACAGAGAAATCACTTAAAAACAATTTAATTATTCCTTAAATGTGACCTGATCTTCTGCTTGGGAAATGTGGTTCCTAGTGATCTCATATTAATGTGTTGAGGTATTTTTTAGAAGAAAAAACCCAAAATGTCACATGGGAGAGTTCTATTAACTCTCTGTAGAGAGAATTAGAGCTATTGTCACAAGCTGCTATAATAGCTCCCTCACAAAACTGACTTGAGCAAGCAGTGACCAAGAAAAAAAGCTCAGCAGCAGTTAAAGAGAAAGGTTTCAGGCGTAAAGCTTAATTACCTTCAATGTCTGCCTTAGGATCTAGTTTGAACACAATGTGGCACAAAACACTTGTGCTGAACCACTTGAGAGTTTATTTCAGAGAGTGTCAGAGCTTGTCAAACAACTCCTCCCCAGATCAACAGTTGAAAGCCAGTTAGGAAAACAGTGATAAGAATTTGATGTAGTACACTTGTAAGCTTTGTGTAAAAATTAACTTATGGATAAAAGCCACCTCTCAGCACTAAAGATGGCTGTTTCTAAGATGAAAACCAATTTTGTCCATCCTTTCACTCAGTTTATAGCAGGCTTATTTACAGAGTTTTATCTACATGAAAAAGTCCAGGCATGCTTAAATACTGCCACTGTTAGGAATCTCTGAAAATTTTGCTGACTTCCTCCTAGGAATAAATACACATTTACCTCTCAGAAGATGATTAGGAGTTTCTTGCATATGTTCTAATAAATTTATTTACCTTGACTACATTTCTGCATTCTTTAAATGAACAGAATGCAGATCAGATCAGTGTTTGATTGGATCATCTGAACATCAAAAGCCACAACTGAGCATCCAAATAATTCTGTGTGTACCCTAGTGTTACTCCAAAGAGTAACACAACTGCAAAGTTTAGATCTTAACATTCTCTTTTGCAGCTGAGTGAACACCTACCAGGTCTCAGTTTCCCATCTTATAGTGAAAAGAGTGCAATTATATGTGCTTTTAACAAATAGCCTACAGATGACCTGAGATACAACTTTTCAAAAAGAACCACAAACAGCCAATATTAAATTGCTGAATACACCACACCTGGGGAAAGGAGCCAGATCACATTCCTTTATCTTTAGGACCTGACGTGGGGTGGGTCACACACTTAGCAAGCAACAGATGACTCACAAAAGAACAGAAGGGGTTATTTTTTAGCTTTGTAAAAAGTAAGAAATATTTTTTTTTTAATGTGAAAGAGCACCGCTACAGACTCCTTACGCATACAATTTGTCACAAGCTAAAACCACACCGTGTAATGAACAACCACCAAAATGTCTGTAGAGGAGATAGTAATGACAAGAGGATTAAAGAAGCCTTCTCATATTTCCTACAGATAGTATTATCACACCTAATTCATTGATACTAGGGTCATATGAGCCTTCATTTTCCCCTTGGCTCAAAACATCTGTGAAGGAGCTTTTAGTAGATCTCACCCCTAGACAGGAAGAAGCTTCTCTCTTCATAAATCTAGTCTCCTGTCTGCTAAGGATGGGGCTTTTAAAAGCCCACAAAACAGTGTCACCTTGTTAGAGAAAATAAAAACCCCTTTCAAAACATATAAAAATACTTGGCATCTAAATTCACAACATTTCTATCTGGACAGTTACTCAGAGCATCTCATTACCTAAGATCACAGCTTATATTAAAAGCAGAACTCAGTGATGTTGAGAATTTGGCATTCAAAGAGGGCCACCTAGGATTTCCTTCTCTTTAGCTGTTAACTGAAGTGGATCCAGCAGCTTCAGCCCTTGAGACAGAGAAGAATGAGCAGAGAAAGCCTCTTCCTCCTTGATTCTAGCTCAGGGAATAAGTGGATGTATAGGTCACACATCATTAAGGAGAACCCTTCTCTCAGGCATTTCATGTACTCAAAATCTGGGACGCAAGAGATTTTCTTATCCAAGCACTTCTGCAGCTTCATTAGAAGTGACAACATTTGCCAAATAAAAATGAATCTAAAACTGCTGTTAAAAAAATAAGAAGACTGTTTCAGATTCAACAATTAAATGAAATAAAAACTAGCTGTGTGAATAGATCAAAGACCATTCACACTAGCAGAAAGCCCAAGAAAATATTAAGTTTCATATAGTCCTGATGAAGCTCTGCTTCGTTGTGCTATAGCTCCTAAAATAGTCATTTCATAGCCATTCTCAGAAAAGGAAAAGTATAATTTCTAAGTCCTGTAATAGCACAATCCTGGGACAGGTGAATGGAGAAAATTATTCTGCCCCTTTAAGGCCAAACTATCAGAAATACAGGAAAAAGGAAATGTAGCCACAAGTAGTCCTGTCATATTGGCACAGGTTCACCTGAAAGCAAGAAGCAAGGAAAAAACATTCTGAAGCTCTTGAGGGCTGTCCTTTAATTGTAGCTTAATTTCACATCCTTTACTTTTTTTTTTTTACCACCATACAGGAGGTTAAAATTGCTGCCTTGATTTCACAAAAGAATGTATGCACAAATGTGCACTTTGAATGCTAGGATGATCACTTCAGAGGTTTTCATTACAATTAGAAGTTTATTGTAACATCACCCAGAATATAAGTATTGGTATCCACCATTAGTAAATGGCCAGATGAAATTAATACACTTCAGTTTTATTTCTCATCACTTAAAAATCCATACAGCAGACTTTCATTGAAAGTAACTGTAGTCAGGTGCAATAAAAGTCTGACTCATGCACTCAACAAATGCCCTTTTTAGAACAGGGAAAAAAAAAATGGCAAAGAGGGCAAAGAAAGTGATCAATCCCATAAGCCAAAAGCAACTGCAAAAACAGTTTTTCCACCCAAATGGAAATGAACACAGATAAGACTGCATCATCTAGATGTGCTGAGCCAAGACAATCATCTTCCAAAAAGCACTGATTTGCATGTTACGATTTGCATTTTCAGTAAGTGCACTACGTAATGCAGTTGGGTGGGAGCCAGACTACCAGTTATGAAGCTTAAAAGGATTAAAACCACTTCTGAGAATCCAAGAAGGAAAACTAATAGCTAGATGCTTCAGACCCATTTTTGATGAGTCAAAGTAATACAATACCCAAATAGCTCCTGTCCCTGTTCTTGACAATACTATTACTTGCTCTGTGCCCCTGCCTCAGGTCTAAAGCAAGTAATTACTGCTACTTAATAAGAGTTCTTGAATCCTGGTTTCAGACAGGAAAGCTAACAAATGCCAACTAGAATGTCCCCAAAATAATCTGATAACAAAATACTGTTAGAGGATTGTGGCAGCTGATTTTATTTCTATTTTATACTAGCCTGTAGTGCCATGTGCTCCTACCCAAACAAATCACTTCCTATTTCATGCAGGTCACCAGCCAGGACAAAGCAACCATCATTACACCATAATGAATTGTGTACATTTCCTTCTCTCTTAGTCTATCCCAAAAGAGTTACAATATCCCCCTGACTCTCACACAAAACAAAACCAAGGAAAGGATGGCAACAGTAAGAACTTACCTGAAAAATTCCGAGACACAAGCATTGTTGTGAGGATTGCACCCTGTGGGGAAGAGAAAGCAGGGATAACAGTGTTACTCGCTTCAGAAAGGGACTGGGCTCACTCATGAAGAACACATTTATGTCAAGTGCCAAAGCAGAGGTATTCCAGTACTACCCTGGAATATATTCAGAATATATATTCAGAGTATATTCAGAATACTCATAGGTGGCTCTTAGACTTTACATGGGACCACACAGAGTTATGCCTTTCTAGAGCAGCAGCTAGAGGCCAGACAGGATACCCTAGGAAATCTAAGTTGCCACTAAGAGTTATGTTTAGACACATAGTTGCTTCCTAACTTTCAAAGACTAGACAGCCACTCTGTGCGGAAGACAGAGGCTTTGCCCTAGCTAAGGCACCCGATACACTATTACTAGGAGGCAGATGCTAGTCACGAATAAGAGAATTTAAGAACTAGTACTGCTATTTTCACTGTCTTGCAGGAAGCAGAAGGGGTGATTATGCAGCAGAAGAGGCATGGGAAACTTACAGCTTCAGAAAAAGAAATTACTCAGCTCCTCAATAGTTTCCTTTAGTACCTTGTACTGGAGGACCACATAAGGTCACTAATGTTAGTGAGCTAATCACAAAAAAAACGGTTGCTAGGAAGGCATCAACCTCAAATTCAGATAACAAAAAACAAATTTAAAAACTAACTTAAGGCAAACTAACATATACTTACCTTTAGCTTCCTTCTAGCATTGAACTTTCTCAAGCATTCCACAGTCTCCTGCCTGTGCATCATCGAAGCAACAGTGGATCGTTGCTGAAAAACAGGAACAGCAAAAAAAAGGTCAAGAACATACCCTAACCTCTCAGCCAGGGGCATTGCACTACTTGCACACAACCATGACACGCAAGCTGACATGGCCAAGCCTCTCACCACTGCATGGCTGCAAAACACTGCAACCAGTTCCTAACTTAAGAACTTCCCAGTACAGCAAGACATGTTAAGTCAAAGCTGGCTAGTACAAGACTGTGCCCAAGAAATTCTACTACAGGTGAGAATCAATGTTTCCATACTCTCAGGCACACAAATGGATCAAGACAGTAAGAAGACAAAGTCAAGCAAACAAGCTTTTTGGGGACTGAGTTGAAGGAACTACAGAAAGATCAGCATTGCATTAATTACAGCCCTAAGGGAAAATTCCAAGCAGTAAGTGAATACTAGTGAGCCTTCCTGGACATGGCAATTCCCTCAATATAAGTACTTGAGTAGCAGAGGCCTTGGCATCTTTGCATCAGTTTTGCAGACACAGACTTTCAGTATGCAAGAGGAAAGATGACATAGCTTTATTGTACCAATGCAACAAACTAAGCATAACCTCCAGCCAGTGGCACACACCTGTCACCCACAGTTAGACTGGGATCCCATCAGCTGCAAAATAAGAACTTCCCGGAAGTGTTCCAAGTCATTCAGAGCACATGAAAAACATAGAAACTGATGCCAAAGTGGCTGCTGCTCTTGCACAGAGCCATAAGCCTGAACTTCCTTTACAAGGACAGTGGGTGAATTACTAACCTGACAAATCAGTGTGTTCAAACCCTCCATTACCCTTCTCCTGCTTGGAAAAAATTCTGCAATATCCAAAAGAACAATAAACTATATTCATATTCAGCTACTTTCATGGGAAGTCTGCTTTGATTCTGTCAGCAAAGCTAGCCACCAGCTGCAGCACACACAGCAGTGTGGAGGCAGAATGTAGCTAAACTATCCTCTTTAATGACTTTGATGGTTACTGTTCATTCAGTCTCTTTAGAAGTAACAGTGAAGTCCAGTTGTTCATTGTGGGCTTAAAAGTCAGGACACATACTTCAGAAGCTCAGTGATGCTAAGAAACTCAGTGTCTCAGATAAACCTTTAAGATTTCCTACCTACTTCAGAGACGCAGTAAGTCTCCAGATAGAACACATCTGTTGCACACATAGATACTGCAGAGCAAATGGAAAAAATGGACTCAACAGGAGGCAGTTTGGTTAAGAGGCTATAACGGCTGTGAAGTGAAATCAAACTCCCCATAACTCAGGGAAGGAAAGCCTCTCTTGAACCATTCTATATTAAGTTGCTAGAGGGAGTGAGCTACTGTAATATATACAGCTTTGGTTACAAGCACTGGGACAAAAGAATGAGCAAAGGAACACACTAGACACATAGCAGAAATATGCTACAGTATAACAAGAGTATCTGGTTAGACTTAGGTGGACCTACTTCATGCTGCAGAGACAAAAAAGGTACCATTACTGTTCTCTCCTATGCCTACTACCAGCTGCATTCTGGGATTTCCTTGCCAACTTTGCAAAAGATGAAAAATACTCATGTGTGGGGTCTGATGAGGCAGAAACTACATACACAAAATAGCAAAAGATTTTTTGCTGATTTCAGGTTTACAGTCAGTTAAGCTGCAGCAGAGCAGAAATGTTCCAGCACTGCAAAGATGCAATGCAATGAACTGAAGTAGAGATAAAGAACAAATAATCATAAAATATTTTGTCTGATGCCAAACTCCATCTGACATTTTAGGATGACATGGACTACAAGAGGAGATGTGGGGAAAACCAGGTACCATGGACATCCACAAAACCTCTGCAAGAATAAGGGAATTAATTTTTTTTTCCTATAGTGGCAATAAAAGCACCACAGCATGACAAAGCTGGCTTATTGAAGGTCAGGCTCCAAAACAATCAGATTTTTAAATATTTAAAATATTCTGGGCTCCTCTGCAGCTAAGTCTTCTTGACATGTCAGTTCAGAGTAACCACAAATCAATCCACAGTAAAAGGAAAACACTTACGCAGACCCATGGATGTTTGAGAGCTTGGTCAGCTGTGATGCGCTTTGCTGGGTTTATTGTCAGCATCTGGTTGATCAAATTCTTTGCTTCAGGAGTCACAGTGTCCCACTCAGGTGAAGGGAACTGAAAGGGGAAGAAGGACCAGATGATGAACTGAAAATATCTTCTACTAGCAGAAGGGTTTCTCCTCCTATGCAACTGAATCCCAGCTTTTGCCCTTTTGATATCAGGGCTAACATAATTGCAAAATACATAATTTTTTGTGAAAAATCACGCTGAACAAAAATTGTACAGAATCCAGCAAACGAATGGTAACAGACAGCAGGACACATCTGTACCATTCACCAGACACAAGCAGGAAGATTAACAGTTTACAAGTCTTTTAGGAATCACTCAGACCTTATAATTTCTTTCACGCTCAATAGTCAAAAAAGTAAAGTCATAGATCTTCCTAAATGAGTTCTGACATGAAAAACACAAGCACTATATTTTTCACTCCACCTTGCTCTTTCTCCAGTATGCTAAAAAGCTGTACCAGCCTATATGAAATCACAAACACTTCACTACAGCAAAACCCCATGAAAGCGAAACCTGCTAACAGAACATCCCATTAGGTGTATTTTCCCCACCATAAAGCATAATATTCTGGAATAATAGCAGTCAATTAGGTGTAGCAACCCACAAGCAATTTATTAGCAAGCATGTCCCATATCAGAAATCATTACCTGGGGAGCAAGAGAGATGTAACAGTGGATGGGAATATAGAAGCACGGAAACAAAGAAAATAATCAGAAGTATTTCAGTTTCTGGTTATCCATCGGAGTAACTGCTCTCTCCTCTAATTCAAGTAATGATAAAGATATTTATGCCATCCTCCAGATGCTTGCATGTGGTAAAGATGACAGCATGCTGACATTAAATGCAGTACATGTCACACCTATGAATCTACTGTACAAATACAGGTGAACTTGAGAACACAAAGATACATATGCTGTTTGGATAGAAGTCCCCTGTCTTTAAGGGGGACTGGGGGGAAGAATAATCTATCCTGAGAACATTTCCTTACAGTGCTACAACCATTTAGAAAAAGTTTATCCCATTTTGGGCTCCTCTCACTCAGGTCATAAAAATACACCCATGGTAATTGATTTGCGCATTATCATATTCCTGCATTTTCAGGCATCAGTAGGGCATTATACAATTTGTTCTGCAAACCTTACAAAAGATGAGTAAAAAATTATGATACTGAGCTTTCAGCCAGGACACTTTACCCCTAACCCAAACTCTAAAGTATTCATGGTAATGCCTTGCAAAACCTCTACCCAACAGCACAAAGTCCAATTCACAGTTGCCACTCCCTTTATGGTCAAGAGGTAACAACAGACCAGTCCACTGCATACTCAGCTGCTGGGGTAAGGACACCATAGGCAGGTAGACCAGTAACACTTGAGCTGTATTCTTCTGGGTAAATCAGGGGAGGAATCTACTGGACCTTGCTCTTAAAGGTAAGAATTTGAAAACAGCAGGTAGATAGGAAGCATCAGACATGTAATTCCTTATGACTTACAGAAGGAGTTAAACAGTTAACCCCTGACGTGCTTTGAAAATCCCCATTTATACAACCAGTGCAAAAACATTTCAAATGAGAACAAGCAGCACAAAAACAAGAGGGGCAAGAAGGGAAGAGAAGAACACAAGTCCATTTAAGGCTATCACGTACAAAGGCATAACTTTCCTTTCACTCAGGAAGCCACTGAGCCAGGACATGAGGTTAAGGCAAACCTTTGTTCTCACTGTCACCAGTACTGCTGCTCTCATGGTCTCAGACACAGAGGCTGGGAGGTAACTGGGGTCCAGCAGAACCCGATTTTTGGTAATACAAACTGTAAGACAGCCTACAAAGCAAACTCCCTAACTCCCTCTTGATATTCATGCTCACAAACTTTGAGCTAGGATTTCTAGGAGGTTCCTTCTTCCCTCTGAGCCTCTCTTTATGTGGAAGAATTTAAGTCAAACATTCAAGCTGTGGTACCCAAAACACATTTTACACCACTTTTGCTCCCCAGTACTAACCTCCTTGCTATTCCTTTCCTTTGGGTAGCTTTTTATACCTCAGTTATGCCACGCTCTGAGGAACTGCTTGGCTTTTTACCAGAACCTCCAACCCACCATGCTGATCCGCACCACAAAGCCACCCCTCCAAAGACCCCTGCCATTCAGTCTTCTCACTGACCTCCAAGCTTTGCATGGCTGGAAGAAATTCCACTTTGGCACTGAGGAGATCAGAGGCCATAATTTAAGCTATTATCCTACATAACACTTCCCTCTGATTTTCATTAGGTGTCTTGATCAAGCAAAGACAGGCTCCTTCATTTAACCTTCCCTTTGCTCCCCTGAAAGAGTTAACAATGGCTATGTCTGCAGCACTTTGTGGTAAATGCACTAGAAGACAACATTTCCCACCATCTGCATTTCCAGCTCTGCATTTCCCTAATGACCAGCAACATCTTGGTGACCACTGCAATGCTTTCCACTTCCTTTCAGTAGCCCCGAACACGACTGTATCCCAAGCAGTGAAGACAAGGTGTATGAACATGCCAAACATCAGTTGCACAGTATCTTGGGGCCTGCTGGACACCAAGTAAGATAGCGCCATGTTCTGGATGGCTTCTACACCCATGCAGGTACTCAGCAAGAAAGTGCCCTTACGTCATAGGCTCCGGCTTTGATCTGCTGATAGAGTTTGTGCTGATCTTCATCCCAAAAGGGAGGGTACCCCACTAGTAATATGTACAGAATCACTCCTGGGAGGGAGAGACACAGATATACTATGGTTAGGCTAATATGCCAATTACTCCCTTAGCCCCTCTTCCTTCCCTCTTGACAGTCCCCAAGGCAATAATTGCTCTGTATCTTAATTAGCCATCATATTTAGCCCTCCGAGGTAAAAAAAAGGCAGTACAAACCTCTTCTCTGCTGAAGCTCACCCTAGCACTTCATGTTCAGCTCTTAAACCCAGCTGCTGGGAGATAGAACATGGTGCATAATGTCCTACCCCCTCCTCTGGCCACCACTGCTGGTGAGCCACAACTTCCAGCTGGTCTCAGAATAAAATTAAGCCAGATCTCCTGGGGCTGCTGGGCAGCAAAGGACTTTTTAGGAAGGACTAGGTTTTTAAATGTTTACTGTGCATGGTCTTGGGACAAAAATGCCACTGACAAAGCTAACATTCCTAGCCTGCAGAGTACCATTTATAGTTCATGTCAGGCAACACTGATATCGTGTATCTTTAAACTTATTAGTCTCAGATACTTGAACACTTAATTTTTTCCTTTTCAAAAATCAGGTCTCTTCAGTATTTCATCTTCTATACAGTTAATGTAATTAGAAATTGCTATAGTTATCTAAACAACTAAGTCAGCAAAACATAGACAGGCCTTATCTCTCGAGTCTCAAACATCTGATAGATGGCCTGAGGAAAGGATTAGGAGCCAGAATCAAACAAGTTCAAGCTCCAGTGTTAACTCCATCTAGACAAGGTGATTATTCTCAAGAATGCCTTTATCTCTCCACCCAGTAAGAAAGAGTATTGTGCACCTGCCCAGCAACAAGTTAAAGGGAATTGCTCTTCTACATTAAAAGGTCTTGTTTAAATGCAAAATATTTTTACAGAATCTTACCACATGCCCATATATCCACTGGTTTTCCATAAGGATCTTTTCTTAAGACTTCAGGGGAGAGGTAGCCTGGAGTGCCAGCAAACCCTGCCAGGAAATGGATGACATGAAGTACTTATAGCACTTAAGCACAAGAGCTCTTGCCATATCACAAAATCCACTAGTGGTAACCAACAGATCCCAAAATGCATTTCCCACCCTTCATCTCACATTTGCTAGCACTACCTCTTGGTAAACCAAAAGAAAGGGGAGGTGGGCTGGGGAATAAAGAAAATCAGATGGGATCAAGTGTCCATGTTTTGCAGGAAAAACAGAAAAGAAAGAGCAATCAGCTAGGCACAAACTCATATGCTAGGCCTTGTATAATTTTAACATATAATGGCTTGGAGTTTGAAAACACAAGACACAAATGCGACACATCTGATTACCAAAAGGCAGACCAGGAGAAGCAGTCATCTCTCCAGAATCTCCACAGTACTGCAGAGTCTCAGAGCTGATTCTCAGCCTGAGAAGGTCTTGTTTCTCATTATGTTTTAGCTAAACAAAGATAAGGCCAGATCCAAATGTGCCTGAGGAAGCCCAGGTCAACTATATTTCTGTAAAATGACCAAAATTCCAGGTGTCTATACTCCCAGGCAGTAGGAAAGTTCAGATCAGGACCTAAACTTAGCAGCTGCATTCATCTCTGATACTAGCATCTAATGTAAACTGAGAAGAAAGACAGAAATACACAGAATTTTTTCTGTCTTTATCTATCATATTCTTTCCTCTTTTCCATCTAGGCTCATGCCCAAGATGTTTGGAAAAGAAGCAGCAATACCAAATAGACACAAGTATGCTGAAGAGCTAAGAGAAAGTACTCTGGGAGGGTTCAACTCAACCAGCTATCAGTGAAGGGGGAAGTAAAAGTGGGAAAGCTCAAACACTCTTACCAAACCAGGCCTGTTGCTCTCCCTGGACTTCTATAGCCAATCCAAAGTCAGCCAGTTTGACAGCAGCACCCTTACATTTACTTGCCAGTAGTAAATTCTCAGGCTGGGGAGAAGAAAGAAAAAAGGGGATGAGAATGAAAGACTGACATCATTGTTAAAGTGTCCTGCCTCAGTATTCACATAATTAAATTGAGTCTGCTGACTGAACTTAGCAGGCATTTACTAAATCTGTTCAGGTGAAGACAGTGCAACAGCAACAAATGGCATTGACGAAGAGTGGCAGAAAAGTCAACAAAAAAAAAATCCTATGTGGGAGCCAGAGCATCTCCCAACCCAGGCCATATGTTACATGTTGACACCAGAGGGCACTGGCAGTACAATTCCTGAAGCACAAAACCCAAAATTTGTTTCTGTCAACCTACAGAGAATAATTTGAGGTGAGGAGAGGAGGAAGATGCAGTATATACAATCTTCAGTGATGTTTCTCCCAATACACAGTCCCCAGAGCACTGGAAAAGTAAATCATGCTAATAAGGGCTGCCAGATACAGCATTGTAATGTGGGAAGGCATCATCTGGATAGGAAGTAGTTTTCAACCCTTATGGAAAAAGCCTCAACCTCAAATTGGTATAAGCAGCACAGCAGTGAGTATTCTTGTAAGCTGATTTTTCATTATACATATTTACAGCAGCATAAAATATGTCTTGCTGTCAACTAGGCAACAAGCAGCCATGTCACCTCTCCCATGTGCCAGGAAAAGGAGATAGACTTCGGCCTCTCATATATCTGTCTCATATGAATCTCACTTAAATCATTTAAATTGAGTCTGCTGACTGAACTTAGCAGGCATTTACTAAATCTGTTCAGGTGAAGACAGTGCAACAGCAACAAATGGCATTGACGAAGAGTGGCAGAAAAGTCAACAAAAAAAAAATCCTATGTGGGAGCCAGAGCATCTCCCAACCCAGGCCATATGTTACATGTTGACACCAGAGGGCACTGGCAGTACAATTCCTGAAGCACAAAACCCAAAATTTGTTTCTGTCAACCTACAGAGAATAATTTGAGGTGAGGAGAGGAGGAAGATGCAGTATATACAATCTTCAGTGATGTTTCTCCCAATACACAGTCCCCAGAGCACTGGAAAAGTAAATCATGCTAATAAGGGCTGCCAGATACAGCATTGTAATGTGGGAAGGCATCATCTGGATAGGAAGTAGTTTTCAACCCTTATGGAAAAAGCCTCAACCTCAAATTGGTATAAGCAGCACAGCAGTGAGTATTCTTGTAAGCTGATTTTTCATTATACATATTTACAGCAGCATAAAATATGTCTTGCTATTGCTGCTGTCAACTAGGCAACAAGCAGCCATGTCACCTCTCCCATGTGCCAGGAAAAGGAGATAGACTTCGGCCTCTCATATATCTGTCTCATATGAATCTCACTTAAATCATAATTCTGTTGTGTTCCAGTAGAGGACTTAAGGACAAGACTTTAACACAACTTCAAAAACTGTACTGCTGAGAGTCAGCAGCTTTCTCTGAAGCACCAGAACAGCTAGATGCATGGGACCCTTTTGAAACTCCAAAGCCTTTAAGGTGGTTGCTATAACAGTTCTGCAGGAAAACAAACATGTAGACAAGCTGGAGAAATGTGTTTTCTGATCCTACCCCCTTCTGATCATTTGTGTAACTCATATCAATTTGAGTTTTTAACCAAGGAAGGTGGAAGCCAGCAAATCCAGAAACAGGAGCTTGTCTCAGTTTCAGAAATCTGATTGAGATCTTCTTTATAGCCTCCTCACCAGCTTCAGCCCACAGCAACCCTCTATCCCTGCTCTGCCTGACAGGAACAAGATGCTTTTCTCACCAGGCGTGTGTCTTTCTTCTGCTTTGAACAAAGGGAGAAAAGCCTTGCTCATCCTATAAGTCCTTCCTATAAGGAGCATGGAAGGAAGGGGAACTGGTACTCAATACATTTGGATGCCACCCTCTTTTCATCAGATGGGAAGAGGAAAAGATTGCGTTAATCAAGCTACACTGATGAAAATTCACCAGTGTAAACAAGTTCCTAAGACAGAAGACCAATGGAGTCTTCTGAAAATCCCTCCCACCTTCAGATCACACGCAGGCCTGGAGTGACTAAGGAACTATGACATTTCAGCCAGGCTTGTGCTAGCTAAGCACTATTGGCTTATAAAACACAGCTACAAACACCTTAAGGCTAATGGTGCTTAGCCATGTACATGTTTATGAATACACGGGTTGTCTCATATTTCACATACTTTTTTTGTAGAGATCTGAATGCATTCTCTAACTTCTGTGGTCCCTATGAGCAGCTCAACATTTGAAGTTCTTTAAGAGTAGGTCAGCTTATGAGAGGGAAGTGAAAAAGAAAATTTCACTTGAAACAAGCTCTGCAGCTATTGCACACCGATCCTGAAGGCCAAGCTCTTGGCAAGGAGCTAAATACTAAACAAAGAGCACGAGACCTTTTATTGCTAAAAGGAATGGCTACTCCTCAGGCCTCGACAGTTTCAGTGAATCAGAAAAGCAACAGAAGAAACACATTAACTACAGTGGGGAGTGTCTAGTAGCTGATAAGTCCTAAATGATTTCACAACTTTCACACAAATAAAACATAGGAAGCAAAACAGATCGCATCTGAACTTAAACCATCCTGTACTGAAAAACACTACTGATTTTCATACAGGCCCTAATTTTGGGCAGTAGTGCCTCTTAGAGGCTGCTTTCTCAAGAGCAGGTATAAACTGTAACCCAGAGCAGCTATGCTGCAGCAGATCACTGCATCTTTTCACAGAACTCTGAATCAGAAGGCCAAAAGTGCTGTATGGGAGCCTGCCAGAAATGCTAAAGGTTAACAGCTGTCCACTAGAGCAAAACACCTGGAGAACACTGCCACTGAGCTTGCAACAGGCTTTTACCTTGCTCTCTGCAAAAATAATTCTATACTTTCTCCCTTATGCATTGTATGTCAAATCAAAACCAACACTAGCAGCAAGTGTCAACATGCATTAATTTAACTGGACCACTGGTGGCCATCACTGTTCCCGCTTCAGACAGAGAGAGCTGCAGGGCAAGCAGACCTTCCTGTACAAATCTCTCCATTTTGGGGCCTGCCCAGCTCCCATTAAAGCTGGATATGTGTGGGATGGGGTTTCAGTAACTACACTGTGGGGGCTCTGGGTCTATACACATGTTACAATGTGGCAAAAGGTGATTCAGCTACTGTTTAACTGGCCAGCAGTTTTGGTTTTAGAAGTGCTTTGACTGATGAGAGAAGAAAGAAATGACACAAAAAATATTCTTGTTATGCACCCTGCCCTGGCCCAATGGCATGTGTTTGGCAACAGTGCAGAATAAAAATATACATGCTCTGTGTAGATAAACTCATACTGGCAGATTGAACAGATTGCTCCAGGTTTCTAGGGATCTCTTCAATGGCAAATTAGAAAGTGTTTTCCATTATAATGAATCTTACCCAAGTTTCTCTGAAAGCCTACTGCACACTAAGGTTCAAAACTACTCCATCCTGGAGCTGCCTCAGAGAGGCTGAGAGCTGGGCAAGGTTCATGAAGACTCAAAACTTCCTCAGGAGTTCAGTACACCCTCAAGAAAACTCTGAAGGAGCAAATTTGTGCTTCAGGAACCCCTGAGTCCAGTTCAAGTGAAAAAATCCCTGCCAGCTGGCAACATAGTATTCCTGTCTTGCCTATTCCAATGATCCCCTGGCTGCTCTCCTCAGCCTCCGTGGCATGGAGGAAATATTACCTTCAAGTCCCTGTGCACGATATCATGCTGGTGAATGTGATTCACACTCTCCAGTATCTGATGAATACAGTGGCTGCAAGATAAATTGAGAGACACACAGTTATGCACACACACCTGGCATCTCATCTCAGACCAGAGCCATTTCCCTAATTTTGATATTTGTACCAAAGATAGTTCAAGACCCCAGGATGAATCCCTTTATCATGCCCACTGGATGCCACAACTCAGTACTGTTGGACATCCCCAGGGCCCTCAGCAACAGGATGCTAAACATCCTACCTAGTGGGACCACAAAGCCTTGCCTCTCCTACCTCCTATCACCTCCTTCCTTTCCTCCCCATCATACCAAGAATCTCATTTACTCCTTCAGCCAACAGGGCCCACCCCACACAGGAGAACCGAGGTACCCAAGCATCTGCAAACAGCAGCCAAGACAGGGCAAGAAAGACCCAAGTGCTCCAGGAAACATTCAGCCGGGCTAGTCCTGAGCAAAGAATAAACTTTTTGAGAGCAACAGACTCCCTTAGAAAACTCAGGATGACAAATCCTGTGCATGTGCCAATTTGCAAAGCTTTCAGAGCAACATCTCAAGCACTTTACATACACAATGTGCGCACACACCCGCTTGCTGGGTACCTTTTAAGTTCAGATCCCACTTAAGAGGTTAGTAATCTGAAAAGCAGACTCATTCCCAGTTAAGTGTAGTGTGTTGTGCTCCCTAAGCCCACAGGAAACTGTCTCTTTGCCACTCTCACTGCTATAACCACTGGGGAAAAGGCAAGATGTTATTTACAGCTGTTGCATTAAGACAATGCAACACACCCATGGGTGACACTTCTGGTTGAAATAATCTTTTCTGCTAAACATTTACTCAGCTCCCACAGGTGAGTGTGGAATGGAGTAGGGATTTTGACAACCATGGCTGGGCAATACACACCCAGCCATAGGCAACTCAGATGGTCCTCACTGCACTTCGCACTGCAGGACCAGTCAGTCCCCTCACCAAATTCTACAAATCTTGGCAGAACAAATTTGAAATGAGTGAAATATTTGAGGGAAGGGAAATTCAATACTGGAAAAGATGGGAAGAGGGTGAGAGGAGAAAGAGGAAAGGAGGTGAAGCACTGTGTATTTGTTATCCCCACCCATCCAGAGCTGGCAGTACAATCCTCAGGATTGGAGTCCATTAATATCTCCCCGCTCCCAAAACAAAAATGTATAATTAGAACAGAGCTGAGCCTGAGAGAGAGAGATTTTCTGGCCAAAAATGGCAAAAGTGTGAGGTGTCCCAGGCGAGCCAAGTGCAGCGGATTGGCACAGACCTCATTCCCTCACTCTCCCAGCCTTCTCTGGAATTCAGCTCGGCATGGGGAGAGAAAGGGAGGAGTTTCACTCTGTCATCTTGTTGGCACTGCAAGACCTAGCCAGCTGACAGTTAGAGGGCTGAGTACCCTGATGATGCCCCACAGAGCAATAGACAGGTCTCCGTTTCCCTGAATCCTGCCATAATTTTCCTGAGCAGTGTCAGTCACTGCCAGCTCCTGACCATTCCAGGGAACAGGCCCTGGCAAGAGGCACAGGGGGAAGGCTGATGACTGATAACCTCAAATCTTCCCAGATTCAAGGCAGAACAGCTCAAGTGACTATGTATCTGTCTGAGATGCTATGCCTACAACATCTGTACACCCCACTGAAAACATCTACATGGGTCTCAGACATCTCTGCCAGGAGCTCCATCAGAGACAACAAGCCCACTGGCCTTCCTCCGCAGCACACAGCTCACAGCAAAGTGTGTGCTGCAATGCCTCATTTGAAAGCATGGTGCAAGCACAGGCCATCTCAGGAAGCTCACACATGGGAGAGAGGGGACACACTCAGAAAAAGAAGGATATATCTATGTATCTTTTTAATATTAAAATATAACAGTTGCTTTTACATATTGTGCCTTTCTCACTGTGTGAACCAGCCCACAATCAGAGAGGGCTCCCACAGAAACACAGCCCTCTCCCACTGCCCTGTAAACCATTACCTAGCCGCAGGCCAACTGAATGGGACTGCCCAACAGCAATGGCATACCACTGGAACTCCCGGCAGGAGAAGGAAGAGGTCAAGAAGGTAGCACTCTGACAGTCACAGGACAGCTCTCCCCTATGTTTTCTCACTGAGGATACCTTGTCACGACCTACCAGAAAGGTCAGGCAGAAAAAGCTGGTAGCAATGGGCCTCTCAGCAATGAGCACAGGGACAGCAGTGTCTGCAAGTGGCAAGGTCTAGAGCTGCAGTGAGTCAGGCTGACTAGTGACAACAGTTTATGCTAATAGCAGAAAGAGGAATTGTTTTTTCCAGATGGGGAGCAAGAGTGTCAGAACAAAGCCACGCGCAGAGCATCAGTCAGGAAACTCATTCCACTTGCCAGCACACGTGGCACATACACCAAAGGCTCTGGAAACAGTCTTACCTGGCATCTGCTTCACTGTAGTATTCTCTGGCAACAATATCCTCAAAGAGCTCCCCACCAGTAACCCTAGAGTGCAATAGAAGAGGGGAAGTTATAAGGTCTGTGAATATCTAGCTCAAGGCTGTTTGGGACATACATGGCCACCCGTATGGGCCCTTTCCCACAGCCTGTGTGGAGTCTTGCAGCACAGGGGAGCCAGGGCAGAGCCCCATCACCATGGCACCAGCACTGGTACATTCATGTGACTGACCCCTTGGATTGCCATTTCACCAACAGTGCACAGGACACTGCTGACAAACTGGGTATGAATTACTCGTGACTCTCTATAGAGCTTAGTAAATGCTAAGCTTGGGCAGAACACCCCTTCTTCTCTGATCCCCTCCTCCAGGCTGCCTCAGAGACAAAAGTCAAGCAGCCTCTCTATACAGGATAGACATCCTTAGCCATCCCTTGCATACACCTGCTGCCAGGAGCCTTTCTGGTCCATCCCCTACCACACAATCAATGGATTTTTGTCAAATGGGCTAGAGCTCTCTACAGGTCTCAGAAGTGAAAGGGAGAATTATATTAATGCAGGTGCCTTTTATTCCACTCTTAGTCAACCATCCACATGCCTGTTTCACTGGTGAAGCATCAAAGCAGAAGAAAGACACTTACAGATCAAAGACGAGATAATGGAAACCTTCTTCTGAAATACTGTCATGGAGCCGCACTGCAAACACATAACAAAGAAATGGAGATTTACAGACTATGTAGCAAATATGACACTTCACAAATCAAACCCATGCACACAGCCAAGTTCTCCCTCAACACAATCAGTCTATTAATTACCACGTCCTTTGCTTTCTATGCTCACTTAATGACCTATTTCCTTCTGTTATCTGAAGGCAACAGACAGGTGCCCTTCACATACATCCACCCCTCCCCACTATCAAAACAAACTGAATATCTTTTCCCTCCTGTTTGTTCTCTAATGCTTCAGTACTGTCCTTTCACATCTGCCTCCTCCTTCCTCCATGCTCACATTTTACCATCTCACCCCACTCATTCTTATTTGCCAAAACAAATCCTGCTCAGAATCTCCAAACAAGCCCCCAGCCCAGAAACTGACATCTGGCTCCACTTGCATGTCAGTGCCATTGATCTCCCTTTTGCCCTTCATCTGTAAAGCTCCATGAAGTTCACTCCCTCTACTTCCTTTTCCTTACTTCATTCTTACACCCCAAATCCTTACCCAGAATTCAGAGCCAGTCCCTCATCTTGTTTTTCCAGACAGGTTTGTTACCACTGACATATCTGATCATATTCTCCTTCTCAAAATTTCATCTTCCTTCAGCTTTTTAACCTACACCCCCTAGTTCTGCTCCTATTGCCTCAATTAACCATAGTCTTTTCCCATTCTTTGTCCCTCTAATCTGCGGGGCTGAGGCTGCCTCCATAACAGGCATCGGGAGATATCCCTTGGCATTCGGGAGACTCTGGGGCTCTGTCCTCCTTGCCCCATGTTACATGTAGGCAATAATTACTGGATCTATGCAGCCAGCACAGTGCTTTTTCCTCCTGTCTAAATAAACATCTCAATTTATTTGATGTTTCTTTGATACCTAGGCAGTAATTCTAAACCAAGAGAAGAAACTAAGCGTTTAATTTCATATTGCTTCTTACCTCCTACTTTTTGTTTTTTTCCCCTGCTGGAAAACTTCACTCTTTTCCCTGCCAATCAGAATTCACAAGCCAGCAACCCTACTTGACTCAGGGCCTAAACCTTCACACCCTGACTAGACAAGCTGCCTTCTTCACATGACCATCTATAGTCCTTCCCTATTGATTCACCCCACTAAAGCAACTAGCTGAGATGACTGCATCTCAGTCACTGCAACACCTTGTAATCGAGTATTGACCAAAGTAAAATAACTGGTCTTATCCCTAAAAGACAAAGCTTGTTATCCCGCTCTGTCACTTAAATGTTACCTTTGCCTTCCTTCCTTGTCTTCCATTCTCCTCCTCACAAAACACAGGTGGCCTGTCTTGACTTTTCTTGTCACAATGATTTTTTCTCTGCCAGTATCAAGAGGTCAGTTTGCACCTCTCACTGGTGCATGACGTCAGCTGCCATCACCGTCTTGGAAATGTTTCAAACTAGCACTTGGCACATGCTCCTACCTCATATGGAATAGATTTTGTAGATCATCTCAATGCTCTAATCCTCCTTGCAACTCTATTTTGCTAAAGAACCCTTCCACATATATGCAAACACAAAGAAACTCAAAATTGAGGGTAGCAGAGATATGCAGAGACCACTGCCAGTATATTTCCTAAAAATATTTCATTTTTTCCTTATTCTTCCTGCCTGTTCTTTCTTATATTTTTCCTCCACTTATCTACAAGCTCTCTGGGCTCATCCCTTGCGCAAATTCCTTCCTAAGTGTTTCTACTGCATTTAACCACTGGGGTTTGGGAGGAGCACTCCACACAGCATAATACTTCAAACAAGCAAGAACAGCTAGAGTACCAGTACCACAGGTGCTTCAGGCACAACTTGCTGTTCCTACAGCAAGAAAACAGATATGTATCATCCTTAAGAACTATGTTCCTCAAATTGTGCACTGCAAAAAAAAGTATTCCAAGTAAGCTGTTTCAGTTGGCTTTGTAATAACTTCAATGCAATACAATTTGGTGTTTACAAGAAGACTTGTCTCCTGAGTACTTGGCAGAAGCCTGCAAGGGCAGCATTACAAAAACACAAGAAAGAAGAGGGTATTTCCTAGGAGAAAATATTTCCATTCAAGAATGAAAACAAGATGGGAAGTGGAAGAAACAGACACTTGGATTCAAGGCTGTTTTCACTCTACTGCACAAGACTATTTGAGGTGAATGCAGGAGACAGGCACATGAACAAGAGCTGAGGCCCAGAACATGGACAAAATTCTGTGAACGGACTTTATGAAGAAAACATCTTGATCTGAAAACAGATGGAGAAACTTCAAGAAAAGCTGAATGTGCTAATAAGGTCATGCCTAGTGATGCTTGGTGTGGTGTGCATGAAAAAGCATTCTTCTTCCTCTGGCACCTGAAAGGTCATAGAAGCGCTGTAAGGAACAGAAAGAAGAAAGCAGAGCAACACGAATGAAATCCTGACAGAGAAGGAGCACAGCCACCAGCAGGTGGAGAGGACTGGCCACGAAAAGAGAACAGCAAACACATCTGCAGGTAGAAGTGAGAAATAGTCTTCCAATAAACAATAAACTTTGATGCAAAGATGCATCTTTATCCTGAGGTAAGCAATTTTGTCATACACATTATGAAAAGGGAAGGAAGTAGCAATTCAGCCAGCAGAGACTGGCAGAGGCAGTAGAAAGTGCCCTCCTTAGGTGAGGAACCATGACAGGACGACAGAGATAGTTCATAAACACTGATGCTGTACATCATCCCAGGGCTGCATAGCGAAGAAAGTCTTGGAGGCAGGACACAGGTCATTAACTTAACAAGGGAGCTAATTCCTCACGATGGTCAAGAAAGATGCTGGCACAAAATCTGCCTAGTATTTAACCTGCTGAAGTAACAAAGCTCAGGAGGTAACAGTAGAACAACAAAACCCAGAAAAAATATTAGGAAAGATGATGATGGCCACCACCACCCTGCATAAGAGTTAAGCTTAAAGTGTGGAGGGGGCAGCAATACGGGGATCAAAAGGGATTACGAAAAGTCTGAATATACCAAAACTCTTGTGACTTTCCATTTCAGAGCACTACTACTTCATACCAAAGCAGATAGGAAGAAAAAAAAAAACAATACCCTGCAGCAAGAGCAACCAGTGCCCTTTCACCCTAACATTTTGCTTACCTACCCTCCTGCAGAGGCACAAAAGCCTTCCTGACAAGAAAGGACACTGCAGTCAGCAGCTCTGATGCCATAGTTCACTCTGCTGACACTCAAGTTAAAACGCTCTGTTCTTCAATGCAGTCCTAACTACCAGGGATTGTTAGCTTAAAAACATGATCTGCCTATTCCCAAACCATTCAGCCAGCCTATGAAATGGTTTATATTCAGAAGTAACTCCACCACCTTTAGCTCATGTGAAGGATAAAAGCATTTTAAAATTTTCTTGTCCCCCACTCCACTTTGGTTCATAAATATGATCCATGTTGTTTTAGCATTCATCATAAGATATACAAACATGAGCTACTATCTGATACCTCTGCCTTCCAAACAGTATAGAGCCCTCTGTGCTTTAAAGATGTCCTATGCGAATGCCCTCCACCAGCAGGCAGGACACAGGATCTCGAATGGCCAATTCCAGGAGTGGGTAACAGAAACTCAAGTATTGGGCAGTTCTTTGTTTCAGACATTTTCTCATGAAAAGATGTCACTTGTTCCACCGGCTGTTGTTCCTGACACACCATTTAACATCTCCAGTACTACCACAAGGTCAGCTTCAAACAAGCAGCTGAGCAGAAACCATGTAGGCTGCTCATGGTTGTGTAACCTGTTGACACAAAAGGGTGAAAAATACAATTACATATAGATGCTGGTGGGTAGAGAATGCCTAAAAACTGACTACCGACAATAAGAAAATGGAGAGTGAAAAATAAATGCATTCACCCACCTCTTATTAAAAAATATTTCAGAACCCTTTTTTCTTTGCTTTCATTAGAAGAGCAGTGACATCTCTCATCTCTGTCTAGTACAGCAGACTAGACAAACACATCACAAAAAGAATCTCAAGTCACAGCAATAGGGAAGTTGAACAATCGCAACACAGGGTCTTCCAAAAGATGACCAAAATACAAAAGAGTCCAGTACTTGGCAAGGAACCTGATCTCACTCTGTTCACCAGAAGATGAGCTAGATTATTTCTATTGACTGGTTCTGTTGCCCAGAAGCAGTGATTCAAACCATATTTCTGTCTCAGCCAAACACTCTTAACAGAGGGATGTAGAGAACCATTCCCTGCTAACATCACACACACTCAGGGTCACCTGACGACTGTTATCATGTCAAAGGTCTCTGATGGATGAAAAAGCACTTACTAGAGCAGTTAGCAAAAACAGACAAGGAGACGGGAGTAAGAAGGAAAACAGACGCAAGTCAGACATTGATGCACTAAATCAGTTACAGGAAACAGCAAAAGAATTTACCTAAGGTTTAAGTCAGAGCACAGAAAAAAGTCCCACACAAAGAACAGAGGGCTCAAAATGTTCACAACACATTTAATTTTGTAAGAGTGTCAAGTGTTACAGAGAGCTTCAGAAATAATTAACAAAAAAACCACAGCACTAGAAAGCAATGCTAGAACAAGTGCTATCCTAAGGAGCAGAATCAGTCACAGATTGTTACATAGAAACATCTTCTGCAACAATACCAGCTGGTCAGTCAGCACAAAGTGTGTATCAGCACCTGCATGATATCTCCACGAAGCATATAGATTCTGGGAGAGATAAACAGTGATTTCAGTACAGCATCTTGATGAAACAATGTTTTCATCAGGACTCACAAAAAGCCTAATTTTCTCCACATGCAGTCTTGAATTTGGTACTCTAGTGCTACTCCACCAAGGGTAATGAAAGACTGCTACCAAAAACTGTCTCTCCAATTTTAAATGCACACCTCTAACTCTGCACAGTTAACAAGTTGCAATGCAGGACTACACAGACGACACAAACCAGCTAACTGGTTTACGTATCCTTTTCTTCCCTCAGCGTCCTCTCCAGTCTCACCCTATGTAAACTGATTTTACCTGTACAAGAAGCATCTCCCACAAAGCTGGCCTCCTGGAATAATCATTAACAACAGGGGGAAAAAAAGGAAGACCAAATAATCCCTTTCCCCAGAAAAATATTCAGATCTTCAACACTGCCTAATGCAAGTTACACAAATTGTTTTCTGCCTTGTATGGGTGTTTTCAGGTCTCAGGCCCTAACACAATCCAGACAGGTTGTGAAGAGCCTGATACCACAGTGGGTGGCTTAAAGGGACATTCTGCAGATACTAAAACTAAAAGCAGCAGGGTTCTAGGAGTTCAAGCACTTTTTAAGAACAGCTGTTGTTTCTCTGCCTGCTTAAGAGTCACACTGGAAATCCTGCCTCAAGAATGAAACTTCAAGATGATACTTAAAGGAGTCTCAAAATCATCATATACATACAGGTTTTATTTTAGAAAAAATATAATATTAATAAGATACAATATTAATTACAGAAAATTAAGCATTTTCGTGAGAAACGACAATACAGTCGTGCCATCTAGTTTGCATTCCCTGCCTGAATAATGTGTCCCTGTACAGGGAAGCCACAGCTCTCTGATGCCTGAATGTGATACAAAGCAACTGAGAAAGGGTGCTGTGAAACAAGGATGGCCTGGTGAACAATGTGAAGCTTAAGGGCAGCCTTGGCTGCAGTGATCATGAAATGGTGGAATTCAGGATCTGTAGGGGAACAAGGAGAGTCTGCAGCAAGCTCGCTACCCTGGACTTTAGGAGAGCAGATTTCAGCCTCCTCAGGGACCTTCTTAGTAGGGTATATCATGGAATAAAATCATAGATGGAAGAGGAGCCCAAGAAAGCTGGTCGATATTCAGATATTACCTCCTTCAAGACCAGGAGCTAGGCAACCCATCAGAGGGTGGAAGCAGGGACAGGTAGCCTAGGAGAAATACAAAAAAGTTGTTCGAGAAGCCAGGGATCAAGGTAGGAAAGCTAAAGCCCAGATAGAATTAAACCTGGCAAGGGACATCAAGAGTAATAAGAAGGGTTTCTACAGGTAAATCAGTGATAAGAGGCAGAACGGGAAAATTACAGGCTCTCTCCAGAAGGAAACAGGAAACCTTGTCACCCAGGATATAGAGAAGGCTGAGGTACTGAATGACTTTTTTGCCTCAGTCTTTACCAGTAAGGGCTCTGGCCACACTGTCCAAGTCACAGATTGCAAAGGCAGAGACTGGGAAAAAGAAGATCCCCTCACTGTAGAAGAGCAGGTCTGAGACCATCTAAAGAACTTGAAAGTGCCCAAGCCCATGGGACCTGAGAAGATCCATCCCACAGGTCCTAAGGGAGCTAGCAGATGGCACAAATATATTCTGGGGGCAGAATGGCTAGAGAGCAGTCCTGAGGAGAAGGACTTGGAGGTGGTAATAGATGAGAAGCTGGACATGAGCCACCAGTGTGTGCTGGAGCCCAGAGTGTCAACTGCATGATGGGCTGCATCACAAGAAGTGATGAGCAGGGCCAGGGAGGTGATTCTGCCCCTCTACTTCACACTTGTGAGACCCCCCCTGGAATACTGTGTCTAGTTCTGGAGCCCTCAACACAAAAAGAACACTGAGCTGTTGGCACAAGTCCAGAGGAGCACTACAAAGATGACCCAGGGTCTGAAGCACCTCTCCTATAAAGACAGGCTGATAGAGTTGGGGCTGTTCAGCCTGGAGAAGAGAAAGCTCTGAGGAGACCTTATAGTGGCCTTCCAGTACCTGCAGGGGGCCTACAGGAAACCTGGGAAGGTACTTTTTACCAGAATGTGTCGTGATAGAGTGAGGGGTAATGTTTTAAGCTGAAAGAGGTTAGGTTTAGGTTAGTCATTAGGAAGAAATTCTGTAGTGTAAGAATGGTGATACACTGGAGCAGGTTGCCCAGGAAGTTTGTGGATGCCCCCTCCCTGGAAGGGTTCAAGGACAGGTTGGATGGGACTTTAATCAACCTGGTCTAGTGGGAGGTGTCCCTGCCCATGCAGGGGATTGGAACTAGATGATCTTTAAGGTCCCTTCCAACCTTAGCCATTCTATTAAAAAAACACAAACAACAAACTGAGCATAGGAGGAAAACCTCCCTCATAACACACTGTACCAGCCTGATGACATATGCAAATTGCTGCTGGGTCACGCAAAGCAAGACTCTGTGAATGCAGAAGTTGAAGTGAATCATGAAGTAATCAGAAGAGAGCTTTCAATTTTCATAAAAGTTCACCGGAACTACAGGAATGTAAGAAGACACTGAAATGCAACAAGCTTATAATTTTTAAAGGGTCACATGTAATAGGCAAATTGATACTGGAATCACAGACACAGATTATGCCTAGCCTAGATTTGACCCACACCTTCCCTTCACTCTGTCCAGTGTGCTGAGTACTATTATCTTTCCACTCGTATGTCAAGCATAACAGGCCAGGAGCATTTATGCTTGCCATGTAAGTCCTGGGATGAACATTCCCCCGTATCCCATGTCCACAGCAAAAAGTGGAATGAGGCTGCCCAGGGACTCAGCCTGTGGTTGGGGCAGGCTGGCTCTTGTAACACAGGATGGTTCTGGAAACCTGCTGCAAGTGTATCTCTGCAAGCAAAGTAGTTACCAAAGTCTCAGCAAAAGGCCAGTATCTTCGCTTTGCAGTAACTTATCTCTGCTTAGGAAGCGGTAACATGGGCTGAAATATGCTGGCTGCTACATAACTTTGCCTGTCTTTAGGGACAGTCTTCAAGCTACAGCGTAGGGTAATCTTGTCTGCTAAATATATGTTCACTGGTGTTCGTAAATTCGAAGCATTTAGATATTATGGGAACTTAAAGGCCACCATTAGCCAACTACCTCTGCACCAACACACATGCTGTGCTGTGATTATATCATACTTGGGCCTCTCAAATTAAGTTGCCTGTGATGCAGTACTTGCAGCAGAGCAGAAACCAAGCAACAGAGATTTCTGGTTGTCTCCTGGGTCATGGTAATTGCAACACAGTAAATCTTTCATACAGTCTTAGTAGTGCAAACTCAAGAGTGCTCTGGGATCTTCTAGACTGAACAATGCTATTTAAAGGTCAGCCACTCACTAGAAACATTCACAGCTTAACTTCTCAGCAGTTTCCAACCAGACATGAGACATTTGCCTGTATCATGAAGAAAGGGAGGAAAAAGATACCACAAGGGGCATATTTCAAGAGACATTGTATATCAGAAGTAGTAAAAAAAAAACCAAACAAAAACTGCCTAATGCCCTCTTCCAAAGATAATCTACAATGTGCCAGGAGATGCTGAAACTATCGATACAAATACACACAGTCTGACAGACTGCAAACTGAACACTATTAGTCCGTGGCAGCACAAGTGACAAGCGAACTGACGCAGATGGCTACCACCCACCCTCCACTTCCCCAGCTGCTCACCAGCCTGGGGAGCCAAGATGGGATTTGTCCCAGCACCTCCAAGCCTGGCTGTGTGCCAGGATGCTTCCCATGCGTTTTGTATTGCTCAGGATGCCTGTCCCACTAGGAGCCACCATCAACCTGCCTGTGAGCTGGGTGCTCAGCTCCCACCCCAGCTGTTTCTCTAATTACATTAAACATGCAGAATTCAGCTGCAGCTGCTCAGGCTGCTTCCAAAAGGACTCTCCTTTTAATTAAAAATTTGCTATTAAAGAGCATTAAATTGTGTAATGCAAATAATCCTCTAGAAATAATCTGTTCCAGCAGCTAATGACGAGCTTTTTTAAAGCAGTTACTAGCAGCAGCAGGACAGTTAGCTAACAGGACACAGCACGCTGCTTTTAACCAGTCCCTTAGGAACGTGGACACTTTCCCTCCTCCTCCTTCCAAATCTGACACACAGAGGTTACAGCATGCTGGATATATACCAGCTTGCTGTAAACTCCCCAGGCCCACAGAATTTCACACCAATTGCAGCTTTAAGGCTCTGGAAAACAGAAGAGAAGAAGAGCTTGTTAACACTGTTCTGGTTCAGGCAGAATCAAGCTGCTGCAGGTTCTGCAAAGAAAGACAAGGAGCAGTCAGACAGAATCACAGAATCATTCTGGTTGGAAAGGACCACGAAGATCATCTAAAGTCCAACCATAACCTAAATCTACCCGTTCAGTGCTTAAATCATGCCACTAAGTACCACATCTATATCTCTTACAGACACTTCCAGGGATGGCGACTCCACCACCTCCCTGGGCAGCCTGCTCCAGTGTCCAGCTACTCCTTTGATAAAGAAATTCTTTCTAATACCTAGCCTAAACCTCCCCTGGTGCAGCTTCAGGCCATTTCCTCTTGTCATTATTCGCCTGAGAGAAGAAGCCAACTCCTACCTCCCTACAACCTCCTTTCAGGTAGCTGTAGAGAGGAATGAGGTCTCCCCTCAGACTCCTCTTCTTGAAACTAAACAATTCCAGTTTCCTCAGCCTCTCATCATAGGACTGATTCTCCAGACCTTTCACCAGCTTGGTAGCTCTCCTCTGGACACACTCCAACAACTCAACATGCTTCCTGTAGTGAAGGGCCCAGAACTGGACACAGAACTCAGGCTGTGGCCTCACCAATGCTCAGTACAGGGGCATAATCACCTCTCTACTGCTGGCCACAGGGAGTAGGAAAATGCACATGCACACATACACAAAGGTGATTATTTCCCCCCCAACACCACTGTTCTCGCTGTAACCTTTTTAATGCTCTGGACCTAAAATATTAGGTTAAAGCAGTATCCTTTCTGCCATACATGGTGCCAAGTCAGAGGAAATTCCCTTGAGCACAGGAATTCACAGCCTAGTAAGAAGTTGTAGGAAGAACAGTAACTTGCCTGTTACGAAACTGCTCCTTCTGCAGAGGTAAAAGGTTTAAGTAAAAAACAAAAACAAAGTATTTTTTAAAAAACATTTCAGTGTTAGTTTTCCTTTGATTTAGCCACATCTGTATAGAAAGGCTGAAGTTCAGCCCACAGTGCGTAACATTTAGTATGCCCTACTTAAACATTACAAGAGCCAAAAGACTGCATTAGTAAGAATATTTTCTACTCTCACGACAACATAGCAATCAAGACCATCCAGAATTGTTATTAATAATGTTATTAATAATTTCCTAGTATCCATATACCTGATAAGTAAGGTACTTTTGATAACCACTAGTATTATACAAGAGGTTTTTCTAAAAAACCCCAAAATAATAACAAGCCCGCTTTATTGGTATCTCAAGGCAAATACACAGAGAACCACTTTATTATATAGAAAAAAGTCAGAGGTAATGACAAATTTTAAGTCTCCTACACAGGCTTTGCAACTTTGCTACAGAGATTTCTGCCACCCAGGACAAATCAGCCTCTGGTGCTGCAAAGCAGAGCTTCTGCACGTGCAGGCAGGTGCTGTGCCTGACACCCCCCCCAGCCTGATTTTCACAACTTCTTTCTCGCACTGCCCAGGAGAGTCATGAAACCTTGCCACAGAGACAAGATCTCTAGCAGGTTGTCTTTTGCGCAATATCACCAGAGTGCAGCCGCCCCTCCATTCTGTTTGGTGCTCAGGCAGAGAGAACCCCAGAAGAGGCTCCTTCCATTTCCTCAATGCTATTGTAATTAGAGAGGGGGTAAAAAAAAGGTAGAAAAATGCTTCTCTGACTTCTTGCAGCACCTTTGAGTTTGTGTGCACCAAGGGGGCTGGGGTGTGCAGGGGGAAGGAAGAGGAGAGCAGGTTGAAGGCTTAAGGCCAAGAACATCATTGTTTGACCTCTTAGGAAGCACAGCAACAGCCCCATCACACTTGCAAGGAAAAGCTGCTCAGTAACTGAGAAAGTCATAAAGTCTAATTCTTGCTGCAAGATCTCTTCTCCCCACATCCCCACACCATCCTATCTCTGCTCCAGTTTCACCTGAGAAAACAAATAGTTCCCCAGCAGCTGAAATTGCAGGCCAGCAGCTTTAAACAGCAGGCCAGGTGCAGGAGCATCCCACTTTGAAATCACTGAGCTTCCATGGGGCAGCAAGCCGTGGCCAAACCACTGGAGAATCCCCAGCATTTTAACTATTCTTTGCACATAACATCCTTTCTGTCCCAATTGCAAAGGCAGTCTGGATGTCTGCAGCCAAATGAAAACAAGGAAATCTGCTGTTTACAGCAAAACACAGACTACGTTTTTTTCTTGTTTACTAAGCAAACAATTCAAATTCTTGTTAAGGAAAAGGTGATACAAAAACATTCCAAGTAGCAGGAAGGGAGTAAAAAGTGAGGGTCTGCTTATCAAGAGTAGTATTTCAACACAAGTGAATGAGCAAAGAAGTTGTGGCTGATACCACTAAAACAACAAATCCAGTAGTAAGTCTGCAGATAAGATCAATGCACCCTGTTTTCTACCAGTTATGAGTGTTAAGGGATTCTCCAGCTGGGCTGCACACTAAAGCACAACATCCTTTGTAGTCCTTGCAGCAATTCACACCTTGACTATCACCATAATTTAAAGACACACAGAACTGGAGGCCTTTTTTCACACATTCCCTCAAAATCACTCCCACTAGATAGAGGTACTAGGAGGACAGACAACTTGTCAAAGGAAATAAAACTAAACTGGGTCAAAATAAATTCTTCTCATTCACAGGAGAGTTCTATACCATTTTCTTCCCATTTAAAATAAGGATGTGTCCAAAATTGTGGTTTATCCTGAAAGAAGCCAACAGATTGAAGCTAAAATAAAAAGAATTCAAGTGAAAGTATACTTTGGAGAATAAGTCAGGAAACCTGACTTTTTCAGGAAAAACCTGAAAAAGTAATAATTCTGATAGATGCTGAGGACAGCACTTCACTACTGCTATAAATTCCCTCAAATAAATTAACTCTGAAGAGTTCAAGCAAAGGATATGGAAGCAGAAATCAAAAACAGAATCTGGCTCTGGCTTTTGGCCTACTACCAAACTCTCTCAAAATAAGCATTTTTATTACTCTAGACCTAAGTGCAGCAGTTGTTCACTGTAAAGACTGCCATGAGCTGCAACACAGTAACTGACCAGAATGGCTCAGTTTGAACTACGAACAAAAGCCATTCCAGGACTACTTTTATACAGTTGGGTTAGAAACATCTGAGAAAGATGATGTTGCCAGATTATCTGGCAACAGATCCAAAAAGGAGGCACATATTTAGACTGGCATAACAAAGAAAACTTAGAAGGAGGAGGGCAACACATAACATGGCAGACTAAATCTATGGACAGAGCAGACATGGTGCACTGAACCAGCCACACTCCTATTCTTGTAGAACAGAGAACACTTTGGAACAGTGAATGAGGTTTTTTATTGAATTTTGCACCATTCGTGTCCTAGGACAAGAAAGGTTGTGTTCAGCACTGTGCAGAACTTCACATCTGCACTAAGCAAGTCTGCAGAAGGATACTGGGGTTCCCAACTCTGTCACTGCTCTAATATTTTATGGTTAGCAGGAAGCATGGGAAAAAACTGAATTCTCCTCAAGAGAATCTCAATATAGGGAATTAATTCACGGACTTAATCAAAGACACAGACTGATTGAAATTAAGTTTACAACTAAGCAGAAGACCAGATGATCTGTTCTAGTAAGCAAGAGCTAATATTCACAGTAAATTTAGCTCTACAACAAACCAAAGAAAACGGTGAGATTTATCTTAGCCATTGCACAAGCATCAGTGGCAACAATCAGGAAAACATCTGCAAATGATGGGTCAAGGCTGTGACCATGTTTATAGAATCAGAGAAGAACCTAGGTTGGAAAAGACCTTCAAGATCATTGAGTCCAACCATTAACCTTACTCTATCAAGTCCAGCACTAAGCCATCTTCCCAAGTGCCACATCTAGACAACATTTAAACACATCCAGGGATGGTGACTCAACCACTTCCCTGGGCAGCCTGTTCCAATGTCTGCTTCTCTCCTGCAACACAGGGACCAAGGGAAAAGAGAGCCATATCATTCTCTTCTACATGTTCCCAAAAACATTTGTGTCAAATGCCCATACGATTTATAGATAAGTGAATCACTGGAACAAGTAAGTGGAATTCCCCATAGAGCTGTGATTCTTGCCAGCTCCCACAGGCATTTACACTGCTTACAGGCAGTGGAGTTTTACTGATGTTGTCTTCTGCCTCTCTAACATTCCCATATTTTCAGTAGTGGGTGCATCTTTTTTGCCTTTAAAACAGGATGGAGTGAACAGATAACTGGTTAATCTCCCTCCATTTCTACTGTATTTGGTGAGCATGGCTGGCAAATGATTTTGCTGGACCAAAATATTCTACAAAGTTGTTAGGAGGAAAAAAAACCTATGCTGAAAGTTAGTGAAAGAAGCTCTTCCTTTTCTGAGCTAAAATCTGAGGTGACCAGCTGTAATGGCACATACAAATGGATGGTTCACAATGAGAACAAGGTATACAACATAAGTCAGGAATCAGAAAAATGCCTCAAATCACCTTTCTGCTTTTGTCCAGACAAAAAGCCCTTACTGCAACACTAAGCTCTTAGAAAGATTACTTCACTGTGATTACCTTGGCCATAATGTGCATCTAAATACAAGTCAAACACCCAATTACAGAGCAATAGCCCATAATTAGGGCTGAGATTTAATGAAGGCACGTAAGGATAATTCAGAAAGCTGTCATTTCACAAAGAGCAACAAATGGAAATAAAATTGTTTTGCACATAGAGTAAGCTTTATTTTATTGGAGTAGCAGCGTTATGTCAGTGTGTTCAGTCCAGAATCTCCATGGTAGAATCAAATGCCTTGCGGCAAATGGATAAGAACCCATTCAACAATAGGTTTGCTTTATACCCTGTGTGCAGGCAGGACAGAAAAGCAGCCCGCCTTGCAGAGGTGTCCTTCTGCCTCGGAATCACTAGAGGCTCAGGTCACTGTAGAAGAGCAGGACATGCTGCAATGCAGTTTGCAACAAAAGCAGTAACAACAAAACATAATGGGGAAATTAAAGCAAGTGCAAAATGTGCAGAATTCTTCAGGATTGGTGCAGTGTTACTAGTATAGCTCACACTGAAGCAACACACTAAGCATTCATCTAGAAGAGTTTACAACACAGAACAGCAGTAATTAGGTAATCACTAACTACTAACAGACATTTCAAGGAAAAACCTACCACTGTGTCAGAATCACATTTCCCTCCTATGACAATGTAACAAGTCCAAAGAATATGGAACCAGCAGTGCATGCAACATCTAGATTTCAGCAAGGCTTGTGACAGCATCTTAGGTGCTATTTCCATAATCAAATTTAGAAAAAAAAAAAGTGTATTCAGAAGCAGCTTACAATGGTGTATACAACTAATTGAAAAAAATACTCAGAATTGATCACTGTTATACTGGAACAATGTATCAAGTAATATCTTTCAGAGTTCGTCCAGAGTCCAACTACATATTCAATAGTATTATTAATTACCTATACAATTTAATATATGGCATCATTATTAAGGATCATGTTACTGTGGGTGGAGTTGCAACCCTATTATGCTACCAGAAGAAAAATCAAAACGGTCTTGACAAATCTCGGGGGGACACACTGAGTAAATTTCTTCCTATTTGTTTAAATAAAGACTAATGTTATGTGCACTTCAATGGGAAACCTCATCTATACAAGATGGAAAACATTTTTGCTTGCCAGAAGTTCTGCAGAAAGTAGTCTGCAATATGCGTCAGAGCAATAATGTGTTAGAAAGCTGTGCAACAACAACATACTTAAATGGCAAGTTTCACAGGTTGATGTACAAAACAAGAGTTATCTTTGGTAAGACAGGTGAAGCAATTCTTCCCCCTCTAGTCAGCACTCGCCTTAGTTAGAATCTTATGTCAAGTTTCAGGAATCACATTTCTAGAGAGATATGAATCAATGGGAGAGAGTCCAGGGAAGGGAAAAAAAAAAAGAAAAAAAAAAAAAAAAGAAATAAGACTGGAGGTCTAGAAAACATGACGTATGAGAAAAGATTGAAAGAACCGGGTTTGTTTAGTCTGAAGAAAAAGACGACTAAAAAGAGACATGATAACAGTCTTCAAATATGTAAAAGATTGTTACAAGAAAGTAAAACTACTTTCCACATATACTCCAGAAAGAACTAGAAACAACAAGCTAAGAGAGCAGTAAAGCATGGTTCTTCTAATGTCTAACTGACAGAAGAATTAAACATTTGAAAGATTGCCACTAGGGGCTGTGGAAGCATTAAAGATTTTAAGAATAAACATGCCTGGAAACCAGCCAAGTATAAAAGGTTTTCACAGGGCTGCTGAGCAGACCTATGACTTCACAAGGTCTTATTCAACACACTTTGACTCAGTGTTATAGGCATAAAGCTTAATTCCTTTATTGCTATTTGTGACCACCCATTGAGTTTAGAATGACTAGTCTCTTTATTTTCAAAGAAAAACTGTTCTTTCTAGGACTACAAGAAATGCTCTGCAGAGAACGAAAGAACCACTGACGTTCCTCAAAACTGTCTTTTCCGAACAACAACACAGCAGGAGACAAGCACTGTCACTCATTATAGATGAGGAAGAAGCTGTAGAATTGAACTAGGAACATGATAGTTTTCTGCATTCAGTGCAGTTTACTTATTAAAGTGGTTTTCTTCTTGTGTATAAGATTTACTCTGTGAGAGGCCTGGCTAGAAAAGATGCAAGAACTTATAAAAAGGAGAGATGATGTTAAGGCCAAAATAAAAAGTGACATCACATACTAAACTAAGAGCAACAAGTCTTATGGAGAAAACAAAGCTTGATAACTCGCTAACGTGACTTTAGTCATTCTGAATATTGCAAATAAATAAATTTACCAGCCAATATATTAATTAGGGCAAGTTACTGTAGAAGGTGGTTACTACTCCTCTTATGCTGTACCTCCACAACTACACTCTGATGCAAAGCAGCTATGTCTGCTGAAAAACTGCTACTAAGGTTCTTCACATTTTGTAAAGACCTCAGCTTGTGAAAATTGCTTCTTCATCACTTTTGGAACAGGCTACAGCTGTTAGTCCACAGGATATGCTGTCAGGCATCTTTGCACTCCCAGGTCTTTAGAGGAAAGGAGAAAATTGCTACAAAACAGTAAGTCAAGAGACCAGATGGATGCTCTTAAGAAGTTATATACACTTACAGATAGGGTTATGCAAAAAGAAGGCAACGTAATACATTACAGATATTCCCAAGACTGTGGCAGCTAGATATTTCTTCATGTTTCCTTAAAAAAATTAACTCAAATTAAACTATAACTGGACCCTAGCTAGGCTTCATTTATGTAAAGGTGCAAAAAGGGGGACTATTACTGGTCCTTTTTTTTTTTTTTCCTCAAAGCAACTTGAAGTAATTGAAATTTCTCTAAAAGAAAGCTTAAGACAAACTTCCATGGTGCTTTTGAACTAGATAAAAACAGTTCAGTAAATAATATAGCTTTGGTTTGAAGTTGTGCCTTATTCTTCCTTATCTTGTATTTCTAGGCAAAACTATTCTCTTTACAAAATCATTGCCAAAATGGGCAATTTGTTTTTCATCTCTTAAGTTAACCAGCCACTGTAATGAGAAGAGCCTTTAACTTTGGGTGTGTCACTGAATATAGCTTTTATCGGATATGTCAAAAAGTGCCAGGAAGGGAAAACAAAAGACATGTATGGGGAAAAGGAACACAACAGCTCACTGCCTTTGAAGAATGTCAAATGAGCAGACGACTCATGCGTCACCCAAGCTGCAAGCTCTGCATGGGTGAACAGATGCAAACATAGCACACTCTGGAGAACATCTGGACCAGGAAGCTATGGGAATGGGACAGGATCATATGCAGAATTTATCAGAGAGAGAAACTGAGGTGATTTCAACAGGCAAGTTTGAAGAGTTGTTGTAAACATTCAGACTACCTCTGTTTTTTTACTGCATGCTAAATGAGAGACATTACTACTTTCTCACACCCACCACTCTGAACACAGGAAGGATTACCGATATTTGGATGTTTGAGAAGTCGGCAGATTCGAGCTTCACGTTCCAGTTTCTGGTGATCTGAAAGAGAGTAAGAAACAAGACATTAAGCACCACAACTATGAATTAAGCTCTTGTTCATATTCAACAGAGAGGAACACAGTGACCCAGCAGACAACCAGAGGGCTGGGAACTGCTGGAATACAACTGTCTCCCAAAACTTCACAGACATTTCAGGTGAGGGCTCTACAACCAAGGCTGCAGAGAACCTATGCTTCTGCTACAGAGCTAGCACCAGACTAATACTCCCTTCTTGGATTCAAAGTGAGTAGCAGCAGAGTCAAAGACATCAGTCTCCTGTCAGTCACACATATAGGGAAAGCCATTTCCCACTGACATCCCTTCTGAGATTCACCCGCTTCTCCAAGGCCAGAGAGGAGGAGGAAACATCTCTGAAAAAACAGCTTGCATTAAATGAGAAGACCTGCTGCTACCCCAGGGAAAACACTGGGGGAGAAATGCAGAGGAGGAGGGAGAAAATCCTGCTAGTCAACTGCCCTCACACGAAGTAGGAGACTCTGCCAGCTCCAATGAACTGTAAAGGTAACCACACTTCAGCACCCACAGATGGATATGCTGGTGAAATGCTGATCAAGCATTTTGAGATCTCCAGGCAAGAAGTTCTGCCCAAATGCTAAGCATGCTTATTTCAGCCCGAAAGCAACATCAATTTGACCATGATTGTCACCTGGATTAAAGAAATAAATATCAAGGACAGTAAAAAATGTTTTCTCCTCCCTAAAAATATAACATGCATGAGGGCAAGGAAAGAAGGAGACAGAGCAACTCTGCCTGTCTCAGCCAAGAAGCAGGGGCTTTTTAACCACTGAGACTTAAGACAAGAGATTTTTCACTAGAGCAACAATTGAGTCCTGAAGTTCCACTACAAAGTTCCTCTCAAGTGAAACGATCACATCAGGCAAGCACAACTTCACAGAAAGGATCTGAGGGAGGGAAATATTTTAGGCAGCCCTGGCAGCTGATCAACTGTAGAGCTTTGGGGATGAAGATGCCTAGAAAGAGGTAAGAAAAAAGGACTGTCCTTCCTCCCAAATAACACAATGAGGAGCAGAAGTCCTTACTTCCTCTTTGCACTTCTTCCATAGCAGATCTTCAGCACACAGCCTAAAAAACACACCTTTCTCTGCAACCTCTGAGACGCACAAGTCTTTTCCACAGGAGTTAAGCTCGTTGGGCTACTCAGCCCACCATTGGTAGAAATGCGGCATCCTCCAATTTATAGGAACTCCACTAGAGAACCACTTCACACTGCACAGCTCCGCCTGAGAACAGTCTGTGCAGCTCCATGGTCTCTGCATGGTCTTTCCATTATTTTGTAAAGGAAAGCTTTGGGTAACTGTTCTATTCCCCTTAAGCAGAAAAGGGACACTGAGCCAGATCTCGGCTCAGAACATTTTTCTCTCCCAGGCTGGGAATAGCAGCTCAGCTCAGGGTACTGCAGGATTTCTGTCTTTTTTCCCACTGCTGAACTGTAGAAAATGTCCCAATTAATATTTTATAGGGCTGAGATGTGCTTACATCCTCATCTGCTACTGTTCAGGAATGGGGGAAGGTAAATTACTCCTTTCATCTCTCCTTTGTTCTCCATCCTGAAAATTATTATTGTCTTGCATCTATTTTACAGTTCTATGCCAGAACCACTCCAATAAAGTAGCAGGAAGCAAGAAAGCCTGGAGAGCCTCCATGCTCCTTAGGCCTTGGAGCAGCGCACGCACTTTCTGCATTGCTGGGGAGGGGCAGAGGTGTCTTAGCTTCCCTTTTAGCAGCATCTCTCACAAATTAAGTTTTGCAAAACACAGTTGCAAGGTAACGGACTGCACTCCATACTCTGCACTCAGGCCAGATTCTCACAGCAGAACAGTTTAAGACAAACTAGCCATCATCCATGTCCACGCCTAGGTCTTGCAAATTCCCCACTTATCCTCCCAGATCTACTTGGAACTCCTACAGAAGGGGATCCTTCATCCACTCAGATCACGTTGCCCTCGTGCACAGTTACACTTGCTGAGAATCTGTTCCCAAGTACAAGGACACAGGGAAGTAGACAGCAAAAACAGCTGAGCAAAGGGGGAAGGAGAGGTAAGAGCTCACCACGTGCTACTCAGCCACTGACTCCTGACAGCCAGGACAGACAGCTGACAGGAGCAAGGCTCAAACAAAATGACATAACCATCAAAATGCCTCGGGAGATGTAAATCAAGAGCAATTGCTCTCCTGAAATCCTACACCATCATGCAGAGGGAGGGGAGCGGGCAGGGCCACACCAGAACTTGTGACAAGAGGTCATCACCCCACACCCCATCCCTCCAGCACCACACAGCCTGGCTAGGGACCAGAGGAGGAGTAAGTGCTCTGGTCACAAGGTACAGGAAACTATTTCTGGTCAGGGGAAAGGCATACCACACTCTTCTGTCTCCAGGGTAACAAAACAGGCAAACTCAAGCACAACTCACAGAGAGAAAGCACACTGTGGCCCCAGGAGCACCAGCCCATAGCAGCCAGGCATGACAGCCCAGAGCAGCAAAAGGTCAGGCTGAGCAGGTTTCCTGCCCTGGGTCCTGGAGGATCAGGGATCCCATTCCTGTAGGGTCACCTGTCCCCATTGCAAGCACCACCAGCCCAACCTATGCCTAAATGCATAAAGAATAAACATGTAGTTGCAATTTTTCTATCCTTCTCTGTTCTAACAAAGGTTATTCCCAAGTAGGAGAAGGAAAAAGGTTCTAGGAATCCAGCAGAGCAAATGCTGGGCTTTAAGATGTCTCTTACAGAGAGGCTCATCAAACCTTAAAAATCCAAAGTATTTATATCTAAATTAGAATAATTATTATTAAAAAACCAACATGGATTCAGATCCCTGCCTTACAAAGAGATTACAAAACAAATAATTTCTCCTTCCTCTGCCCAAAAGATCAAATTATTTTTGCAAGCCATCTAAGAAGTTATGGTCTTTACTCTTAGAGCACAGCAGAAGTACACCTTGTACCTAACAGAAACACAGCAACACAGCCTCACCTACCTTACAAGATAGCAGGCCTGGGACATTAGGACTATTTCCTGCCTTTCACAAACTACAAAATTCAACCATAACTTGCCTAAGATATAGTAAATCCTTTAGAAAACATAAGAGTTCATGTTCAAGAAGTGATAAAGAAAGCCATACACCCACAGAAGTTACTATGAATGTTAGTTATCCTTCCTGTTAAAATTTAGCACTGCTGTTCCAAGTCTGAATTCATCTACCTCCTGCTTCCAAATATCTGATTTCATTAAGCTCTTTTCCTGCTATGTTACAGAGCTGTCTAGCCCAAAACAATAGCTGATGCTTAAAACTTAAGTACAGGATATTACAAACACTCATCTAATATTAATTTACTGTTTTCCAGCCAAAAAAGAGAATCTTGTTATTTGGACAATCTACAATCTGAAGCAATGAGTGTCTATGCAGATAGAAGTGCAGTCTGTATAGCTTATCTGTAGCAAAATTTAATATGTGCTTACGGAGATGGTGCTTAAAAACAGCAGGGCAAAAATTTCTCATGTTTGATACACAAGCTAAGGTGTGAATATCTGTATTGTTTCTCTTTATTAGCCTTTTATAAAAATGAAATTTATGCATCTTGGTTCAGCATGTGAGACTGTATGTAACCGAAGTATGTTTAGCATTATGCTCTGCAAATACTGCTCTAAGTATCATTCTAGTAACTCTAATACTAGGTTTCTCCAGAACATACCTGGAAAGACACTGGCTGCTAAGAGAACTGAGGTTTCTCTGGGTTGGGGTTTGATTTGTCTAGCAATATATCTTAACAGAAAAAAAGAATGATTGAGTTAGCATCACTTGTGAGAGTTAAGGACCTGCAAAATGAAACTGCTTCTTTTCATAAACACATGCAATGCCATTCACTGGGACAGGACTCCTCGTGCACAACCGATGGACAGAAGTGGCTGTGCACAATTAATAACATCACAGCTGCAGGAACCTGTAGCAGAGCAGGTGTACCCAACAGAAATGTAAAACAAAATGCAGACATCCGTATTTCATGAAAGACTGGCAAATTCCAGCAGTAGGGGTAATACAACTAGTTTTATATTGATGTGCATTTCTTACTCTCTTATAAGAAAATCCTGTCATCATCTGGCCACTTCTGTCTGTAACCCAAAAGATGCGGTGGCAGAAATGGATGGATAATACAAGATCAACTTCTAGGCTCCATGCTTCTCCAGGGAATCAGTTCTCAGTTTTCTGCTCTAGCCACTACACGCACAGCTGCTTCACAGCTTTTTCCTCTATAGATCTTTCTATTCCAAGGGCACCTGAGGCCTGGAGGAGAACATTTTCAGGCACACAGATAAGGTAGAGGATATCTACAAATTGCAGTGGTCTAGAGCTGGTAACTGACAACATTTATGTAACAACAACAAAAAAAGTTTAAGAAAAAGGTCACTATTAGGAAGCTGTGCTGAGGAGAAGAGGCTGCCAGGGAAGCACAGGCAGTCTCATGGTACACTTGCAAATAGCAGAATCAAGAAAGACACCTGCAACAAACCCAAAAGGGAGATCAGTCCCAAGCAAGTGGAGCGAAGGTGGAACTTGACCCAGGGAGCAGGGGAAGGTGGTTAGGTATCAGGCGCCAACACTGCCACCCTGCACAGGCAGCACAGCAGGAACCTCCCCTGTCTTTGGACATAGCTGCGATGCCCTGACTCCAGCTCCCATGAGGGGCAGAGAGGGGTTTTGCTTCAGCTGCAGGCAGCTGCCATGCAAATACGCTCTCCAGGCAAAGTCTTGCCACAAGCTCCCTATAGGACAAGGGAGGTTTACAGAGACACACCCTCTGCACCCCATCCCCTCCACCTGTCCAAGGAGCACCAACATTTCACTGGTCCAGGAACAAATGTCAGCAATACTATACCTACTGCAGCTAGTTCCTTCTATAGGCAAGCAGAAGACAGCATTAAAAACTAATTGAAAGAGAGGACAAAAGCCTTTTTTAAGTACGTCAAACCAAGATTTATCAGAGAAAGTGATTCACTTCACACCTACCAGAAAATGAAGTGATTAAAGTGAATTCTAACACACTTTCTTTGGAAACAGAGCACTGTTAAAACAGTTCCACATGCAAAGGAGCACACCCACTGCAGCATTTACTGACTTACTTGACTAAACTGCAGCTATACTGAGGTCCTGCAGCTAAACCTTGATCTTTATTTAGTACACCTGCTTCAATAAAAAAGGACAAAGGGAGGAAGGGAGGGAGGGAGAGAGGGAGGGAAAGGGGAAGAGA
>NW_009953758.1:2894147-2896366 GCF_000747805.2 Chaetura pelagica | reverse complement strand
AGAGAGAGAAAGAGAGAGAAAGAGAGAGAAAGAGAGAGAAAGAGAGAGAAAGAGAGAGAAAGAGAGAGAAAGAGAGAGAAAGAGAGAGAAAGAGAGAGAAAGAGAGAGAAAGAGAGAAAGAGAGGGGTTCTATAGCAGCCTTGAAGTTTACCTACCCCAATGGGAAGGCATCTTTCCTAGATGCAGTAAAAAGAAGCAGCAACAAAACTAAGGTTTCGTTGTGAATCATCTCTGATGAAAAACTGCCATAAAAAAATTAAAACACCTTTCCTCCCTTTACTAATATGTAATCTTCCTGCTCTCAACTGGAATATACACTCTGGCTGCTCAATACCGTAGTCCACCTGTCTTCATCCTGCACTAGGACCATGCTCTATCATTGCTTGAAGCTATCATTCCTGTGGGAACACATTCTAGATTACGTTTCTGAGAATAGGAAGAGTCCGGAAGAGGAATCAAACCCAAAGCAATAAATTCAGTTTGATTGCTGTCATCATGTCAGTTCCGGGAGACAGTCAATTGGTGCCAGGTGCTAAGTTATCATTTGAGTTGCTTCAAGACAGAAATCGAATTTGCATCAAAACCATTTTGTAGCGTAAGACTAATCTGAGTCTTCAGGTTGCTTCATGCTTTTCTTTCCCTGTTCAAATTTAAACTTATTCTCTGAGACATTTCCAGCAAAAGAGAGTAGTTCACTTACCCCACACTTCAAGCCACAGACTTAGCCCCATCTTCTCTTTATTTTTCCAGCAAGATTGTGCTACTAAAAAACAAAGATCTCTCGGCATTTGTAATAGAGTGGCACAGGACAGCATACTATGCCATGCCACCATTTTAAACATGAATCCCAGCAACCCTCAAATGACCACCATTGCCCCTTCTGCAGAAGTAAACAGAAACAAATGAACAACAAACAAACAGAAAAATCACACTAAACCTTAAGAAAGATCAGAGCGGGCCAAAGAGATTCCGTGTATCCTTTTTAGCAATAGCTAACAGCAGATGTCTAAAGAAAAATATATAGAAAATAAGCACATAACATTTCCCAAAAGTTCTCCCTCCCTTCCTGCAGCTATTTGAAACTCAGGACTTCTGATGTTTCAATTTCAGTATTTCTAACATTGCCATTTCAAAGACCAGCCAAAATGAATAAATCTGTAACAGCATACTACCCCCACTGCAGGCTACACTTCTGAAAGCCAAAGTCTATTTTAGAGCTCCACAGTGCAGAAGGACCCCAGTGGCAGGATGTCTCAAGTCTGAGGGCCCTAACACCACCAATAGCATCTCTGCTGCAGAAACTGCACAACAGCTATAAAGTCACAAAGGGGAAGACATGGCTGGAGTGAGCAAGTGAAGATGAAACAGCAAATCTCCACTTTTCCCACCCTAAGAAAGCCAGAGAAAAAAGATAATGGTGACATCCTCATCACTTGCCTTCAGCTATTGACAAAGTTCGAGGGCCAACTGGACACAATAAACAAATACAAGTTTTCTTTCAAGAAATGCTGGCAGACATACTTCTGAACAAGCCTTTCCTCTAGCAAAACCACTAATACCATTACCTCGAACAGCCTTTTCCCATACTCTACCAACCTCCCAGAAACAAACAACTCCACACATAAAAGTGTAATATTATCCCTAAAAGCATATATACATATGGATCTTAAAGACAGCCAGAAAGCTCACAGTTGGTAACAAGCTGGGTACTTACTACTAACTGTGAACCCCTTGGTATTACTGTACTAGAAAACAAACAAACAAACAAAAAAAAAAAATAATTAATTACACAAACTTAGAACTGAGTTTCCTTTTTTTTGTTCAAGTAATGCTGCAATTAGACTATAAACACCAGAGTAGAAGCCAAAATGATTTAAGTAATTATATTTCTATCTCTGATGAGCACCCTGAAGAGTGGACCAGGAAAACTTCTCTTTTCCAGGATTTCATCACCTTGTACTTACTTTGCAAAAATAATCTAACTGAAGGCAGATATGAACATGTGTACAAAAAGACAAAAGGAAAGAAGGTATTAAAAACACCTAAAAGAGATGGAACTTGAAAAAGAAGTTATACTGTACACCTTTGCCACTGCAGTTTCTACACTCTGCATCACTTGAAGTTGCCTTTTCTTTCCCCAAGTGTATTTTTCAGTTTGTAGCAAATAACTTGCCCAGTATTTTTCTTTGGGTTATTCAGCAGATGAAACTCGTAAGGAA
>NW_009953758.1:2893599-2894114 GCF_000747805.2 Chaetura pelagica | reverse complement strand
CTGAGTATTATATATTGCACACATTATAAAGGAAAAGGAAAGCAACCTGATGTGCACATTGAGAGGAAGTGAGAAGACTGAGCTCCTAAAAAGAACAGTAACTTTACAGGAACTTGAAGAATCTAAGGAAGTAAAATTACTGAATCAGTGAAGGCTCACAGCTATATCTGAGACCCAATTAATGATGTGAACACAGGGAGGTTAAGTGTGCTCCAGCCTGATATGCCATTCCTTCCCTACAAAAGCACAGATAAAACCAGATTTGACGTTTTCTCTCTCTCAGAGATCTTGTGGTCCACTAGAAGGTGCTGAGCTCCACAGCTTAAATGGTCAAACAACTTCCCCTTTCTTGCACCAAAATAGAGCAAAAATTACTACAATTCTCTGTCACACTCACTATGGACCTCATAACCTGTAAGACCTTCAGTTAAGAGTACTTGTCTAGCCCAACTCTCAAAACAGCCTCTCATACCACTTGCACCCCACCTTTGCCCCGCATGCAGCACCTCCCTCCC
>NW_009953758.1:2850001-2893490 GCF_000747805.2 Chaetura pelagica | reverse complement strand
GTTCAGCATGTTCCACTTCTCTTTGCCTCCTGCAGCTTGCACTTTCCTCTGTGGCCCCACATCCTGTAGCATAAGTTCCCCCCAGTCCGTGTCCTCCAGCACCAAGTCCCCTCAGCTTCCTGCAACTCAGCAGGGAGATGCCTCCCTTCCCTTTCCTAGCAGGCCCAAGCTGCACACAGGGCAGCCCCAGTCCAGCCCTCCCATCACTGATTTCCCATCTGCAATGGCACATTTATTTTTTTTTAACTGCATTTTACAAGTAAATCACGTGCTTAGCTGCTCCTTTGGGTGCAGAGCCAAGAAACACTTCAGTTCATGGGGGAGGGGAGCTGATGTATTTTTTGTTTCATGTGACCAGCTTACCAGCAACTTCACTGAGAGCAAAAGCAGAATCTCCCCACAGACTTGACTTTCACCATCAACCCCTCTCCCCAGATGCTCTTGCAGTGCAGATGTGCAGTGAATGCCCAACACAAGAGTCTGGCATCTAATGTGACAAAAGCCAATCTTAAAGTTGGAGAAGAGATGAAATATCCATCCCATATTCCAGCTGATCATCTGAAGGCATACATGCAGGGAGCTGTGTTTCCTATAAAACACCATCAGGTTGTGGAAAACTGGTGGCTGGAAAAATGTAAAAATACAGTATTAAGGTAGGGCAGAAGGAAGAAGCATGCTGTATTTCTCTATAATGTTAGAGTGGTTCCTACTACCCCACTGGAGGCACGAGAGGCCCAAGAAACGCTGCAGCGCAAATGATGTCTGGTGCCCTGACATGGCAACTCAAGAGTCCATCTGCACCTCTAAGCCTGAGGTCTGGGGCAGTGTGACAGCAGGCTATTGTGTCCCACATGCAGAAAGGCAGAAGTTGTGGGTCAGGGTATTGAGGCCAGAGGCTGCAGTTGAAATGCTAACTTACACACACACGTAGCTACTTTCTTTGTTAGAAAGTTGTGGGGGAAGAGCATTTCAGATCTAAGAGGTTGGCTGTCTAACCAACACAGCAACATGTTTTCACTGAAGGGACAAGTGAATTTTCAAATAAATGTACAGCCTAAACTTTAGAGGTGTTCCACACACTTTATGCATCAAGATGGGCAGGACAATATGCACAGTGGTGTCTTTCAGCCCACATAATGCTGTGCAATTATGTTATTCTTAGGTGTCCTTTGCAGCGCTCTCTTTAGGTGTTCTTAGACCTTCACTCAAGTAGAGATTTTGGGACAACAGAAATTCTGACAAATTTCTAGAAGACAGGTACTGAGCTATGGAGAAAAAAGTTACTGCAGAAAACAACCTAAAAATCCCCATAGGAAAACAACTTCTTTCATAACATCTTTTGTCAGATAATTTCTAGATGTGTAATAAACATTTACTATGCAGCCTGAAAATGCAGGAAGCACACGTTTCTTTCCCCTGTCTTGAAAGAGATGAAGGAGAAAAGCAGAGGTACATGTCAGTGACAAATTTGTGAACAAACTCAGATCTTTTACATTTCAGCCTCAGTACCATGTTCTTCATCCTTCTGCAGAAAGAGAAATTACTATAGAGACAATGCAGTTCAAATGTAATAGATTTTGAGTAGTCTCTCAAAATAAAAACTGTAAAGGGCAGCACTAGCACTGTTATGATAGCTCATCATATCTCGCCCTGGGAAGCATGAAATCCTACCTCAATTTCATACTAGGACCTAATGGATTTTTATTATATGGTCCAGTGTTCAGAAGTGGAAAAAAAAAAATAAAATTAAAACCCAACGTTTAATCTGTTCAGGTGGAGCTGCCCCCAACAGCCTGTGTCGTGCTTGTCAAAGAACAGTGCAGCCTGTAAACACCTTCCAGCACATGGCAGCTCTAGATCTGCCCCGTCTGCTGAGCACAACAGCCTGAAAGTAGTTGACCCACTCCATCACCCTGCCAGCTTTCAGATTTCCAGGGAAAGCGGCACTTGACTCACATTTTCTCCAAAAAAGCAGCTGTTATGCTACAGCTTTGATTTATTCTCTGGCTAAGTTTTCCTTGTTTTGATGAATGTTTAATGCTTCTGGCTAGATCAGTTTAGAACCTGTTTGCCTAGGGCATTTAATGCTGCTATACTACTGCTGTACTAATTTTAAGGCCACCTACTCCACGGCTTTTGCTATTGTTTGGATCTAAATTGTGAGGTACATTTTGGTACCAAATTCCACAGCACCATATCAAGTTGACAGACACCAAATCTCAAGAGACGGCCAGATTTGCTGATTAATGAACAACACACCCAGAACAGCAATCCTCACTGTTTACGTCCACACCATATACTGATTCACAAAGACTGAGAAGAAGGGGTTGAATGTGCAGCTCTCGTGTTATCTCAAAGCATGCAGATCCGTAAATTGCTGCCTACCCCAAGGAAAAAAAAGGAGAGGGGAAAAGCAGGTATGTCAGAAGGAGAAAGAAAATGCAGTGAAAAAGTTACTAAAGCACTGATACTCAGTTTTAATGGGGTGGTGGTGAAGAAGTCAAGAAACTTATTTTAAGACTAAACCCTCTCTTTATTCTGAAGAACACACAAAAGAGGAATAGTGTCAGAGAAAGCATCTTTGATGCTACCAACCAGACAGCTTCAGCTCTGATCCAAAAGGAGCACTTTGGCCCTACAAACATTATTTTGACCCACACAAATGGACTTTCAAGTAGAGCATGGTCTCCCCTATGACCAGCATCTGAGAAGTCTCCACACTCCCATATGAGGTCTGTGGAGCACAAAGGTTGGATCCAGACTGCAGCACCTCCTGTTAAGAGATGCTCCCCAACAGCCATCATTACCAGCAGACAGCATGGTAAAAAAAAATTTTAAAAAAAAAAATAATTTAAAATAGTCTCCTTATGCTTCCTTTTTTGCCATCTCTACCTGGACAGCTGGTCAAGCCAGATGAGACTTGGGATCCTGTTCATCCTATCACCAAAACTGCTATCTCCATTTCAAGGTGAATGTCAGCAAAAGTGATCCTTGCCCCTTCTTCAGCCTCTCTTCTTCAGTTCTTCTGCCAAGCAGTGAATCCAAATACTGCAGTCCTTCAGCACAGCAAGCAGAAGACAACTACAGACATCTGAATACAATATATTGTGAAGATACTGCTGCAGCCCCAGCATAGAATCACATAGCTCACACAGCCTCTGGAAGGCTGAGGAACATGGAAAAAGTGCAGTCTTTTACCCAAGAAAAAAATACAATTAAGAAATGTAATCTGTGTTATATGATTGGTCTCTAGCAAAAAAAAAAAGTTCCCTAGTCTCATGATCCAGTGGAAGAGGGGGGCAGTGGCAGGGCAGGTGGAACAGGGCTTAGGGACAGCTATTCTCCCCGGCTGCTGATATCAGACTCAGCCAGAACCCAAAGTGACAGCAGTCAGGGGGCAGGAAGACCCATAATGCAAGGTTGCAACACACGATATTGAGAAGGCCGAGGTCCTCAATAACTTCTTTGCCTCAGTCTTCTCTGGCAAGTGCTGCAACCTCAAAACAAGGGCCACATCAGGTGAAATCAGGAAGTGGGAAAGTGAACTACCCCCCACCATAGGTGTAGAGCAGGTTCGTGACCATCTAAAGAACCTAAAGGTGCATAAATGTATGAGACCTGATGGGATTCACCCAGGGGTCCTGAGGGAGCTGGCTAATGAAATTACAAAGCCTCTGTCCATCATATTTGAGAGCTCATGGCAGTCTGGTGAGGTTCCCACTGACTGGGAAAAAGGGAACATAGCCCCTGCTTTTAAAAAGGGGAAAAAGGAAGACCCAGGGAACTACAGGCCAGTCAGTCTCACCTCTGTGCCTCGCAAGGTCACGGAGCAGATCCTCCTGGAAAATCTGCTAAGGCACGTGGAAAATAAAGAAGTGATTAGTGACAGCCAACATGGCTTCACTAAGGGCAAGTCATCCCTGACCAATCTGGTGGCCTTCTACAACAAGGCTACAGAGACAGTAGCTGGTGGCAGAGCAACAGACGTCATATACCTGGATTTGTGCAAGGTGTTTGATACTGTCCCACATGACATCCTGGTCTCCAAACTGACAAGACATGGATTTGACAGATGGAGCACTCACTGGATAAAAAATTGGCTGGATGGCCACACCCAGAGAGTTGTGGTCAATGGCTCAATGTCCAAATGGAGGCAGTTGACAAGTGGTGTCCCTCAGGGGTCAGTATTAGGACCAGTGCTGTTCAATATCTTTGTTGGAGACATGGACAGTGGGATTGAGTGTATCCTCAGGAAGTTTGCTGATGATACCAAGCTGTGTGGTGTGGATGACACCCTAGAGGGAAGGGAGGTCAACCAGAGGGACCTTGACAAGCTGGAGAGGTGGGCCAGTGCCAACCTCATGAAGTTCCACAAGCCCAAGTGCAAGGTACTGCTCCCAGGTGAGTGCAACCCCAAGCACAAATACAGGCTGGGGGCAAAATGGCTAGAGAGCAGTCCTGAGGAAAAGGACTTGGGGGTGGTAGCAGATGAGAAGCTTGACATGAGCCACCAGTGTGGGCTGGAGCCCAGAGAGCCAACTGTATCCTGGGCTGTACCAAAAGAAGTGTGGCCAGCAGGGCCAGGGAGGGGATTCTGCCCCTCTACTCCACACTCGTGAGACCCTACCTGGAATACTGTGTACAGCTCTGGGGCCCTCAGCACAAGAAAGATACAGACCTGTTGGAAAGAATCCAGAGAAGGGCCATCAAGATGATCCAAGGGCTGGAGCACCTCTGCTATGAAGACAGGCTGAGAGTTGGGGCTGTTCAGCCTGGAGAAGAGAAGGCTCTGGGGAGACCTTAGAGTGGCCTTCCAGTACTTGAAAGGGGCCTGCAGGAAAGCTAGGGAGGGGCTTTTTATCAGAGAAGATAGTGATAGGACAAGGGGTAATGGTTTTAAACTGAGAGAGGGGAGATTTAGGTTAGATATTAGGAAGAAATTCCTCACTCTAAGGGTGGTAAGGAACTGGAATGCGTTGCCCAAGGAGGTTGTTGATGTCCCATCCATAGAGGTTTATAAGGCCAGGTTGGACAAGGTTTTGTGCAACCTGGTCTAGTGGTAGGGTTCCCTGCTCATGGCAGGGGGGGTTGGAACATGATGATCTTTAGGGTCCCTTCCAACCTTAATGATTCTATGATATCCTCCAAGCCCAAGTAAATGCAAGCATAAAATGTGCTTCTAAAATAAAACAAAACAAACATTAATGGCACAAGAGACAGAAGGAAATCACAAGAAAAAGTATGGAGCATAGGAACGTCAGAGCACCCACCAAAAAGAACAGCACAAGGAAAATGGGATCATGTGAGAAGAGAAAGCTTAGCTCAGAGATGAGACTTGTTGGCCTTGGTGAAAAGGAGCAAAGGACAGGCTGTTTTCCTTCACAGGCCATAACCCTCAGAAGCAGCCTGAAGCATTACTCAACACGTCACCCACAGTTCAACAGAAAGTAAGCCTGGTAACCTCTGACAAGTTTACCAACTGTTGTAATCACAAAGTAATTAGTTTTCCATTTTACAATTATTTACAAAATTTCCTGGTCTACACATTGCCCCCATATTCATTCTTCCACCATGCCATGAAATGTGTTTTTCTGTTTAGCTGGAGCAAAGCCACCAGACCCTCCAGTCATCACAGCCAAGGTGGCACCCAAAGAGGTCATTGGGCCTAATTATATTAGCCTCCATCCAAAACACTGACCATACTATGACTATATTGGCTGATCAACTTTAGAAGTTTCTGTCTCAAGCCAATCTGCTTGTTCTCACCTCCTCAGCTGAGTCCAGTGCCAGATCAGCTGTTTGGGTGGCAGCTCCAAAAGCAGGGAAGAGGCTGAAAAGGCAATTTTAAGTCTTCTCTAAAGTCAGTTGAGCTTCCAAGGCAGTTGATAAAATTAACAACCTTAACAGAAGCTGCCCACTGCAAACAGCAACCAAATAAAGCTGCTAGTTCCCAAATGGCTGATGACCAAGCCACAGCTGTGATGGGGGGAGGAGAGGGGGAGAGTGCACATGAATCCCTGAGTGAGTCACTCGCTCCCTGCATCCCTGCTGGCCTAGATAAATGCTGCTGCCAGCAGATGATGGGCGCCGCTAACCAACTCCTAAGCTCACAGCATCCCTGCTGCTCATCTCCTGGTGGGCACAGAGCCCACACTGAACACCACAATGTCTGTGCAAGTGTGCAAGCAGCAGAGGTAGTCACAACAGCTATCAGGTCTCAGTGGTCCCTGTACATCTCTGATAGACTTTTATGTCTTTTCTTGTCCTTGCTCCTACATTCAGAGTCCCCCATCAAGGGCTGGGATCTCAGGTAGATGAGGATGCACCGTAAAGCTCCTCCTTTTAGGCAAAGAAAAAAACTGAAAAAAGTGAAAGGAAATAGATAATAAAATAAAAACAGTGATTAATTCACTGTGTAGGAAGTTGCTCCTCATCCCTGTGCTGCCAGTAGTTTGTTTACAGTGCTGGCTGCTCACTTGTACCGGAGTTCTCATGGAACACATCAGGACTGCCTTATCTTAGTTTAGGAAGAAGGCAGAAGTGAGTCTGACAACAACCCAAAGCACAAAATACATTGGAATTAAGAGCAAATAGTGTCAAGTCTAGATTACACATGTAATGTCTCCCCTACACATGCACCAAGGACAGGGAACTGGATTAAAACAGACACTCCAGCAAGTTAGATCTCTACAACACAATAAGAAAGCCTCAATTGCTGTAATACCATTACAAAATGCTGTACCACAGCTGCAAATCCTGCAAAGTCATTCTGTGTTTTAACAATGAAAGGTTTTAAGTAAGTCCTGTAGTGCCTAATGCAATATGTCCCTACAGGACAGCTACTAAAGTTCTAACTATCCTAACCCATGGAGTATGTGACAGATTTCTCTTCTTCTGTTTCATCAGTGTATAAACATGACAGAAGGGATGAGAAGAGAAGAGGAAAACAACCATGATGGAACAGAGTCTCAATTTTCTGCATATACTGACTGGATGCTGAGGATTTCAGCAACAGAAATTGGCTAGCTGATATGCACAATAAGAAGAAAGGCTTGGACTACAAACTCTAAAGTTCAGGCTAATTACGTTAAATTTTGCAATTTGTAGATTTCACCTTTTATGCTACACAGCTCTGAAAACTTCCTCCATGACTCTAGGTTGTGAAATGACAAAACACACAGGATGCTGGGTAAAATATAGTTGTTCTCAGACTTAAAAGTGTCTGAGATAGCACTGGCTTCTACTCCAAACCACTACTTTAAGTAGATCAGGGAATGCAAATAAACAAAGGAACAGCTTCTCCTTTGCTTAATCCACCTATTCCTCTCGCCTGAAGATAAAGTATCTTACTGTAGTTTCCCCCTCCTTACGATAAAAAAACCCTCATCATTTAAGATCCACCTGCAAAGTTTTCTTGTCTATAACTTCGAAGACATGACATGGAAGGAATACAGTGTTGTCACTCACAGTTAAAAGTAAGAAATATACACAGAGGAGAGAGGATTGCAAGACAAAATATGACACTGCATAGGGCACGTCTCAACTGAGAGTACCGTAACAGCCTTCATACAGGGTCACTGATACAACTAAATATTGAGAAAAGGTCAGTTTTAAACTATTTCTGCAGTCTTTCCACAGCCTCCTAGACAAGCAAGATTGTTTGAATGCTTTGATGCTAGGTTTCCCTAAGGGAACTGCAGCCAAAACAAGTGTATCTGAACTAATTTACTGCAATACTAACAAGTGAAAAAAGTTAATAATTTCTGTAGTCTTTAGACCAACACAGCCCACAATGAGAAACACAGCAACAGAATGAATGAAACAGAGTGGTCAAGACCTGCAGTGCTGCCATCCCTACCCTAAGACAGGTAAATCAAACTGACTATGCTAGTCACAAGAGTATTCTGTTCAGTCTCCAGATGAGTAGTCTGGCCCACTGATTGTCCTGAAGCACCCAGTGCTGCTATTGTTTCTAAGCAACCATCTAGCTAGCAATGCCCATGTGTCAAATAACCGGGCCAGTCACAACTGATTTACGAAGCCTTGAAAGTCTCCTGAAAATGCAAAGATGCCCCACCTTAAACAGGCATTTCTTCCACTCAGCTAGGGCAAGAGTATCCTAAAACACAGCAAATACCTGCTGTAAAGTCCAGGGACTAAAACTACAGAGAAGCCAGAGGAAAGCAGCTTCCCATTCTACTGCACTCTAAAATATCACATAGAAACACAGATATGGACAAATCAACCAGTGGACATGGAGACCTGAGAAGACCTCTTTATTTCCTTCTGTCAGTCGACTTGGTCCGTCCAATACCACTCCAGTGTAATCTCTGCTTAACTTCCCTGAGCATCTGGCTTCTGAGCACAGAACATACGTCACGTGCCCCAGTGTTTATACATCTGTGCTAGAAGCCGATTTGTATCAACTGGCTCAGGTCCTGCTTATGCAATCGATCATCCTTTGTCACATTTGGAAGTGGCATTTCTTTAGCCAAACTATGGGACCTGGGGCAAGAGATTCCTCACCAAACTGTCAAGGAACCCAAGAACTCAGAGGTACAAGGTCTCAGGAAGGACGAAGTCACTAGGGTTGTTGAGCCTTTGTGGATCAGAGCAGGGATCTATGCTCTTCAGAGAAACATTTTTAGGAGGAACAGCTTGATGCTGTTCTGTTACCAGCAATTATGCTAGGTTTTAAACAGTGCAAATAATGTTTCCTTGTAGTGACCAGAGTTTGATTTAATATCTGATTTCAGCACAGATTTCTTGCTTTAGAAGTCAAAGTTTCCCTTGTACACTCCTACCACCTCACCATACTTGTGGACTTCCTCCTTACTTGATATTTTAACTAATACATTTGTGCTTTCAAATAGAATGATTTTTCATGTTGAAACATACACAACAAACTGAAAAGATCTATAGAAGAAGATGCATACTTTTGTTCTTTATAGTAAAGTCAGCAAGAAACTTCATGTAAATCTTAATTCAGAAGGTAGCCAAAAGACAGTCTGTGACAAGCTCAGACTTCTATGGCATCTGCTGTCCAAATCCAAGATTAGCACTCAAGCAGTCTTGTTCCAGTCCCTTACAGATGTGTCTGCAATTATAAATAACTTTTGGGACCACGGAAGCAATTCACAGAGCAGGGTTCAGAGAAATTCTGTATTACAGCTTTTCTAATTGATACATGATTTTCACTTAAACCTAAGATTTCTACTGAATTACAAGGTCTAATTTTTAATAACACACTGGCCAAACATATGAGTAGCATCTCCATCCACAACTTGGTGAATATTGTTTCTAGTTCTTTTTGGTAGCTTGTTATCATACTGTATGCTTTGGGACTGCCAGACAGCATGGCACTAGAACAATAAGCTTTTTCTAAGAGCTTTTAGCAAGCCCACAAGCTTCCTAACCTGCAGATTGGAAGCTGTCCGTTGGTAGAGAGCCAAGAGAAAAATGGGATATCCCTTTGCAAGGACCAGATGCACCATCAGGAGCATGCATCTGAGCATGGTCCAAAGGTACAGAACTAATGGCATGCTGTCAAAAGTTTTATGAAACAAGTTAAAGCCAGGTTTGATTCTCCTACATTGTGGACACGACACAAATTCCAGTGTGAGAAGCAAGATCAACATACGGAACAATAGATTACTTTAGAAGTGTGTAGTGACCCTAACAAAAAAGAATATGCAGATTACCATCTGGAATTAAGCTTCACATATGGAAAAGGAGCAATAAGCTGCCTTTCGTAAAAGCCCTGCATCCCCTGCTACACCACTGACAAAAGTGAAATAAAATGAGGAAAGAGATTGCATCGCAGCCTTGCTCTGAACAACCACTTTTATTTTAGTGAGACAGGACGGGAAGGGGAGAAAAAAAAGCAGCCTTCATTAGTCACTGATAGGATAAATTGTATTTACAGAGAGTGCATTAGTCATCCATTGGTTTTGTTCCAGAGGGAGCAGAGGAGGGCTCTGTCTTCCCAGCTTCCACAGAAGACAAGGCCCAAAAGTGCAGCCACTGCACACCTCATTGCAGAAAGCACTTGTGACAGCACGAGGTCCTCGCATCTCTCCACCCAGGCGCTGCCTTCTGCTCTCTGACAGACACCAGCTAGGAAGATGTAGGTGGAAAATAGATCCTTCCGATTAGTATTGGCCTACAGTGCCTCTCAGGGCTCGGTCTATTAAACACACATCAAAACAGCACCACCAGCTCTGGTGGGAGGAAGATGCAGGAAAACACTGAGGCTGCAGCTTCTCTAGTAGCTGTCACTGCTCACATGAAAGCTCATCCACAAAAGGAGAGTGCAAAGCAAGCAATTCAGAGGTACTGCAAAGACAGCCACTCCTTTTTTCCTGCCTAAAGTCACAGCATGCTGCAGAAAGCCTAAAATACACAAAGACCTAAACCCTAGCCAGCACAGTTTGAAATGTCTGGACTACAATGTACTTATGCACAGCTTTTGTGCATGCCACAGCTCTCTGAGCACACCACATACCCAGCAGACTGACACAAATTGTCTCTTCACACACACCTCCTCCCTGTGTGCTGGCTATGGCCATTGGGAAAGGCTGCAGCAAGCAGGACCTGCCCCTTGGTATGGAGGGGGCACCATAGAAATGCAATGGCTGTGTTTCTGCTGGCATCTGTAAAGAGGTTCATGTGTGAGGGAATGCAAGACATGTCACAGAATAAATATTCTGTCCCTTCAAATGCTTAGTAGTTATCAACTCTTCAAGAGCTTCTGAGCTGCAGGGAGTCTGCCTACAGAGAAAGAATCTGATAAATTCTGGGAAGTTCTCGAACTCCTGAGAAGAGGGTTGCCAGCTGAATGCATGTTCTACTGCTAGTGTTCTACAGATTTATTAATTCCAGTTAGAAAAAAAATATATATTAAAAAAAAATCGAATGTGTAACAATGCTCATGTCTGCCCTGCTAACAGTGATTCTGCTGCCTGTCCTCACCACCACCATCCCCCACCACTCATTCATCTTCACAAAATAGCAAAGGGATTACGCAGATGTTGCTTTGCTATCCTGACCTTCTTAACCTATGCCCACGTGCCATCAGTGATGTTGTGCATTCACTGTCCCATCAGCCATACGTCAGAAGCTAACTCCCATCTGGCTGCAGCCTCATTCAGAAGCCGGGTGGTAATTCTCATCTACTGATACACAGCTACACAGGAGCAAAACCAGGAACTACCATCCTCCCTGCACAAATAGGAAGCAACCTACAGAGAACAACACAGTCGTTACAAACCACAACTGTTGTCCTCCTTGACAACACAGGCAGCATACCCAGAGTTGTATCCAACTGAGAGGCAGCAGAGACTCTGGAAAACTGAATGCTCAGAGAAGTAATCCACAGCAGGGACAGTGTAGAGCGTATGTAGATTTGTGGCCATGGACACTAATGGGCAGAGGGAAGTGTACCATGAGGGACAGGATTTCGCTCTAGCGTCCAGCAGAACCAGCAGGTCTAAGGAAGCTGAGGCTACTGCTACTGCAAAAGAACCACAGAAGATTGCTGGGCCACCAGTTGGCATATAAACTGTTTTCTACTCCTGGGTGAAAGTCTGTCTAATCCAGAAAAAGAAGCTGCACAAATCTTGCAGAACAGATCAGCAAGGATTTTCACAGCCATTACTTGACCACACTATGGACACAGGAAAGTTGCATTCCATCCAGTAAGGATAAACCACCTTCACCGTCCAGCACTCAGCTTCTGAGAGCCCAAGAAGAGATGCTAAGGGCAGCCTACTGTAAATCTACCATGATGTCCACAGCAAGGGAACAAACACTCTTATTATTCAGAATAACAGCTTGATATATCTATAGCTGGTGAGGTTCCAGTTGAACAGGAGGAAAGACTCTTAAACTTGCTCAGCAAACCAGAGCAAGCATATAGCAGAGACAGGCGCAAGTGGCAGGGAAAGGAGTCTGGCAGAGATGAGGGGATAACTTCTACAAAGCCATTATTTCAACCATCACAGCCAGCACTGCTGGTGAGCCCTGTGTCAGGACTCAAGCACCAGCAAAATGCAGCTGTCAACACCTATCCCCTGTCACCCAAAACACACAGCGAAGCAGCAGGTATCTGCTACTTTGATTCCAAGAACGAAACCAAAGGTGATCTTGGGCTCATCTCTACCTGTCCCTACAGCTCTTCCCTATCTTCTGCAGCACTCCAGGCATCTGCTCTGGGGAGCTGCAGAGATGACAGATTCACAGGACAGAGCAGAGTCACCTCCCCAAGAACCGTTTCCTCTGGAACTTTGGAAAAAAATAAATAAAATTAAAAAAAATTAAGGCCTCTTCAAACAAAAACCCCCAAACAAACCACATCTCAGCTGCTGGAACTTAGAAACCAACATAGCTAGCAGCTCCCAGAGTTTTCCAGGGTAAATAACTGTGGTTAGGAACACAGCTGCCACAGCTGCATTTCCATTCCTTTGGCAGGAAAGGTGTATGGAGGAGAAAAGCAAAGTATGCTGCAGCACACATGGGTTACTAGGCTTTTGGGTCACTTTTCTAGTTTCCCAGTCCCTTTTTCACATTTCAAAAGCCATGAAAGTCACAGTCATTCCCCATGCACACTACAGCTACACCACTAACTTCCTTGACCTCTGAGGCATTAAAAACACCAGCATCCTGAAGACAACACAGTTAGCAAAGAAGCAGGCTATCAAAACCCCACCCTCTCCACTGCCCTCTCTTTGCTGCTCTGCCCTGCACGGACAGATGGGTGGTTCTCACCACCATCTTCCATCCACCTGCCTCCTAATCTCAGCAAGGAGAGGGGACCAAAATTACCTTTCCCCTAGGATCTGACAATGACACATCCAGCACTGCAACCTGTTGCCTATAAGGGCTCAAGTGGTCACACAGGTTTTTCTCCATAGGGTTAGGGGCTAGAAAAGTTCGAGGAGGCTGGGCTTTAGTGAACAAGACCCTGTGCAAGGGGATACCATAAAAAACTGTCTTCTGGGAAGCCAAGACCTTTGTTTCAAAAGCACAGCAGCAGAGTGAGAGATAGAGTAAAACTCAAGAGAAAAGAAAACTGCTCAACTATTTCTGAGCTGGCACTCACAAGCTGGGGAGAGACACCCAGCTTCTGATATTGTTCCTGCTGGACACCTTCTGTCCTTCCAAAAGAACCTCAAAGCTTTATGGAGATGCCTACTTTGAAATCAAAGGTTTAATTGTAGCATAAATAGACATATCCACATCAGCACTATACCAAATAGCAGGACTAGTAGAAGCAGAATTAATGGACTCTAAAACTGATTCTACAGGCCTGCTAGGGACTTACATATGTGCCAAAGTTGCTAGCCCTCACTGATATCCACATCATTGTGACTTCAATGCTATTAGCTCTACTTTACTGAGAATAAAATTAGTGAAGTGTGTTGTTCATGCTGCCATCACACCTTCTGCTACACTGCCAGAAGGGAAACCAAGCTCTCTTCATCAGCTTCAGATACTTGGTACTTGTGTATAGCCTAGAAGTGGGTAAGAGTAATGGAGAGAAAGAAAAAATGCAGAAATAAAGTGAGAGATTTCCAATTATGCTTTGTTTGTCCAGTCCTGCACTTTTTCCCAAACAAACACTAAGCACAGAGACAAGTTATAGTAGTAGTAATAATAATAATATAGACATATAAAAAAAGGAGAGACACATGAAGAGCAGCTCTGGGAACTCACAGCACATGTGGTGAAGTGATTACACGTCATTTCTCACAACTCTACTACCCACAGCCAATTCCATTTTCAGTGCAATGAACAAGCGGAGTCAAGTACCTATCTCCAGCCCAGTGGGTGCAGAGATTTACAAATAGACACACAGTAGTTCCCACTATATTGGTCTCTGAGCACAAGCTACCAGCATCCACAGGTATCCTGCTCTCTCCACTAGTTCTACATTTCCAAATAACTTCTGCATTTCGCTGCAGGGGAGGAAAGAAACAGGCGCCCGTTTTGCATATGCTTTAGAGTCTCCAGAGAAGATCCAGGTGAGTTCAGGCACACACAGGATTAACTTGTTCCAACAAGGCTGGTTCTTCACCTCAGCATCCTGGCAGTACTATGTTCACATTCAAAACTGTGGTCAGCCCTTTCAGCTCCCTTTTTACATAACACCACCTAGCAGATGGGACAATACTGGTAGTTTGTTCAACTCACGCCTCAGCTCTCTGACCATGCTAACCCTAGGTAGAGTAAATGTTCTCCCAGACATGATGGTCAGAAAAGCTTTCAAATGGCATCAGAGAAGAGGCTGCCAAGGAAAAAACCCAGGAATTCATCCTTTCCCCTCCAAATGGGCCTGTATCAGAAAGAAAAGAGGTTTAAAAAAAATCTTTTCTGAGTTTTGCAAAGACTGGGCCACCTCAAAGACACACATGAGAATAAAAATGAGGGCACAGAACTGAAAGAGGTTTTGGACCAGGAAGGTCAGAAGAATGACACCAACTGAGCCACAATCAATGTGACTGAACTCCACCGGAGTTAAGCATGTGCTTTTTGTATCACCAGCACTCAGGAGCTCAGGAGTTTGAGTCTTACTCAAATTAGGAGCTACGGCTGGCTACCTGAGGCCACTGTGCCAAGAAAAGAGAAGCAGAGCAGCCATAATCACTGTATTTTGGGACTTTTAGAACGTGGTCCACAAGAGCTTAGATGTACTGTTGCTGGAAGAAGAGCAAGTCTCCACCATTTGATAGTCTTTCCTTCATTTCTCTTCACAAGCAAAACTCTCAAAATATGTAATTTGAAATACAAATGAATGTCATGAGCCAATGTCATCACAGAGGCTACCGGCTCACGACAATAACCCTGATAGCAAGAGCAAAGAACAAATGGACATGCTCCTTTCTTCCCTTAAAATTCACATGTTGTAAAACTACAAAAGACTCCTTGGAGATGCACATGCTAACAGAAAAAGCACAGAAAAAGAGCTGGAACCTTGGGATCTGCAAACAAGTTCATTTTGCAGGAATAGAGGTAGCTGGGAAAGAGGGCATGAGAATGAAGGGGCAGAACACAGCCTATTCAGTCTGTACCACTACCAGCTCTACTGGGCAAAGAAGCACTCACCAGTACTCCTATATCCACTACCTTGCCATGTCAGGAAAGCAAGTAAAAAAGGAAGATTAAAAAGGAATGCACAAACTGTTTGTAGAGTCCTACAATGTATCTAGGAGTGACCAGTCATCTTGCCCAAAAATTCAACAGGATACTTTAAAGCTCATTAAAGGGGACAGATTTTCTCAATTGCTATAAAAAGTTTACACAAAATAATCCAATTAGTTTGTTTCAGGACTCTTCCTGAGGGAACCGAGGGAAAGGCAGTATGGTGACATGACACATGAAAAGAACAGTTGTCCCATGAAAATCCTTTATTGCAAAGGTACAGCGGTAGAGAGTAACAGGCTGCCCAGCTTGTCTTCATTGCAGAAAAAGCACACTGCCCTGCCTCCACATGCAAACCCACATGTACAGAGGGAATTCTTCCCAGCCGCAGTGCTTAATAGTGAAAAGGTTTGAATGACATCCCACCAGGGTATGGAGGGGACATAATTCTGCCTCGTGGTCCAGGAAAATACATCTTGGGATGCACAGTGGCAGCAGCTGAGGGGAAAGGCCTAGGGAGATTAATGTGTTTATCTCCTCACTTAAGTCTCTTAACGGCCAACGGTTTCAGCCTGATGGCAGCAACAGGACTAAAAATAAGAACTTGGGCATTACCAATGACTCAGTGGGCAATGACATTGTGAGGGATCAGATGGAAACCCACCCCAATTCCTGGAACCTAGTTCTAAAATCATAGGAAACAACTTCCCAAAGAGACAAAGGAGACACTGAAAGGAGATCTCTTCATTCACGTAATCTTAAGACTGTGTTACAATCTCTTCAACCATGCAGTGGCTTTATATACAGATCACCAGACCAATCTTAGACCCCAATTTTGGGTTCAGTACCTGTGTCTCAGAGAATGAAACCAAGGCTTCAGGTGACAGATGATGCTATCAGATCAAGCCCATACTTCCAGAACATTAAAATTCACCACTTGAGATCATGCTCACCACTGCTGGTCTTCATTTCTGTCTGGATCACGTCTACCAGTAAACACATTCACAGGCATAGCAATTCCTGCATGTGGCATTAGAAGAGTTTCTTAAGCAGGGGCGAGTGCACATTAGTAAAGCTAGCACCACAGCAAGACACCATGTAACCTGAAGAACTTCCCACTTCCTCCAAAAAGACTTGTTCAACAACAGATACAGGAGGTCCTTTTGTTGTAATGCTGGCAGACACTGCAGTCCCACCCCTCCCCTGCCTGTTTTCTAGTGGCCTTGCAACCTCTGGCAGAAGCATTTGTGCAGCAGTGCACTGAACTGGATAGCTGAACTGATCCAGCATTAACCTGGTTCATCACGTAACTATATAAAGATTTTGTGTTGTTGCAAGGAGGGAACAGTTAGAAGAAAGGCTGCCTCCTTCACACGCAGTACACAGCTCATGCTGTATGTGACTGCTCATGAAGCTACAGGGTATGATTGCACTATCCTTTGCTATGATACTCCAAGAATTGGTGCCCACAAGTGCTTTATGTCAGACCTTATGATGTTCTGTTCTTCTGACTGAACTAGCCTACCTCTAATTTTGGATCCACTATAAGAGAAACTGTTCCTCAGAGTTCCCCCAGTATTGTCCCTTGCTAACTCCTGGCACTCGTGTAAGAGGTCATTATTTTTATAAATACAGAAAGATCAATCTTCACCACGCCCTTCACCACATACTGAAGAAAATTACTCCGTTTTGCAGATTAAGAAAGTAGAGTGAGAATAAGGCAATTTATATTTGAAAACCACAAGGAGTCCACAGTACAGCCAGGACTCGTGGAGTCCTAGATTCTGCAACTAAAAGAAAGAGGATATATCCCAGTCATGTAATACCAGGATACCACATGAGATCTGGATTACAGCAAGGCAAATATGACATTGCTCGAGACAGTATTGCTTTAGAGAGAGACTGTTCAGCAGCAAGTGAAACACACTGATTTCACAAGAAGCAATTATGCAGTTGGCTGCTTACAGTCAGAACCAAGGACCTCAACAATGAGAACAGACAGTGCCTAATATCCATCAGGTTGCCTACTGCACCTTTTACAGTGACAGCCAAAACCAGAGTGTACCAACTCCCAGATCTACACTTAGCTCCCATCCATTCAATATACTGGAGGACTTGCAAGGAACAGCATCTACTCCTGTGTCTATGAGCATATAGAACAATTCTCTCTCTAACTCCAGGAGGTCAGGGAACTGGAAGACCAGGGCACTGAAGCATTTATATGATCTGAAGTTAAAAGTGGATATTATTAAAGCTCCCAGTTTGCCCTAACAAGGACAAAATGGAGACCACACATCAAGACTTATTCCAGTATTAGAACAGTAGGACACTTGACTGAGTGACTAAAAACAAATAGAAGCTTTAAGGGGAAAATAACTTAGCAACTTAATCTAGAAAAGCACATCACTGACTGCTTACAGGAGAAACTTTTAATTTTAAAACAGCCCCTAGATAACTCCACTCTTAAAGAGAAAAATCACAAAGATGGCAGCAGAGAAACAAAGAAAGTGAAGACAGGTCTTGGAAATGCAATTACTACATTGGCAGGTACAGGAGAGAGGAGTTGCAGGAGGAAGAGCCAGGCAACACCACCAAGAGCCAGGCTGGCAGGAGGTGCTGCACCAGCCCCATACTGATGGCAGCCTGCACTACTGTGGGCCAAGATAAACCCGCCTTTGCCTCACTCATCAGCAGGACAGAGAAGACAAGATAAGCATTCAGTACAGAGAGGGAAAACACCCAGATTACCAGGAAAAGAAGGGGATTTTGAGAAGTTTGTTTCATTTTTCAAACAAGCAGACTCCCCATGTAAGAAGTCCTGGGACAGGTCATTCTCAGAAGTCAGAATAAGAAGGCAGCATATCTCAGAAACCCAAACAACCGCAGCTCTAAGGTACTTTTCTAGTCTTCTCTGCCTCCTGCCAAGTTTAAACGTATTTTGCCCTGTCCAAGGCAGCTTTTCTGACAAGAGGTTGTTCTTAGGGACTTCTGGACGTCTTCATGATACCAAGATGCATCTTTCAGTCTTAACCACTGGGCAAATTAAGTCTGTAGCTCTGTGGTGATCAGATGCTCCCAGAAATACAATTTGGACAAGAGAAAAAATGAATCATATTTGGGCAGAAATACAGTAGAGTCCACAGATATTCATTTTGCTTCTTCCTGTGTTCATCAGTACAAGCTAAACTTGGGTTGCTTCCCTTTGTTCCTCACACTTTTAAAAAAGCAATAACCACCCCCAAACCAAAGCTTTATTATTTATTCTAATTTTATGCTGAAGCATCATATTCCCAGCATGTTAACTGTCTCCATCATGTCTGAGTTACTTAATAGGATCATTTGTGTACAGCTCCAAGTTGAGATACACCCTTGTTCTGTGATTCCCCAGCCCATGACAGCAATTGAGTGGTCCTGTTACCACAGTCAATTCAGGATATACTTGGAGATCTTTCAGCATATGAAGTTTTACTACAAAGATAGAACACTTGCTCCTGGTTTTTCCATTAGATTCTGCTTAGTAAAGGTCTGAGGGCATCACTAGCCCATTTCTAATAATCTACCTGAGTAGAGACTGGAGTAACACAAAACATGGCAGGTTATTAAGCAAATATTTCAAATGTACATTACAGGAAAGATTCTTCCGCTCAGCACATAAATTGTGGAAGTGTCCATTTATTACACAGAAAATACATGTTAACATATAGACAGGTCATGACTAAGCATTGAGAACAATTTCAAAAGCCCTTCAAATAAAATACAGATTCAGATACTGGCTGCCAAAAAAAACCAAAAAAAAACCCCAAACCAAGCATTTCCTGTGACACTTTACAGTGCTGCATTTTCAGATGCTTTAAACAGAAATTATTTTAGCTTACTAGCACCAGCAATATAAGGAGAATACATAATTTTGTAGAAACACAATCTGAAACTCAAAATAGTCTATGTTTTAAAAGGTTGAGGCCAACTATGACTCTGCTTTTCCACAGATACTGCCTGCCCAGCAATCAGATTTGCTTTGATTAGACTTCAGCTATTACTGAAAGAAAGGGGACAGATAAAAGGGGAAAAAAAGATGGTGGCAGGGGGGGAAAAGGGGGCATCAGAATTTCTGTCTGAATTTAATATCAAAACTGAACACTTGAATGCAATGACTTGCTTATCACCACACAAACTATGAACAAGGCAAGATGAGACAACAGACAGCTCACCATCTTTTTACCCTCTTTTTAAGGAAAAGGGCAATATTGCCTGAGATACCCATTTGCTATAGGTACTTCTTTGTCCTATAAATGGCACCTCTTCATCAACACCAGCTACTTACAAACTAAGCTGATATACAAACTTGAAACGTATCTTTAAGTGGCACCCAGACATTTATACTGACCCACTCTAGTCAAAAGACATTCCAGACATCTTGAAAAAGATGACAGGTTATGAAAAACTGTGTCTTGTCTTCGCCATGCTCTTCTGTACACTCTTCAAAAGCCATAAGAGAAGGAGATGAAGCGGCAGCTACTGCAAAACACATTATCTCTTAGTGAAGGATTCACAAATGTACAAGCTTTCCTCCTCTACCAGCCAACACAGTTAATGCAGTGGTGTGAGCAATAAAACTCTGGACTGTAGCATTGAATGGCCAAGCCAATAAAGAGGTAGAGAAAAAATATTTATCTGGGATCAACAGGCATAATATCTTTTAAAGAAAAAGGAAAAAAAAAAAAGTAATACTTAAGTTCAGTCAAAAAAATGTCTTACAAAATACCTGAATGAATACCTGAATGTTTAAGAAATAGCAGAATTTATACTATCTCTGCAAAGTGATAGTGACACCACATCACAGATGTGATGACAGAACACATAATTAAATGTCTGATTCCAAGGAACACTAAAAAATTTAATTTTCAGCAATATTTGATACTCCGAGACAAATTATGCCCAGCACAAGTATGGGTGCTTGATGCTTTCACCTCTAAGACAGGAAAGTGGCTATTAAAAGCTCTAGGATTTAGCACAAGCTCACATTATAGTGTTCAGCTTTGGAACTGCTTTTTCCCCTCCTTTTGTTAACATCATATTAGAACATATTCAAGCCTAGAGGAATCTTCTCAGTTGTTGTTTTTTTCCGCAAAGAAATCCCAATCTTTTCAAACACAACAGTCTAAGAAAACAGAGCACAGCCATATCCATGTAATTTTGGGTCAAACTCCCAATTCTAGGCCTTGTGGCAACTTGCAGCAGGAGACCAAGACCTGGAAAGAAAATCTGGCCAAACCGCATGCATACAAACCTGGAACTGTGGAGTATTTTTGGCTGTCAGGCCACAAAACATTTTACACCAAGAGCTAATTCTCCTCTCACCTGCACAGCTGCGCTCTGGACAGCCCCATTAGTGGTCTGCTCCCTGTCACATTGCCAGCCACTTCCTCCTCCACGCACCAGCCCACTTCCTGTTCAACTGGCTTGCGGCTCTACCACGGATGCAGCCACTTGCCATGCAGCATCTTTCTCAGATACGTTTTAACTGAAGCTGCCGATGCTCCTGCCTGCCTTAGGCATCCACCCATTTCCAATTTCCATATGTAAACAGGTTCAGCCACAAGTCTGTTTTGCTTTTCAAGCAAATCAGTCTCACCCACAGATGGCTCAACAGTCCCTATGGTAGGGTTTGAGTGCTCAGTGGCAAACACTCCAACCGCCCTCTTCCACAAAGGGCAGATACATGAGTACATAACACATCCTGGAAAATTACATGAACCCTCCGAAGCCCTTCTGTCTCCACACAGAATATGCAGCTGGTAGAGACAAGGGCAAGGTGGTTCAAAATGATTTCATTATAGAATAGAAATGGCTCCTTTGAGAGCAGACACTGGCACCCCTCTGCTTAGCAAAGGCAGAGAAGACAGAGGAATCCCCACTGAGCTATCTGTTAGCTACCCATCTAGGACCACCAAGATTCAAGCACGTGATCCTTCCACAGACAGTAGCTAATAGGAGGGTATCTTATTAGAAGATAAGGTCCAGTTAAAACCCTAAAGGGCCTGGTATCATTAACTTGAGTTGGCAGCCAGAGTACAGAACCAAAAAATCAAGTATGCCTCCAGCAATCAATGCTGCCCCCAAAATGGAAGAAACAACCCATTTGTGTGAAAATCTCCCCTCTGCCCTAGAACTTACCCACTTCGTCCCACAGCACGGAAGTTCTCCTAACATACAGAACAACTATAACTACGGAAAGTCATAATTCTCAAGAACAACTTAGCACAAACCGAGAAATAAGAGAACATTCAGCAAAATCCTTTTCAATGAGAATGGACAAGCTGGTCCCATATTAGGACAAGCCATTCCAAGCCTGCATAGTGGCACAATAGGCTGTCCTGTCTCAAAAGGAAATTATTAAAATGGACATGTGGTTACAGTATCAAGTGGGAGAACTAAGGCAGAGATATTCCACTTAGAATAATAGAGCTATTTTCCTTGGAAAATACCTGTAAGATAATAAAGTACAACCATTAACCTAGCACTGACAAGTCCACTACTAAATCATGATCCCAAGCACCACATCTCCATGTCTTAAATATCTCCATGGTAGTGACTCAAACACTTCCCTGGACAGCCTGTTCCAGTGGCATGACAACCCCTTCAATAAAGAAACTTTTCCTAATATCCAATCGAAATCTACACTGGCACAAATTGAGGCCGTTCCCTCTTTCTATTGCTTGTTACTTGAGAGATGAGACCAACACCCCTGAGCCTCCTTTTCTCCAAAGTAAGCAACCCTAGTTGCCTCAGTCACTCCTCATAAGATTTGTCCTCTAGACCATTCACCAGCTTCATTGCCCTTCTCTAGACATTCCCTGAAATGCCTTACTATTTATTTGTATGGGCAGGCATCACGCATGCAGTCTTCTTGTGTCAGCTCCTAACAGTAATGTGGGTTTGTTGGGGCTTTTTGTATTTAATATGCAATACAGTTGGTGCCTATCCTCCCATATCCTTAAGCAGAATTACTCATGTATTGAAAAGCAATGCATAACCTTCCCAACTAAAACAGCACATGATGCCGAGGTGGCAACACACTAAAAAACAAACATAGACAGATGAATAATTATGTAAAAACATCACTTTCCTACTCCATGCAACAGCTCTGTCTTGCTGACTCAGATCAGTTCATTCCAGCAGACAAAAAGCTGGGTTTTACTACTGCTACTCCCACTGAGGCTTGGGAAAGCAAATTCAAGCCTACACCAGCCTCAGCTAGGCTCAGTCTGGGAAGCTCTTTAGCACTAGAAGCCCCAGAGGGAACTGCAGATCATGGGCACATTTGTAAGAGAATAATTAGTTTCAGAGCCAAGACTGTGCTCCTCCTCCACTCCCTAAATTAAATAAGCCAAGAAAGAGTACACAGCCGTCCAGTCATTCTTAGCGAATAATTTTTCTGACTAGGTCTGCACTTTAAGGATGCCATTTTTCATTATTGTTAATAGGTCTCATTAACTAGAAGCTCTTAAGTACAAGACCATTACTAAATGCAGTTTACATTGCACAAAAGCAATGCCCTTATTGTGTGTGGCAAGGGCAGGAGGGAAGGAAACAGTTTGCCTTTCCATAAACACCAATAATTCAAACCAAAGTACTACTTACCCTTCATTTGGGTTCACAGTTTTTCTAAATGAATTGACAGTTAAGAGGACAGCTTTAAAGACCTCCAGTTTGCAATTAAAGTGTAACTGATGACTTAAAACAAAAAATATTTCATTTTAAAACACAACAATTGGAAAAAACCCACATCTCTTTTTTACTTAAGAAAAATGTTCAGAGCTTTTTGGGGTTAGTGATCACATCATAGATTTATAAAGATATGTGACCACATTGTTAAATTTCAGGCACATAAGCAACTTAAATGAACAATTATATATATACACGTATTTTCCCCTTCAAAGAACCATGTTCTGGATAGCGAAAGCCTGAAACAATGTAAGTACTTGGAAGCCTAAAAGTGAAGGCTGTACAAGAATTTCACTTTTATGAAGCTACAGAGCTACTGAGCACAGGAGAAACTGGCATGCTCCTTGCTGGAAATGTCAGCCCCAGCAATAGTTAAAACCCACTCTCAAGGGTCAGAGAAGTACCTATCCAGTTTATTGCAGTGTTTCAGTGCTCCACAAAACCTGCAAAATCACCAGTGCTTTCAATTAGCAATACAGTTAATATTCCTATGACTTGTTTATTGAATTGGCTAATAACTTAGAGTATTATTTTCCATGGAGAAGTCTTGACAACATACTCTTCAGGCTTTAGATTCAAATACTGTCTAAATCAACCTGAATTTCTTGTCATGCACAAATGCCACGTTTCTTTGGAGGAGACCAGAATATCATCCATAAAGAGAACACTTGTAGTTCCAGTGTAAAAAGTTATCTCCAATCATGCACCACATCCAGGCATTTCACAGGACTGAACCTATGAGGACTGTCCTTCACATCCTCCTTTGCAGTGTTAACATCCCTTTTTATAGGAGGCAAAAAACTGGGGAGAAAACAATTGTTTCCTAAGTGTCTTTCATGTAGAACTGCACCACATGGACCTTCTAAAAACAGCATTATGGAATGCTATACTACTACTTCTTCAGGCTTTCCCTTTGCTATCTTTTCCCCTGCTCTCCACCAAAAAAACACCTTAAACTAGTAGAAAAAATCTTTACAATCTCCTGGAAGCTGAAAATATACACGCAATAGTGCTAGAATAGGTTTACATGCCAGCATTAGTTCTCAGCAGCATTACACATTATTCTAACCTCCTAAAGACTGAGAAAACAAAGCTCAAGCACAAAGACAAACGCAATTTCCAAAAGCAGAGAAAGACAAGACACAGTGGGCAGCACTGCTGGCTCCTAAATGTAATATACACTCATTGCCAGACTACTAATTCATTTTGTCTCACATCCTGTAACCAATGGTGTCTGAAACCCACTAATTCAGGTAGAATAGCAACAATTCAACTTACAATAAGTTGGAATACTTGGACAGCCAGATCACAGAATGATAGAATGAAAAAGGATAGTGGCTGGATGCTCTTTGTTGGGTTTTTGTGGGGTTTTTTTTCAATATCATGCTATAGGATGGATCACTACCAATGCTGGAGTCAAACTTCCATCCTTCCCTCATCTTCCACCCACCCACTGCGATGCTAGGAAACAGTGTACCTCTAAAAGGAAACTAATTTTTCTCTGAAGTTATGGAGAAAACCCCAAAAACCCCACAGATCTATGTTTCAGGACTGTCCCATTCATCCTCTACAAAGGGAAGAAAGGAATAATCCCCCAGTGCCAAACACAACCTGGAGAAATTTTTTTTAAAATAATTCCTTTCCAAATACGCCAATTTTATTTACACACAAGTTCCTCGTCTCAAGGCAGCAAGTTTGAAATGAATTATTGAAAAGATAAATTTTCAATTTGTTGCATAACCACATTTGTCTCTTATTACAGAAAGTGCACACAAGAACATCTAACTAGTTTTCACAGCACACTTTAATTAGCCTTAATTACATTCCACCTCTCCCTAGCATTTTCCTTTTCCCTCCACTCCCCCCATCACACAGATACTCCTTCCAACACTTCCATAGCATGGGTTTTAACTGCCTTCTAACCAGAATCCAAATCACCCTATTTGAAATGAGAGCAGTATTCCCAACATACACACTATTAAGTGTAGAATACTTTTCTGGTCATTCCCTCCCATTTTTTTATTCTCTCCCCTGAACCACCTTTCAATTAATAATAGGTCTTCAGCTCTGTCCCAGAATTTCTCATTATTCCTTCTGACAAGCTAACAGTAATCTTCTTAAATGCATCCAAGGTTTTATGCCTCCCTGTATGGCAAAGGAAGTTCTACTATTGAAGACTTCATTAGTTTGACATTATCATATGATCAAGAGGGCTAACAGCAGTATACCTTGTGCATCTACAGCAGTCTTATTTAGAAAGACTTCAAATGCTTTAACCATATGTTAATGTGAATGTTTACAAATTCTCCAGGACATTGAAAACCTTTGCACAGACTTACTAGTTAGCCAAAAAGACACAGTGAGTGGGGAGCAGGAACACTTTCCTGACAGCATCCCATAATCTAAATTGTCACAACTGACTCGATTACTTACTCAGATTCTGAAATGCTGCCAATTTTAAAATTTACTCGAAGTCCTGTCATAAGATTGATCTTATTTTCAGTCTTTAGGTACAGCTGCTGGTCCTAGAGATCCAAGTTTTCATTTTTGCCATCTTACTTTTACCCACTTCAGAAAGTAACCCACTTCAAATGTTATTATCCATGTTCCTGTAGTTATGACTGATACAAGGAAAAAATATATATGTATACCTAAGTGATCTCTTTATTCTGATTAAGTCTTCACAAACACATAGAATCACATGCTGTTCATTGTCATCTGTACAACAACCTTCTGTACCAAAAGCAATTACCTCTAGTTTTCAAAACATCTCATAATACCCAGAAAAATAGCAGGTAGTGTCTGAAGGCAGATGCTAACACTGCATGCCTGGCATAATGTATTTCAGAGCTGTATTCTATAAACAATAAGCAAGTCAGATGGAAAAGCAGTACATGGAAGATGCCAAAATCTTATTCCTATAACCAACAAGCCAGACTACAATTCCTCTTAATACTACACGCTTCAGGCCACGTTCTTCTCCTGCCAAATGCCCACAGTCTTTTTTTCTACCTACAGTCTCCTTATCACTGTTATAGCCAAGAATATGGTTTGGACTCGTTTCCTAACTTGTCATGGCTTACTGCCAAGTGTTTTGGAAGCACTTTAAAATTTGCATCTCTCAGTATTTCCAAGTGTAAAACAGGACTAATACTTCCCTGCCCAGCAGTCGTACTCAGAGGATAAAGAATGCTTAATGACACATTATCTAGTTGATGGTGGAAGACTGAGGGTATATGGCTAAACTAAAGCTACAGGAACACTTTCCTGGCAGAGCAGAGGAACACAGTGCAGTCAAAGGAGCTTCTTTCAGGTAGGGACAAAAAATTTTGGAAGGACAAGGGGAAGAGAAATCAGACTCCTGGAGAACAAGGCTAAACATCCATCCCCTTCCACAAAACAGAGCAAATCACTAATAAAACCTTGGGAAAAACCCTACTTGGAAATAACCTGGTATTGACTCCACCTTTACCAACATATGAGCAAACCATTCTTAACTGCATGAGACATGCTGGGGAAGCCTGTGTTCATGCAACAGCAAGCCTATGTTCATCACTTATTTTTTAGCTATTTCAACATTTGAGAGAGGGAAGGATGCTAGAAATGCTGCCTTGATTTGGCATTAGAGGGACATGAACCAGAGGTGTAAACTACTTCTTCTTGAGGGCACAGATGAATGGTTCTGCACCCAAGTGCTGAATGACTCCTCTCCAAAAGAGATAATACCTCTGTCAAAATACACCTTTCTAACAAGAAGATACACCAAGTCTGAAAGGATTAGAGTAATTAAGAAAAAAAAAAAAAAGGTCAAACGATCTATTTTAAGACTAAGTTCCCCATGTGAGACTAGGATAACTTTAAATTAAGCAGAGCAGACTGTAAATACAGACAAGACTACCAGGAAATTTCAGTGAGAGAAGACTTAAAATGCACACAAGATACCACCTATAGCAAAACCACTGAAACACTTCTGTATAAAAGGGCAAAATGCACCATGATCACACAGCAACTAGGAACGTGAGGTGGGGGGAGACAGGGGGGTGTGGAAAAAGACAGCGTGCCTGCCTCCAGCTCCTGAAGAGTCTCAAAACTTCATCCTGTGTATGCCCACTGCTCAAGTACTTCTAGGTATTGTATAGAAGCAAGACAGTGAGAAGACATTTTAAGTGGAAAAGTTACCACTCACTAAAGCAACTTCAAATGTAAGGATTACTTAAAAACAAAAACATACACCTGAAGTCCCAGCTGCAGGAGAACTTGGTTGCTGGAGCTATACTCAAGCAACATCTTCCATGATTACTCTGAGAAACCTATCTGGAAACCTAATGCATTTCCATCCCTACCACTTCAATAATTCTTTACTGAAGGGTTCTTCCAAGTTTGGTTTCCCAATCCAAGGGATGAGACAGAAAAGGAAAGAGACCTGCTGCAAGACAAAGAAGGGAACAGATGTCTCCAGAGATAGAGGTAGGTGCTCCTTAAGCCAACTCGAGCACCAGAGACTGTATCTTGTCAACTCATGGCATCACTCAGCTGGGCTCTGTAATTTGCCCATATTACGTTCATGCTTTGCCAGCTATAGCTGCCATAATTATCATTTTTTTCAGGTGTTGCAAACTGCAGATCTGGAGTGAGAGAGGTGCTTAAAAAGAATAAGCACACACCTTCTTTAGTCTAGAGCAAGCAATTGGCAGCAACCCAGTGCAACCTAATACACCCAGTACAAGGAGCAAATTGCCTGTTAGGGACAGCCCTGTACACTGACACACAGATCCTACAGCACTGACATCTCTACATACAAAAAAAGAAAAAGGGCAGAAACAAATTCCAGTGTAATCAAAGAAAGGTGCTTTGTTTTCCTTTCCCCCCCCCAGCCAGTTCAGTTACTGCCTAATATATCACCCTGGAGGCTCAGTATGCTTTTCATAGGGAGACATGCTGCACAGTCATCGTGGCCGTCTCCATAATCACAGTGTAGTAGCAAGGAACTCATGTCCACCATGAACACCCTTACAACAGAAAGATCAGGCATGCTAGCAATGAGCTGGGAGTCCTTTCTGCATCTCAGTGACATTTTCATCACCATAACTGGCCACGGGTAGAATATCCCAGGAAGCAAACCCTAAAAATAACTTCTTACAACAAGTCAGCCAGTCCCCTAGCAAAAGGGGAGGGAACACTGATTGTATATGGTTAGCACAATTTGCTTATTACAAGTGGGACAACGAATGCCTGGGGAAACAACAGAGGCAGAGAGGAAACAGAGGAGGAAAAGCAGGTAGTGAATCTTACACCAGTTTCTCCTGCATCACCAATGACTGTCAATAGGAGATGCTTTCCCAAGTGAAAATAAACTGAAGTAGAAGCTCAGAACCAAGTCTGCCCAGAATACTATAAAATGCAGTGAAGGAAAGAGCCTTGTCTGCTAAGCACCAAAGTGAAGAGTACACTCTGCCCAGCAGCAGCCACCTTTAAGGAAGGTATTGTGGGGCACTCTCCAGCTCTGAACCATGGAACTCCAGGTATTCCTGCAGACCCTTGTGAAAAGGCATCACGCTCCTCAGCCATAGTGGACTTTTGCATCAGAATATCTTCAAAAACTTGTTGTTGGGGAACCAGCAAGCAATCCTACAAGTGTTCCCAGGCATGGCTGATATCCAAGTGGTCATTCAAAGAGCTTCTGCACATCAGAGGAGCCGAGGGGCAAGGGAAGAGCAGGACAGCAAGCCAGCCACTCCTCAGCCACGTGCTTAAAGCCACACGCTCCCCAACCAGCCTCACTAACATGCACCTAACTGGCTGCAACCCTCACAGAGCTCCCCCTCACACGGTGTATCTGCCCCACCTGCAGCAGGGCTGCCACAGCACATGGCCTCTCTCTTCCTCATACCAAGTCACTCAGCAGCAGTCCCCAGCCTGCCAGGTACTACACCAGAACAGCTGTGGCACTCCAGCTGACTCCACCTTAGGCTTCCTCCCCAGCATCCCTGCAGGTCACCAGTATCACCCCCTTGCACCAGCAAGTGTTCACTCTGACAGTCCGTGCAATGGCAGAGGGCACAGTAAGAAACTTGCAACTCATGAGGCCTCTGTGCACTTCTGAGTCACGTACAGAAACTCAGAAGTTCTGAATTGTAACAGGACATCCTGTGTGAGAAGGGAGTGTGCAATAAAGACATCTTGACAGGATCAGCCCTACGCAAACACCTGGTTAGAAGGAGTGAGGAGGAGTGGAAAAGCATGACAGGATTTTCCAGTTCCAGCTCTGCTGTCCATTGTGCTTTTCCACATGTTTTGCAGCTCTTGAGCAGCTTAGGCAGACACAGGCATGGAAGGAGGGGCTCTTAGCATCAGTACTCCACAGTCATCCTTCTTCTCCTCCTCCTCCTGCAAAAAGTCTTTCTGAACAAGTTTTCCTGTGCTGTAGGGAGGACACAGCCACAACTGCAGACATCAGGCTCACTTGCATTCGTTCTCTCTTGATTTACAGAACTTCCCCACTAACAGCTGCATTGCAGATGAACTCTCTTAAAGTGGACACGCAATAAGCAAGAAAGTAGAGCACAGAGCTGCTCCGAAGGTGACACAGCCATACCAACAACCCTTCTGCTGCACACACAGCCACTCCAATCTGTGCAAGAACTCCAGTGACACTGTCTCAACTCCACTACACACAGAGGGTCCTAAAGCACACAGCTAACAAAGAAATCCCACCAAACGAGGTCATCTCTGGACACAAGCTCCTTTCTTTTCCCCATCAGCTGTTCACATCAGGTGCCTGTGGGTTTGGATGAACCAGCTAAAATAAATATCAGACTGCAGCTGGTTAACAAACACGGTAACAGTGGCAGGGAGGCAGGTCTCAGCAGTGCCAAGTCACTGCAATGCAGGATCCAGGAATTCAGAGATGCAGAAAGAAGAATATAAATTCTTCTGGCTCAGTCCAGCTGCATGTTTCCTTGTTCCCAAGACACTCCACACCACCCCTTCAGATAAGCTAACTGCATCAGTGAAACCAGAGTTTTGTTTCCAAGATGGAAAGGAAGTTTTATCTGTGTTTTTCAAATGGAGAAAAACTTCAGCAGCTAACATTTCATATTTCATCAGGAGATGAGCAGGCTGAAAATCCTAGAAAGCCAAGAAACTTCCTGACCCCTTTGCAGGGTGGTGGGAGAGAAAGCTTTTTAAGCTCAGCTTTGGGACTACTGAAGAAACTAAGTGTACACAGCCAGAAAGAGTTAGCAAGGCACAATGTACTTTTTTAAAGCTGGGTAACCAGCACTGCAGCAACATAAACTGGTAGCAGCAGCTAGAGTAACCTGGACTTGTCAGCAATATTTTATAATGGTTATCAAAAAAGCAAACTACCTTATTCCTCTTTTTTCACATCTCTGTTGCTAAACTTTGCAGTTTGGAGAAGCGTTGAGGGCTTGATTCCCAGTCTGCTGCTACAGAAGTGCTTCCACACAAAGGACGAGCTGACCAACACTTCACTCCTCTACATCATACTTACTAAGCGCAAGAACAATTCAAACAGATAGAGGAGGCTGTGGATCATTGCTTTGCACTGATCAGGCAACACCGTAATTTTTAATCCAAGCAACTTTATAACAAGCAGTAGATGCAACACAGTATTGTATCTGCAGAGCTGGCAGATTCTAGTCCAGGTGACATAAGAGTCAAATAAAAACGGGCAGAGCTAGAGTCACATTCCTGCACAAAAATCCTGCGATACAAAAATTAGGAGTATTTCAAGTAACACAAGAGCTGGGAGTCAGAGTTTTAACTTGCAGGGAAGAAGCACATCCGTTGCAATTGAGCTTTGTCTCTGCACTGGCATCAGTTGCAAAATAAAGCTGTGCAACTTCAACTCTTCTAATCTCGCAGAGACAATCTCCTCAAAGGACATTTGATACCCAAAGCTTACATGGAGAGGCCACAAAGCAGGCAAAATTAAACTTAACAGCATACCAGCTGTTTGGGCAAACAACAGGAAGAACTTCTGCATGGCATCACCAGGCTATACTGTTGATTAGCCTCCAAGAACCTTCCAGCAAGTCCCTGTGGGTTGCAAGGGGCAGTAAAAACCATTTCCTTCTTCCATACCTATTTTAAACTCCAGCCACCCTGGGTGATTTCTTAGGCCATCACTCATGAAATGGCCATCACTCCTGAAATATTACACACTTTTGACATAAGGTTGTAGGAGGAAAAAACAAAACAAAACACAAAAAACCTAAATATACATGGACATTTTTAGAATGACAGCTGCTCCACGACAGTAGAAATGCTGTGTATTTGACAGGCACTGGAGAACAATACAGGAAGAGGTTTAATGAGCTGTTTTTCCTGCAAAAGCTTACAGGGCTATTTGAAATGTGCATCTAGTAAGTGCATCCCAGAGCAAGCACTGGACTATTCCCTCTGAAGTCACATTCCAAGTCAGGTGTATGACATCAGGTCTCTTAACAGCAAATACAGCAGCAGGATGAAAACACATATCTCACACATCTCCAGAACTGCAGGGAACTATACACACTGTTGCACAGACAAGGAGACCCCTCACTCAGAAGCAAGACCACCACCTGCAGACCCCTCTGGAACATACAGCGGATTGGGAACAAAGCAACAGGTTCAGAAAATAATCTCCTTCAACAAAGAAGTCAGAGTAAACCCTATCTTCTTGAGCTACCTTATGCTAAGTCCCATCTGTAAAAGAAGAAGGCTCAGAGGAAGGAAAAATTCTGGTGCACTTAAGTTTAAAGATTTCTATCTAGTCCTTCTCCCTCCTTTTTTCACCTCAGACTTCAGGGTGTGTCAGATCACTTCTTCTTTCCTCACTCCTCCCCTGGGACTAAGTAAACCTCCTCCTTCAAAGGAGAGTTGTCTTAAACATTACAAAATTGTATCTCTCTCTTCATGACCATCACTTACCACAGTCTGCACCAACTGACTTACTGGAGGTAACACAGTAACAGCGGAAGATAAAGCACAACCAAATAGTGTTACTCCACTAGACAAGCTGCAGCCTATATCTACAGCCTCACTCAGGTGCTTAGAAGAGAAGTGAGGAAAGGAAAAAGAAAGAAACATCGCCACAATCTTTCAGGAATTGGCTTTGGAGCCTTAACATCCTTGTTCTCACTCATAGCCTGGATTTACAGCAGCTTAAAAAGTCCACTGGGATTTGAGCTAGTGGGAAAGACCTATACCATTAATTTCCATAGATATTAATGTCTCATTTAATAAACAAAAGCTTTAAGTTGAAGAAGCCCTTCTAGAAATGAACTTGTTTTAATTACCACAATTCTGTCTTACTAAGTCTACAGTCAAACATTTTATGCTAGTATGTGTATTGCTGCTCAGATGTTTGCTGGGCATGACCACCTAAGTCTTTCCTGAAGCAGCCTGCAAAGAGGTGCCATGGTAACTTGTAGTACTGCAAACAACTAAGTGGTACCACCTTTTGAGCTACGGGGCACCAAGACTTCGGGCACCAAGCAGCCCTCACCAGCTCCTCACTCTCCAGCCAACTGCAAATCAGTAATTCTTCTCAGACCAGTTCTAATAACGGTAAACCTCCACACAGGAGACTGCAGCACAGTGTAGTAACAGGACCTCCCTCAGACTCCAGTGGAGGGAAAACTGCCCAAGCCCAGCCTCTCCTGCAAACTACCTGCCCACCAGCCAGGGCCTTCCCCACCATGTTGTCAGCTCCAATACACAGAGACAACATTCTAGCTTTAGAAAGGGAAACCAGCAAGGACAAAAACAGTATGCAGGGTCAAGTCCAGTATCACCCTTATAGTGCCGACATGGTTTTGCATCAGACATTTTCAATAACAGCCCAGTGTTATCGATAACACTAGTGCAGGCTGTTTAGCTTCACGTTTGACAGTCTGAAACCCAGAGGCAACACTGAAACTTCATTATTTGCACCAACTCTGATGCAGAAAAGCTCTAAGCACAAGGTAGAAAACTAGAGTTATTTGTAGCTATAGGGAATAGAAAAAAATGCTGAAGCTAGACAACACCTTTACCCATTTGTTACATTTCATCTGCCCAAACAACTCAAGTTCTGATTATTTACTCAGTGAAAGCACAGGTGCAGTCTCCCTCCTCTTTAAACAGGAAATCTGTCAGAGCAGTGTTGTCCAGAGTTTAGACTGGAGAAGAAATGCCAGTCTGCATTCCCCATTGCCATCCCAGTGGCTACAGGAGAGTGAGCCTGGTATGTCTCACTAAGATGCTGCCCTTCATCACCACCTGCCCTCTTCCTCCTCCCTTCCCTCCTATGTGAAAGTTTAATCCTTTGGCTCACATGCATCTGGTAAATTTTGCAGTCCCTGTTTGCCACTGTCATCATGGCAACAGCCCCCAGAGATAAGCCAGCAGCTCTGCCATGGCAGGCAGGCTTCTGCTGCCTGCCTTCTCTGCCATTTAGCCTTTGGCTTGAGAGGCCTACAAAGAGCAATGCCTGCTCTCAGGCTCATCTTCACAGGCACCTTCCTTCCTTAGAGACATGTTTGCATGGGGTTTGTTTTTCTTTTAAATTAACTGTGTCTTCATTCCCACAATACCTACTCTTTTCTCTGAGACAGCTCCCAGCTCAATTTTTGGGACTCTGACAGAATCACACTAACAATAACACTGCAAACAGAGATGGCACCTTTGCTGCCCCAGAGAAAAAGGGTCTTGTGCTTAACAGCCAAATCTCCTTCTATCAAAGATAAAAGATCAGCCAGCACCCTTTTCAGAAGCAGGACACTAACCTGGACTTGTCCCAGTGCCATTGCTAAGCATACTCCAGCCATGGGCAAGAAAAGACAGCCCAGGGCTGCAGGTGCTTGGACGGCGACTAACTCAAGACGGGAACTTTGGATTGAAGCAGCAGGACAGCAGGTCACCACTTCATAGAGCTATGTAACTCCTGCTCTCAGGAACGTAAGGCAAAAAGTGCAGAGAGTACAGTACCACATCTATACACACACGCGCACACACATTCTCTGAAAGGTCATCGCATTGACTCAACTCACATCTCAGAGACGGGGAATTCTTCTTCTGACTCTGCCAGGAGCAGAGCGAGACAGATCCCAACACCAAGAGTAAAGTCACAGTTATCTCCTTTCCTGACCTTGTCATAAAAAGGCAAGATACAACATTAACCAGCTGTCCTTCCATTTTGGAATTATCCTCAGTCATCAGTAATTAGCTGTTTGCACTAACCACCATCCTCCCCAATCTTCTCATCTAACAGGTAGGAGTGATAGGAATTCTGCAATATCCTTCAGGAGGAAAAAAAGAGGGTAAAATAGCGTTACTAAAGGGATAGTTTAAATCCAAGTACTATAGATTAATGCAATGACTGGTTATAATAACCGATCGGCCAGAGACAGAATCACAGAATTGCCAAGGCTGGAAAAGACGAACATTCAAAACAAATTCTTAATTAGAAAGAAAGGGAGCTGGAGAGCAGCAGGTAGAAAAAGCTATGAGGAATCAAAATCTAACAACTACAAACTCAGTTTCCCCAGAAAGCTAAATCCCTGTCCCACTGATCTTCAGCTACCCTCAGCGGTCAAAATGCTTGTTTCTGAGACACTGTCATCCCATTTCTTCAGAAATATTCTGCAACTGCTCTCAAAAAATCATGCAGGCAGCAATACCAGAATGCCTGGGGAGCCATAACCTAAGTATATGATGATATTTAAATAGACAATTAATTTAAGAAGGTACAAGAAAGAACCTGAGGTCAGACTAAATTTTGATGCATTAAGCTTACGGTTACAAGGGCCAGCGGGAACTACACTTGTTTAAGTGACAGTTTGACATTTCCTGTATGCACTAAAAAAAATTATCTAGTGAGCACCTCAAAATTTTAAGTACACATTTGTCCACCAGAAAACAAGGCACCCCAGTTTTCCTCAGAATGACTACTCGGAGCATTCATACCACTTCTCTTGCAGGTAAACAAAGTGAGACCATCCACATTTCTTTTTACAACATTCAAAGCTTCTTTCCTGTGTTAGTGATCCGGGTGCCAGCTGATATTGTCCTCTTCCCCAGGCCAAAACTGAACTTTTTTTTTTTTTTTTTAAAGTCTATTATCTTGGTGAAAATTGGGAGATTCAAAAACTGAGCAAAGAAAAATAAACACCTGAAACACCAATACAGGTGACAGGCCAGAATTCATGAAAAGACAGGCAAAGTTGTGAAGTAGATAGATGGTGCTCATAGGTAGCACAGTGGAGAGATATTTTTATATTAGCATGCTTCCCTTCTGTCTTAAGCCAATTTGCAGGGCCAGGAAAACTACAATACTTCCAGGGCATGGAAGGGAACTAAAAGATTGTCATAATCCTCTCTTAGAACAGTGGTGCTAACACACTGGGTTTTTGTGGGTTTTTCTTAGGTTTTGTTTGTTATGGGGTAGGGGGAGTGAAGAGGCAAGCACTCGAGATTTCTGCATGATGCCCCCTCTGGCAGTGATGGTTTTGGTATTGTCCCAAGAAGGATGAAATTTAGAGGGAGTGAAATTTCCATGCTGCACTCCAAAACCAACAAGAAAACCTCACAGCTTTTGCACTGGATCCTTCTTACAAGAAATTCAAGTAGCTCTCCCTGCCCCAAAGATCTCCAGTGTGCTCAACATCCTGCTCTTCACTGGAGGGACACCTGAAAATACTTCACTTGTGGCTCACTGATCAGAGTAAATGCTCTAGAGCCAAGGGCTTTAGGACACGTGCGGGAATTAGTATAATCACATCTCTGCTGTACACAAATCCAGTTTATATTGGGAAAACAAGAAACCTGACTCTCTTGCCAAGCCCCTTTCTCCAACCTCACATGGAAGCAGTGGGAACTCCTGCCCAATCTGTGTGCCCACTGCCCCCCCTCCTCATTGTTAAACTGGAAATTTAATACACAATGTGACCACTGAGAAGACAGACACAAGCTGAAATCCTGTCTGCTCTGTTCCAGCTCCTTTATAAAATATACAGCGTAAACTGAGAGGCAACCTGGGGTAACCCCAACTATCACGAACACCCACAGCAGGAAGAAGCCAGCTTCTGGCCATAAAGAGGCACAAAAAACGCCAGCCTTGCACCATTCACCACCCGAGTCTCTGTCGGTTCTCAGGCGCTCTCCTGCTCACATCGATGTGTTGGGGTGGGCAAAGAGTCAGACTGATCCTCGGAAGCCCCCTACCAAGCTCCCAGTCCCTCCACCAAGGTCAGGGTCTCTACTTTTATCCCCTCACCCCTTCTCCTAACACCTCTTCTAGTGATATTTCCCCTAGTGGCACGTATTGCTTGAACCTCCGTTCCTCTGAGCGAGGGGCTGCAGGAGGAGGCGGAGAGGCCGAGGGGGGAGGCTGCTGGCGGGAGGTAGCGGGTTGCAGTTCTGACATCAGCAGAGCAGCCCCCCCGCCGCCCCCGCCGCACGCATGTGTGCTGCGGTGCAGAGCCGAGAGTTCAGCCACTCGCTCTTCACTCACCCCCCGATTCCTCCCCTGCAGCCCCTTTCCGCAGTGCCCAGCCCCTGACGGACACCACGCCAGGCAGCGCCTCCCCCTCCGCCCCGCACACACCACTCCGGAGGGCACAGCGTTCCCTACCTCCCTCCACCTGCGTGAAGATCTCCAAAAAAATCCCCAGCCATTACTGCGGTTGATCTCACACCTATGCTCCCTAATCACAGCATCGCTCAGACTCCTCGCAGGAGGCAGAGGGGAGAAGGAGGAGGAGGAGTTGAGGCACAGGGAAGCTCTTCACACTCAGCCTAAGGCCCACCCTGCAGAAAAGTCAATTCCTTCTCTCACACCAAGTGACCAGAGCTGATTTGGTTGCTCAGCAAGTAACAGCTGAACAGACAGTTTGATTTGCCATCCTCTGCAAGAAAGGACGTTTGTGCTCAACCAACAAACACAGGCACACGCAGAGGACACCTATTACGGGACATTTCTACCCGAGGTGGGATTTGCACTTCAGCCATCTGCAATCCGTGTGCTGGGCTCTACTTGCTTCCACGCAGAGCAGCTTTGCCAGGCTGCAGTGCACCATCGCTGCCTGAATCTAATTCAAGCGTGTGTACTGTAGCCCACAGGGGACTTTAAACCTGGCAGCCACAAGAGCAGTCCAAGAGAGTCCTAACTCAAACGCCAGCTAAGAACATTTAAAGAGCAGATTAAGAAAGAGGTTAGGGACTGATCCTCCTAAACTTCCTCTGCAGCATTCAAGCTCAGCCTTTCAGTATCCAGGGAAACTATAACTGACACCTCCAAAAAACATAACGTAAAGCCCAAATCAGCAACCACTACAGAACTCAAAGCCAGGGCAAGAGACATGCAAGAAAAAAAGTCTGAGCTGGAAGTGTAAAGAGAGAGCTTTTTTCCTCACAGGGTATGATATATAGAAGTAATTCCCTGCTCCTCCCCCAGTCCACATAATCTCATACAGGAATAACGACAAAACAATTGCGTAGACTGCAAATTGTTATGTGTTTTACAGATTTGGAAAGATGGAGAGCAGGGGAAGAATCCAACTCTTTAGGCCACAGGCAAAGCCACAGTAAGGAGAAAACAGTGGTCTAACTTCCAAGGCAGCTTTTTTTTCTTTTTTTCATCAAGAGATGTCACTTGCAAGAGTTGAAACATACAGATTTTCAGCAGCAAACAAAATGTAACAATAGATGTAATCCAAGAGGTTTCTCCCCCCCCCCCCCCATACCTAAAAATCAAGGGCAAAAAAATCCTACACATGGTGGTAGAATCACTATATACTATTTGGCATAAACAACATTTGAAAAACTAACCCAGGATAGATCCTGCCTACCTCTTTCCAGTGCAGGACTATCTCTTAAAGTATATACTGGAGAGTCAAATCCCTGATATTTCCCTACTGCTGGTAAAGCTACTACTTCTCTCTTGATGCTTTTGATCACTGCAAGCAATTTTACTTTATTTGAACTTCACCGCTGCCCAGGAATTGAAGCACTACTTGCTATGAAATTTCATGTTCAACAAGTATTCTGGCAACGCCCACAAGACAACTTCCAAAAAATTACAGTTATTACTTCCCTCTGTCTGTAGCTCTGGTAAAAGCCTGTGCATTCAATCCCATAGGAATTTCAGACTGAAGCATTGTATTTCCCCCATATGTAATAACCACTGGTCTTGTGTGTCAGAAGAATGCTGACTAAGGTGAAGTCTGTTTCTCCTCCCATTCCACAAGCATTTGGCTCCTATTTAACATTAAAGTTCTTGGCATACTCTTCACTGGGAAGTCTTAAGCATCAACACAATGTGAATAATATCATACACTTCATTAAAGCCAAAATACTAATTTAATCTAGACCAGCTCTTATTGACATGATTTATGAAAAAAGAGAGAGAACAAGCATCCAAAAAAACTGAGACAACAGAGAAACAGAGTCTCCTCTCAACATCTGACTTCATATTTTACAAAGGGTGAAAGCTTACTAGACTGAAGTTGTTAGGACCGCCCTTCACAATGATCAGCACCACAGTCATCCTCCTTACTTCCAGGGAAGCCCTGTAACAGCACCATGCCTCTTCAACTCTTTACTACTTTAAGAAAACAGTTTGATAAACATGTCAAGCAGAACCCTTTAAACTCATACAATTCACCCTGAAGTGTTCCTCTTCCTCCTTTTTCAGCTACGTGCAGCAAGCTATTCAGCACTTCTCAATCAGCTATCTAGTATTTCTTTATCAAGAGTATTGAAAAAAGAAGGTAACAAGAGGAACTGTGAAAGGAGAATAAGGGTTTGTTACCATGACCCTGGACATAAGCAAGGGAAGCACTACAGCAGGCAAAAACTTCTGTGAAGCAGCAATGGCCTATATGTACTTCCCAGCAGCAGCAAGACACTGGCTCCTGAAGCAGCAGTTACTACATCGGGTATCTATACATGTTCAAATTCTGTTAGAAAATGTACAATATGTTAAATGTAGCTATTGCTGGCCCTGTGACCCAGCCTAGAAGAAAACCAACAACAGGGGAGGCAGGTCAGGAGGGTGGGTTAACCCTGCGCAACAGGCAGGCACACAGCTGGGCATTCATGCGTGTGCACTGCTGGACAGACACAGCCTCCCCAGGGAGAAGTGCCAGCTGGGGAAAGGAAGCATCAGGCGATGTATATCCAGGATACTACAGAATTAACATCGTAATTCTCCTCCTCTGGGAGACATCTTCCTAAAATGCCTTTCCCTGAAACTTTTTAATTTCAGGTTGCTGAATCGAATCTCCCTAATCACTGAATTACAGTTGCAAAACCTAAATAGGACACATTTTTCTTCAGTGCTTTAAAGACCTATTCCAAGGTGAATTCACTAGTTTCCATCAAAATTTAAAATTCTTTTTCTGTACTAATCACTTGAGCTATCGGCAAACACAGCTGGAATAACTGAGGAACCTATATATTCACCTGAAATCATCATCTACACTCTTTAGCCCTCAGACAAGACTTCAATGAAACCTGATCATTCCCTTGTTTCTGATATACTTCTGTACTAGAAGATACATCCATTTCCTTTCTTGACTCGTCACACTTGCCCTCTACCTACCTAATACCTTTTTAAGTAAAACTTTGCCAGCTGCCTCAAGTTACATTGCTGAGGAACAGACTAATATCCTCAATATATTGTATTTATAGGAAGGTATGAAATCTAGAAAGTAAGAAAGAAATAAAAACATGGCCTATATTCACCCATACTTACTTTTCCTACTTACTGGGTCATACAACTGTCAATATGAGTATCACCTAAATATGAACAATAATAAGAATCTACATATTGCTCCCTCTGTAACTCATTAGGTGCTTGAACACTTAAAAAATGGAATAATTTCTTTTGCTACTTTTGGACTTTGTTAATACATTTCTGAGTTTTGTTTCAACTCTACTCATCTTGCAGGTTTCCCCATTTTTCTCATCTCCAGAGTTAACTTCAATACTTCCTCCTTTGTCAGCAAACTGTTTCTCATTTGCAATCAGGTCATCAAGCTGCCATCTCCCTTCTCAAAGTAGGGCCGTGTCCATCAGTATCTGAGAAGATGGCTCTCCTGAGCTTTAGTCCTTGCTATAGGATGGATGGGGAACTCTGAGGAGTGAACGTGACATTTATGTCTGCCAGCAATGCAACCCTTCAAACCTCTCCCATACTAAGCTGGACTAATTTTAAACTCAAAAGATTGGATATTCTACCTACATTACCAACTGACCATGGAGGGGACACCAGTTCTTACAGGATCTGCAGCCACCTCCTAAACAATCTAGGGCTCCACTGGTTGGTCACCAACACAACCTCACTCAGGCTAGATTCTGACACAACACAGTATCACATATACTTACTTCTACAAGCCAAACAGACAAACCCCCCAAAAAACCTGCATGGCACTCTCTACTTCTGGCGCTACTTCTCTGTGCAAACTACAGTAAATGAGTTTTTTTCAACATTCTTCAAGCTATCTTCTACTCTCATAATCGCATTTCATATTCCAACAAAAAGAATACATCTATTTTTCCCTTTATAGGGATTAGGCAAAATATTCTTCACTTCTAAATCATTATCAAGATCATTTGCCACCTCCTCCTGATATTTTTTTTTTTTCATTTTCCAGTCAACTCCCCTACTAAGCCACCTATTCAACTAGCAAGATAGTCAAGGACCTAATATATGAATTCTGTAAAATCTGAAAGGCCTCTAAGGACTTAGATCGTGTCTTGCTGATGTCTTCTAGAAACAGTTGCCTCCAGCAGCTCAACTTGTTGCATTCTGCTTTCAGCATCTTCTACTACAGTTCAGTATATTTTACTGCAGTTCAGTTTCTTTCACTCTCCCCCTCAAGCATCCCACATGGGTGGGGTGCACCCTGCAAAGGATTACCTACACACTAGAAGGTACACATTCCTTGCATACTACAAGGTACACTATCCTTTGTGCATACATACATCCCTGGAAAACTGAAGACAGAGTTTGGGGGAAGAGTTAAGATCTTTTCTCTTTTTCTAAGATTACAGTCTGATTTCAACTTTTTGAAGAATCCAGGACTAACAAAAGCAAAAAATAAATACTTTTTCTCATTTGTTGAGAAGTCAAATTCACAAGATTTCTCCATCCAACCTATTTTTGCCTTTGAAGGCAAACTTGCTCATTCCCAAACACACCATGTTCAACTACAGCATGAAAAGAGCAAGGAATATAGCATCTATCCATCAAAAAATAGAACAATCACATCTATTCTGGTAAGACAGATCTCCTTGGTAGAAAAGATATTCAGCAAAATCAGTCTGCAACACTTCTCTTTAGTATGAGTGATAGGTACACACAAATGTACACAAATCTTCTATAAACACATCTCCCGCTCAGTTGGCAGATGAAAGATCTCAAAAAGGAAAAAAAAACACAACATCACTTCAGAAAGTAACTGTTTCCAGATACAGGATTTTTTCTATCATCCTACACTACTTCTTTTCAATCTCATCTTTGCCACACAACTCGATTATTTTTTAACACTGAAATCATGACTGATACAAGCAACTTCAGATTCCTTAAACTTATTACAGCTTCACCTCCAGCGTAGTATTTTCTGTTGATAAAAAGAAGAAGGGTAGATTGTGACACTAACCTCTGGCTGACAGTTTTTTGGTGTTGATTATTTTTGCAGCATATTCCTGTGATGAGCTTTTCTTTACACATCTGCGGACCACAGAGAAGGCTCCCCTAGAAGAAAAATAAAGAGGATAGGAGCTACAAAACTGAAAATGAGAATACAATAGCAGCAATTTCTATCCAAAGAGTGGACCAGCTTAAAGATAGGGCAGAAGACATAGAGAGAAGGGAAATAACACATGAGAATCTGATGAACAGTGCATGCTGTCTGATCAGCAAATAAAACCTAGACTATATGAAACTCAAGCCTTCTGAAGATCGCTCAAGCCCTCTCACAGGCAGTGTACCAAGAACAGCACATTTTGCAGGGAGCGAGAGACCATATGGGCAAAGAAACAGGACATGAAGGGATTGATGAACAGGAGACACGCAGCCTAGAACAACACTGCAAACACTAGCCAGTAAATCCATCTCCCAAATACAGTATCTCCAGCAGAGGATATTCTCGGGAAATTCTCCCACATTCAAGTGCCAGCTCAGTCACAAAATTGCTGCAACACTTTGCAGAAGTTACTAGTTCTCTTACACCTCTATACCCACCTGCAAAATGGGGATAAACATTTACCTATTTATGAAGTGAGTAGAAAACTATGAGGCTCTGTATATTTTCTCAAGCTGGAACTACTGATATTATTACAACTATTCCAAAGAGCCACTTGGAGAAGAGGTCTGAGAGAGGGGGAAGAAGGACTTCTGTGAGGGAAAAAAAGAGATAATAAAACAACCACAGTAAAAAGATAGGGAATCAACACCTACAAAACCACACAAATAAGTGCTTGAAAACAGTCCTTTGTAAAAAAAAAAAAAAAGGTGGGAAAGGAATAACAAATGTCTTTGAACGAAAGATCTGAAAAGGGGAAAAGGACAAATAAGAGGAAACTGGCAGAAAATTCCAAGTTCTTCAGACCAGGAATGTGAACCCATATCTATGGGCAAACGTACATAGCTGAAGTATATGAAAGGGGAGCAGAGACTACACAAGGGCCCCACAAGACAGCCCTATGGAGAGCCTAAAATAGCTTGAATCCTCCTGATACTGCAGAGTCCTGCCTTTTCTCCCCTTACTCAACCTCTACATAAAAACCAATAGGCAGCAAGGTGAGCACCAGCACTGAGACCCAGGCTTGGTGACACACAGCTGCAGCAGTGTGGGGAGGGACGGGGACACTGGGCTGGAGAGAAGAGATGCAGCAGAGCCCAGTAGTTGGTGCAGAAAGGGAGGGAGAGCAGCAGCACTCAGGAAAGCACTGTCTCCCTAATCCTACCCTGGCCGTTGCTATGCTGCTTTCCTGTCCTACAGGGTCCCCTCCAAAGCCTTGTCCTAGGGTGCAGCAGCAGGTCTGCCAATACACACACAGTGCGGAAAGGAGGGGTGGAGGAAGGGAGAAGCGCGGTGCAGCAGCACCTGGTCCTTTTACAGGGACAAGGAAGTGAGGACTGAAGCATCGCAGAGTAGCAGTAACAGTGCCGTGTCCCAGCGCAGAAAGAGTTGAAGGGAACGGCAGCGTGTAGCAGGGAGACGGTGCGGGGAAGAGAACGTAGCAGCCTGGTCATGAGGAGGGCAATGGGGGAAGAGAGGAAGTCCCGGGGTGCAACAAGGGCGCGCAGCCCGCGGCGGGCTGCGAGGACACCACATCCCACAGCGGGCTCGACCCAGGGGCGCAGAAACACCTTTCCCTCCAAGCGGCGATGCCACTGGAGGGGACAGGGGGTTGGAAAGCAGGATTACAGCGCGACAGCTAATCCTTCTCCGGCTGCCAGGAAAGCCGGGGCGTCGGCACAGGGCTCCCGGCAGCGCCGGCGGGTCCCAGGGCCGGGGCGGGCGGCGGGGCGCGCAGCGGGCTCCGTACTTGCCAAGCTCCTCGTAGAGCTGGTACTCGTCGGTGAAGCGGGTGCACGTTGCCGTGGTGGCCATGTTCGGGCTGCGGGAGG
>NW_009953758.1:2815965-2849016 GCF_000747805.2 Chaetura pelagica | reverse complement strand
GCTCCCGGGCGCTGCCGCCCGCCCTGGCCGCAGTCTGAGGCCACTGTCCGGCGCAGGGGACCCGGCACGGGGCTTTGCCCCCCCCGCCATGGGGAAGCGGAGCCCCGAGTCCTTCTCCCGACCCGACTTAAAATTGGACCCGAGGCGCTCCCGAGGGGGCAGCACTTTCAGGCTGCCCGACCTTGGGGGTGCGTGGGGGAGTCCCCGAGGACAGGAACGATCTGGTGCAGAGAGGCAGAGCGGTGACGCGAGGATTGTCTTGAAACTGCTAAAGAATTAGTGCCGGCATTCGTACACACTTATGGTTTATAGTGATGGGACTTGGATGCAGAAGACAAACAGAAATCATCAGTCTCCAACTGTAAAAGAAAACAAACTAGCCTCCGTTCTGTCTCTAACAGCATGCCATCTGAGAGTGCTGTCTGCAGTGCCTTTACAAGCAAGTTTATTTTCACTTCTTACTTAAGTGAGTCTGTCTCTGTCTGAACAATTGCCAAATCTGCTTAATATGCAGATTTATACACAGCAGTCACCGATCCAGTCAGAGAGGGAAGGACTGCTGGAGCCTCTCCTGCACCACTGGGAACACGAGCTGTGTTAAGAACATCTAGAGAGACAGATGAGTGTACCATGAGCTAGGAACTGTATTAAACTGATTGGAAAATGGGAAGTACTGTATGAGTACTATGCATTACTGCTCTGTGACTGGACTACGAAATCATTATGTTACTCGATCACGTGAAAAGCAGTGACAGCAGCCATCAGCATATCCTCCCCACTTTCCATCTCCAGGTTAAACGCAGCCAGCCCACTGTTGCCAAGTGATGCAGTGGGCAAAAATTGATCAAGCCTATGCAGAAAGTAGATAGCAAAAGCAGGACAACATAACTGTAGCATTACAACAAAGCAATACTTCTAGAAAGTGATTATGAAACAACAGCATTCTGCATCTTACACTGCATTTAAACCTGGAAACCTGCTGACCCAGCCGAGTAACTCAGAGAACCAACAAATTATCTGACAGGTGCCAGCTTCTGCCGAGCTAAAACTGCTCCAACAGCCTCATTCAGTGGTCCATCAGTTTCTTTAACAGCTAGGAGAGCTGCAGCCAAGGAGGCAAGCAGTCCAACAACCCACAGTCCTTACCAGGGGAACTGGTTCATAACATAAAACTCAAGAGGGAGATTATAAATGCAGTGGTGGGCAATGTTGCTGATTCACAACATACAGCACTCTTCCACTATCCAAAATGACATTAGATGTTCTTTATGCAGGAAAGGTGAGCTGTTAAGTTTGTGCTGTGGTTACACTAAGCAATGTAGTCAAGATGTATTTAATCCAGTCCCTTATGTTGAAATGTATGGAACAAGTAGAACACGATCCTATTCCAGTCCGTTCCTCAACACAAAATCTGAGGGTGGATGTTTAGGACCAGATTTTAGTACACTGTACTGAATGAGCAGTAAGAGGGAGATAATCTTCTGTGCATTTGTCCTGTGTTCCATGAGTTAAGATGATAAAGATGGAAATGGGTACAAGCCATGATAAAGAAATACAGCAACAGGGGAGCTTTACCTTAAGGAATGGATTAACTGAGAGTCTGCAGTTAAAAACTGTTTTAACTGAACTCAAGAACTGTTCTGTGCCCTACACAAAGCACCCACATAATATTTAAGCATTGCAGTGGTCTCACAAAAAATACTTGAACATAAAAAGAGGGAGACAGAGAGGAAGTTTCTCATCTTCAAGTGTTACAAGGAAAAATGAGGTCTCCAAATAAGAAAGGGAACAGAAAAGCAAGTGTGGAAAGAAAAGCTAACCATGTGTTATGCATAGCAAGTGCTACAGAAACAGATTGCTAACTGAGAAACTTGTGTTAAGCGACAAGTGGGATATAAATTGAGAGACAGACTTGATAAAACCAAGTATTGAGTAGGAGACTAAACTATGGGAGTAGAGTTTGTGAAAGGAATGTAGACAAAATGAAGCAGGAGGAGGGGTAGAAATATGGATAAGAGAGTATTGTGTCAACAGAAAGAAATATTGATGTTCTGGCTGACATAGCAATCTACTTGTACTGAGAGTAAAACTGCAAACAGATGTGAATCTTCAACAGTCCCTGGTCAAAATAATGTTGCCAGGACCAGAAAATATCTGAACAGTAAGAAATTATTTTAAGAGAGCCTGTGAACTAGTAATGGAAGATTCAGCTAATAAACATTAAGTGAGATTCCGACACCAGTTGTGCAGGAATGAAATCTGGAAATAATGCCTTACTTCTAGTATTGGCCAGCTGCAGAGTAGCTGAGTACACATTAGCAGAGTAGCAGTTTGGGACTCTTATTTTTTTAAGTCGCACAGGTTGGCTTATATAGTACACTGAACTGTCAGGGATCTGTCAGGGATTAATCTGATTTTAATAACTGGAGCTGAGTAAGAGGCACTAAAGAAAGTAAATGCAAAGGATTTAATGCAAAGTCCATGGGTGTAAATGGACATTTCCTCTGATGTTAATGGACTTTGGATCAGGCCCCATCTGTCCATGGAGCCTAAGGTCAGCTTTGGCATGCTGACGAATGTCTTTAGGAAGGCAATAACAAAAAAGTGTTGGTCTTTAGGTAAGCAGAGTAAAGGACTACCAAATGAGTTCACAGAAACTAACTGGAATTCAACCCACTGTGGAAAATGGGAAGGATGCTGGAGAAGCTGCACTATAGTCTTATTTCCAGCAAGGTTGAATAAGCCAAACAGCAGCATGTAGCAGTGTGCTGAGTGGAGCAGTGCTGACTAGTGCCAGATATGAAGAGAGGGCATTAGCAAAAAGAAAAGACCTGGGAAGGGTAAGAATGGGTGGAGTTAGAAATCAACCTGGGAGAGTGAGGACAAGAAGGAAAAAAGCCTCCAAAAAAACAACAAACCAAATGAGTAGGCGTATTTTTTAAATAGACATTCTCTGGTTTTCTGCTGTTAATTTGGGGTTTCACAAAGAACCAAGTAATTTTCTTCTCTATGCCTCTGCTGTCCAGTCTGTCTATTTAGTGTGAGTAACTCCACATAGGTCTTATCACTCACAAGGCATTTACAGGGCATAAAATTCAACCTGCCCTTCTCTTATGTGGGGTTCCTGGCACTACTTCAGCATAGCAACAGAAGAAAGTAAAAACCAAAACACCCAAACCTCTAGAATTGTGTGAAATACTGCATAATCTTAAAACTATTAATTTTTTGGAAGGTGAAAGTGAGAAAAAGTATTAAAATTCTTAACAATTATTTTGCCTCAGACTCTACAGAGAAAAACGGAAAGATGCATCATTTTCTCATGACTGACCACAGACTCACTGTCATGTACACAGAAAAATACCTTTATAGGTGATTATTCGTGTTGCCTGTACAATTCAAGATATCTCAACAATTTTTTACTTCAGCAATCATTGAGGATCAACCAGAAAAATCAGGTTCCTTTAGTGTGCCTGGTTGTTCTCGCTTCCTTGTCCCAAACTGAGATTCATTTGTTACCTCTGAAAAATCTTGATTCAAATGAGCCTAAAGTGGATTTGTAGGTGTAGCTGATAAAAATAAAAAGAAGTGTGCATAGAATAAAATTTGGAAAGAGAGGAGCGTTTTAGCAAGTGAGTATAAAATTTATATTTGAAATAAAAATTAGGGTTCTGGAGACAAGAAAACATCAAATTACTCTTTTAGTATGGACTATTTAGCCATCCATGTAGTTTAGCGCCTTGTCCTCAGTAGTGACCTATTCCAGGCAATAAATGTGAGGAAGGGGAAACAGGAGGGATTGAAAAGACAAGAGAAGGGAAAGCAATCAAAACAGGCCAATAAAGATATTCTTATAACTATAACTCAAGTGTATACTGCACACTACTCCATTAGAGCGGCCTTCCTCCTGACCCCAAGCTGATGATCAAAATATGCCCTGAAGCAAAAATATCGGTAGCCCTTGTAATTTTGATCCTAGCTTGTGTAGTGCATATGCTATTCTGTTTCATGTCAATGCCTAATCCTTTTTGATACTTACTAAGCTATTTAAGTCAATAATATGGCATGGCACTCAGTGTTGCATGTTAATTATATGGCTCATAAAACATATAATCTGATATAATTGCAAATTTGTTGTATTTTAATGTCACTGAGTACTCTCTCCTGTTATTAGAGAGGGTCAGTACTTATGTCGAAATGGTCAGCCCTGTTCTATACATCTCTACTCTTCAGTGCCGTGGGTCATTGCCCCCAGGTAAGTCTGGACAAAGAAGGGCGTGGCTGCAGTCTGGCTGGGTCTCAGAGCCTGGGTGCCCCTTGGCAGGTCCTGTGTACCTGCTGGCAGCTTGCCTGGTTCCCCAGCTCCCCTTAGTGACTCAAGGGGACATGTGCCCTTCACTGGGACTTTTGCAAGCCACCTAGACATGAAGTATTTTCCTCTCAGCTTGAAGTACTTGGTACTTTTGGTTTCAGAAGCACAGGTTAGGTCCTCAACTAGAAAAGGGAAGGATTCTGTGCACTTTGAGATAATTTAGCTGCCATAAGGTTACTCAACACAGTCTTTTCTCTGGAGCCTTATCCTACATTTACCAAGGGATCAATACTGGGTTCATTGACTGATTTCACAGCCTGATCTGGATTCCTGTACAAGTGCATGTGATATAGACAAAGCCTGGTGTAAGATAACACATGGACAGTCCTGAAGAGCTGAGAACTTCACCCGCAGACCCATACAGAAGGGGCTGCAGCAGCCTGATTTTATGTTTCACCTCTCATGAAAATCCAAGTCCCTCTAACACTAGCCTGAACTTTAGGTTAGAAACTGAGTTATCTCCAGAAGAGTAGCCTTTCCAGTCTCCTCTTGTATGATGTGTGAATCTTTCTTTGCCAGAGAGACACCACTAAACAATTTTTGAATTCTACAATGCCTACTGGCTGGTTTCTTAACTCATCAGTTCCACAAATTATTTTTACTTTTATAATATCTAAACTATTCTTTGAAATGTATCAGTAGGACTCTGTAGAAAACACCAGCGAGGATTACAGAATTCAGACAAATGTCCTGAGCAGTAAGAACAATTTCCTCTAGTTCTGTATCTATATCTGTATCTATAGCAATATTAATAACTTATATAGTTTTTAATTTTCATCCTATCTCCTTGTAACTGGCCAATGCCAATTGTTAATCCAGTGAAGAGCAGGGTTTCTCACCATTTACAAGGCAACAAGGTCATATTGCATAAATTCCTCTAATAATTATCCAGTAACAATAACCAGAATGTTAAAATCAGCCTCAGATGAGCTTGGCCTCAATATGTTTCATGTCTGTTGCCTCCTCTGGCAGGTGGATGACAGAGAAGCAGATTTTCCTGCTTCATCAGAGCAAGTGAACAGATCTGTGTGCCCAGTGCCAAGTGCAGCTTAATACTGTCTCTGGACAACTCTGCTGCCACTGAAGGGTTACTGTGTGGGCATGCAATAGTGAATAAGGGGGGAACATGTTGAAACATTCATTTGAACATGGCCATCAAAGTGGAATGTCCAGGGGCTACTTTAAGATTCACACTGTTTGTTTAAACAAGATTGCGTGACTCAATAACTGTTACGTAAAGGATGAACAGAGATTTCTCCGTATATCCCGGATATCTCCAACAACTTAAAATATTGCATGGGATTATACATCACTGATTAATGAATACTGAAAACTAATGCCACATACTGAGGTAGAGTCTCACTCATTTTTAAATAAGGTCTCTGTCCAGGGGAGGGCTAATACTGCAAAAAAAAGATCGTGGATGGACAGTTCCCATGAGCTCGAATGCTGTCTTTCACAGTGTTAAGAAGAATATGCACAAGCAACTCCTTCATTGCTGTGGGTCACCTATAACCTAAAGGAATGAGAAATGAGCACTTTGGTTTATGTGGATCAGTCATTGCACATTATTTATTATTATTATCTATTGCTATTATTATTATCTATTGCTACTGTTAAAAAAAGACTTCCATTTAGTGCCAGCTACAGCAAATTTTGTTTCTCTGCTTTTTAAAATGGAGCACAGAACTCTGGGAAAAGCTCCAATTTAACTTTTACCACCAAAGACATCGTAACATTTGGCCATTACTAGCTCTGTTTGAATTTAACTCAAATTAAAAATAAACTTCATGAATCTCACAATATCCATCTTCCTTCCTCTTGTCATCTCAGTTGAATTCACGGCACAATCCTTGGGGAGATACTAAACTTTTTCCATTAAGTTCTCATGTCTTGATTTAAATGGCTATGGATTATTGTCTTAGAATAAGAGTGCTAGACACCAAACCTACACTGCATGACATTTGAGCCACTTGGGATTACAAAGAGATCAAATAATTTCCTTGGGGAATCTGCTGTCATACCGTATCTTGAAAAATCAGTCTCAAACTGTAGTCTCTTCAGAACAAGGCATCTGTCTGATCTTGTTTGATAAAATAATGTGCACGTCTTGTAGCATGTTATAGACCTATCAGTTTTAATTGAATCAGCTCTCAAATCATAATGCCCTACCAATTAAACATCAAACCAAGACCAGAGTTATATAATGTTATCACAAAAAGATAAAGCTATTAAACAAACAAACAAACAAAAAACCAAAAAAACCCAAACAAACAAAAAAACCAACACAAGGTTTTGCTTTATTCCAACTTAAATATAGCTTAATAGTATTCCATAAAGCTTGATTATTTTTGTCAAACTTGCAGTTTGAAAGTTTTGGGTTTTGAAAAGAAGCACCCTCTCTTCCTTACACAAGTGGGAGTGCAGCATTATAATACACAAAACGACAGAAACATCCAGCACAAGATTCTCAGTGCCTTTTCTTTTCCCCAGATTACTCTGGATCTGGGAGACCTCATAAGCAACATTTAATCATCACAGACTCCTAAACCGTTATAAACCATGAAGTACTGTACGTTCACATCACAAATGTCACTGCCATAATTGGCATGAACTGGCCCCTCCTGGCAGTCTCTGGAAGTCAAAGTTTACAGAGCCTGCACTTTCCTGTCATCACCAGGCAGAAGTCCTTTCAATTTAGGACTAAGGCAGGAAGGGTGTATTTTCACTAACAATGTCCCTGGTACAAGTACGAAGGAGTAGATGCAGAAGCAATTAGTGTCCAAAGTATTCAACCATCACTTTCACCAGTACTGAGCTCCCTAATAACACCTGTTAGCAGAAAATACTAGTTTTCATTTTTTAATCTCTCAGTCCTCTTGGTCCAGTGCTTCATCTCCTCTGTTTAAACAGTAACTGTTTAAACACGACCTTGACATTCTTAAGGCAGTTGCTAAAACCTCTTCACTGTAAAACAGCCAGATTAACATTATTGCATAGGGGTTCTTTTAAAAAATACACTTCAACCAAAATTGCCTGAATGTTTGTGTGAGGGGAGAGATGGCTCACAGGACTCCTCAAAGAACATTGGCAGCAATTTCCTACCCTGAGTAAAATAAATTAATTAACACACACATCCTGTTTATCATCAAAAGAAAATCTGGCTCCAAAGAACAATCCAAAGGAGAAGACCTGTGAGTGTTTACAAACATAGCCTGAGCCAAGAAGAGCAGCAAGAGGGTATTTGAGAACCAAAGTGAAACCTCCACCCAGTACCTGGACCCTCCAGTTTCTGCAGGATTTAATTCTCCCTGTGTATGATGAACAGAGAGCACGCAGTGAGACAGATGGGCCTGATTCCCCACCCAGAGCAGTAGTAAAACTGTAACACCCACAAAACCTTCAGGAAAAAGTGAAGTAAATAATGTTTCACAATGAGAGAAATTAGGCAGAGAGCAGGACAGTGACTCTTTCATAACCTCACAAGAGTGCAGCTGTCACAGAAAAGCAGAAATCAGGTTGCTCCTTCAACATGAGCATAAAAAGCCACTTCCATATAGATCTTAATTTTGGGTAAAGGCAATTGAGTGGTGCCACTCCAGATTTCAGCACCGGGTGCCATTCACAATTAAACACTCCCTAAAACTTCGTTACGCTCCTGCAACGCTTTTCTGTGGAGTGGCTGTGAATGTTACTTCTTTCCATGTCTCCTTCTGATTGTATTTTCTTCCTTACATATTGTTAATAAAAATAAAATGGAAAAAAAAAAAAAAAGATGGTTCTTGATAGGTTAAAAAAAATACACCCAAGATCTGTCAGTTTGGGTTGGGATCCTCATTAAGAATCCACCACACTGAGTCTGCAGAGACACAGACTTCCTGCCTTTGAAGGGCAGGAGGCAAATACACCTGACTGTGTGGAAATACAAATATTTGCACATTCAGAAGCCTTCAAAATATGTAAAGGAATTTCTATACTTCAGAGGAAGGTATTATTTCCATATTTAATGTCCTTACGTTACATTTAAAAAGTACTAACAAAAAATACATCACAGCAGCAGAATAAAGCGCTAGCTCATGGCTGTTTGTCTCTTGAATACTTGCAAATCAGAGAAGTGCATGTGAATGCATGAAGCAGAACTGTGTTTTTGGTCACTAAGATGTGGATAAGATGACTCATGCTGAGGTGTGCATTGTACATGCAACTGGGTGCTGTGTCTCCTATATGGATCTATGCACTACAGTGGCATAAACAGGAACAAAAGCAGTTAGATACCATAAACTGTGCAGGAATAGATGAAAAGCATTTTTACATATTTATGTCAAGACAAAAAGAAGCCAGAATATGTAAAGCCCAAGGATTTGGAGACAACTAACAAAGTGAGCTCCCTACAGCAAAAACAGATAGGCTAATGGGTGGGTCAAAGAAAGAGTGACAAAGCATTTTTTTATGACATAAGAAAATAAATGCTGCATTTCAATTATGGGCTTAACTTCATTTAGCTTTTGGCTCCAAGTATGTTTGGAAGAGGATGTGTACTATGTGATCCCATGCAGCTGTAGCATTGGGCTGTCATTCTCAAGGGAAGAGAAAGCTCCCTCTAGAAATCACACCTGCTGGCTGTAAATAAAATTGGCAGAACTAACATCTGTCTCAGCTTTGGTATCTGTCTCAGCTTTGGCACCTGTCTCAGCTCCTAGGCAGGTTTGGAGGTAGGTGAAAGCACAGTCCGGACTGTTCTGACTCCACTGGATGGCCTCCAAGCTAGGGCTGGGATGGTGTTGGTCTAGGAGCTGGGGTAATTCATTTGACAAAGGATGCCAGCTGAGTACTTGAAAATCCATTCCTAGCTCATACTTCCCTTCAGAAGGGGGAAAAGAGGAGTTAAAAACTTATGTGTATTGCATGTAGAAATACCATTACAGAGTGAAACTCAAGTTTTACAGGCACACAGAAAACCTGTGGAGCTCACATATGATACCATTTCTCTTTCTACAATAGGTTGCTTTGAGGATAGCTTCATTTCACACCCATATTTTTTGTCATCAACGTAGACACTCTAAGATTTCCTATTTATTTCCATCTATATCTTCATCCTTTTGTCTAAAGTGTATAATCCTCTTGTTCTCTTGAGATGGTTTGTACTTCTTGGTAACTGAAACAGGTTTTTTTCAGTATTTTCTAAAGCAATATTTACCAAGATGGAGATCACAAAGGTGGCTGTAGAAATCATCATTTTTTGCAGCACACGTGACTGTCTAGTACAACTGACAACAGACCTGTTTTGCTTTTTTTACTATGAGTAGTATTTGGGGTTTTTTCTCAGTTTTGAGCTGATTCTCATACAGCTGATTTAGAGATGCAGCCTTCTTACAGACACCATGCACTCCTTGTGTATTAAATGTCCTTGCTTGTCTGTTTCCACCTGCTAACAGACAGAAATTTATCTAATTGCCAGAGACTAGAATCTGGCCTCTTGTGTTTGGAATGTCTTTTACTAGCTAAAACTTTGCTAGTTACAAATGTTGTATTAAGTGAAAAGGATACTTTTATTCTCAATGGTTTCTGGTAGCCACAAGTCTACTACCCTGCTGTTTAGCATAATGTTTTAATCAAACACACAACACTTGCTGCTTCTAGCCTTAGGCCAGTGTAAATGAGAGGCTTAAAAACAACAACATTCAGAATTCAAGTTTCCAGCATAACTTTTGCCAATGCCAGCACAGGCCAACCGTCAACAATGTCCTGCATATACTAGGCTAGTGTGCAAACCTGTTCATGTCAGTTGCTTCTGAAACCATTTTAGGGAGAGGAGCAGAGGAGAAGCAACATTTGGGACTTGCCTGCAGCTTTCATCACTGCCTTAGAAGTGAACATGACATTTGGGATTGGTATCTGTGGAGACCCATTCCCATGCGAGTTCATTCAGCACAAGTGAGAGCGAGAAGAAGTACTGCGGAATACTTAGTCCATGAAGGCCAGCTCATAGTGTACACAAGAAGTTTTGTAGCTGTAAAGATTTAAGAAGCAGCAAGAAAAAAATAAACAAGCTATACACAGTTAAAACAGACACGGGACATCTAAGAGGAAGGTGAGGAAAAGAAAAAGTTTCAGCAACTACAAGAACAGTCCTGCTACTGCTGACTCAAAAAGAGGCCTCTGTGGGAGACACAGAAATGCATTGCCAATGCAATTTAGCATTTCTAAAACAAGCGCTGGTATGGCAATATCTCAGATCCTACAGATGGCAGTAAAAAGGGAACATCATCAGGAGATTACAGTACACAAAACTATGAAAGATAGTCCAAACCAAATGGCTTCAGGTTTCTTCTTTAACGGTCAAAGAATGTTAGCAGAAAGCAGAGGAGCCTTGGCTGAACTGCGTGCTGCACTGGGAGAGATTTTATCACCAGTTAGGTGTTTGGGATGCACTGCCAAGAGACACCCAGCAGCAGCAGCTCCCTGGCCAAGTCTGACTGTGAGCGCTCACTGTGAGGGCAACTAACTCACCTGCAACCCTGGCTACAACTGGATAACTGAACACATTAATCTCTCCCAGGGGTAAAGACCCTAGCTGTCAAGTTCTCTTGACTGCCTGAGGATTAAAACCACATCCACAACAATAACTTTAGACTATTTAATCCTGGGGTTTAATTATTTAAGAAATCACTTCCAGTTTAAGGAGTTATGAATTACCCACATTAAAAAACTGTGTTCCTTTCAATGAGCTTCATCTGTGTGTCTTACTCTTGACAGTACAACTTCTGCTTTTGTTGTAGCCCGCACCTGTAAAATCCTCCTTGTGCTTATTTGCTAGTGTTCCCTTACAACAGGATCTTGAAGCAGGTGACTCTGCCTTCTCATCATAAATCATTTCCTCTACTAAATAGTTATTGTGCCTTCTTGGAGGCAAGCAGAGTTCTTTGGAGATGGGCTACTTATTTGCACAGGTCAGCAAGTATTTACATAGTGACATACAACAATTAAATGATATTATAAAAGAGTTACAAGAATAAGTAATGTCTGGTCATCGTTACATAGGCAGAACTCCTAATCAAGGCAAAAAACTATTTAGAGAAAGAGCTGGGAAGAAATTTCTCTGTCTTATCTGTGTTGTTTATCTCGGTGGAGAAATCCAAAACCATCATTTATATTCAGTTTCTCAGGTTTAAAGAGATTTTTGGCACTTTTAAAATTCTATCACTCAGTATTTTTTTAGCTATTTAAAAGAAAATTGACATATCCATTAATATATTTGAGGAAAATACCAGATTTATACAGGACAAAGTTCATATTTTCAAATTTGATTTCTAAGAATCTAATAAAAACAGTCTTTTAATATTACATATAAAAGGAAGGGGAAAAAACACAGTGAAAATGTGGAAGGATACCCCACATTTCCACCATAATTCACTTAAGTAATTTTTCCTGAAAATTACTGCGGGTTTAGCATCAGGCTGGGCAAGCTATGAGGTACAAATTCCTTTTGTGTCTGTCTCAGAAAGCTCCTGCTGCAAAACTTTTCTAAACACATTTCTAAAACAAACCAACCTACCTTAATTATTGGTTTATTTTGTTTTTCAGAAAATACTTATGCCATACCATGTTTGTATGTAAACAGTGACAGAGGAGAAATCAAAGACCCGAAAGCATATTTTACAGCACCCAGGAGAAGTCTACTGTGAATTATGGTTTTCCAGGCTGAAGGTGCTACTTGCTTGTGTCACACTACAGGCAGGAGAATCTCTAACCGCTGGTTTTAGCAGTTTGCCTAGACAACCTTTGCTAAAAGCTCAACCTCAGAGGGTATCTCTATAGGGTTCCTTCAAACAGGTCTCTACTAGGAGAGGTTAATAAGGAGAAAATCAATGTGCATATATAGCATGGCAAGAAAAAAAAGAGAAAAAAAGGACAAAAAAAGACTTCAAAGACATCTACAGGAAAAGGAGACAAAAATGAAAGCATTTACTTAATCAGCTCAAGTAATGGCCCCACTGTTAATGAGTACAGGAAGTGAAAAGAAGCAGACCAGATCCTATAGGGAGGTATTCTAGTGTATATTCCAGGGTAAGAGAAATTCTTGAAAAACACACAGCAGCTTGCACTTGAGAAATACAGATGATCATGGTTACTGTAATTAGACAAGCACACACTGCCCCCAGAAGGCAGCATCCCATACCTTTCCACTGTTGCTTTTTGCCACTGCTTCACATTTGCCTCATTAACATTTATTATGAATAAATGTCAAGGAATGCTTGTGGGGAAAATAAATCCCAGCTTCCTGTATGAAGTGATGGACTGTGAGCTGAACATTATTATTCAAAAGTAAGAAGGGCAACACGGATAGCCAAATATATGAAATCGTGCTCTAACAGAGATGATTAAGTAAACTGGTACTCTTCAGATTAGAAAGGAAAAAAATTAAAAGTGATGTGGAACTTGTTTATAAAATAACTTTACATTAAGAAGCTAGTTCTGGTATTTTCCCCTGGAAATTCACTTACTCAGGTAGTGTTAGACTTGCTAGGCTAATAGCTAAAAGCTCTTGGAACAACTGAGTGAGATGGTCCTCCAGAGTTCCTCACAACTCTGCTGCCACCTTGGGCTCCCAACGAGTACATCAGGGCCCTACAGAAACACACTCCTCTCCAGGGGGTCTGCCCCAACCCCCACCGACCCGTAAGCAGCACTCACCACCATTCCTGTCCCATAGACTGAGCCTTGGACTGTGAAGTTGGCAGGAACTGAGGAGAACTGAGCTGGTGCTTCCTGGAGGAGTCTGGTAAAATCTCATGATCCTGTGCAGGCTCTGAATGCTTCCTCTGGCCATCACCAGGGCCTGCTCAGGCTGGTTACAACCCTCAGCATAGGAATGCAGCCCTTGGGAGAACCCAGGGAGCCCATCCAAAGATACCTAACTGGCTTCCACCTTCAGAGGAATTTTTTTGCATGATCTTCTCACTTGGTTTATATTTCTTGATATATTATTTTCCTCTGAGGCCTGTAAGAGCTCTGAAGGCTTTTCTGACCTTCTCTGCAGAATTCTCATCTACAGTAACACAATTCCCACTGGCATTTCCTAACAAGCTTAAAATGTTGAAATCTGCCCTCACAAGACTCTTTGCTGGTTCTTTTGCAGGTCTTAGCGCTTTCACAAACCCACTGATCAGAAATACAAGCAGCGCTGCTGGAACAGCAGAGGGAAGGGATCCGGGGGGAAGCTGGACATAAACACGAGAGCAGTCTCAGGAGTCCGAAAGCAAATACCTTCCATACACCTGAAAGAGCGATGGAAACACTCCGACGCGAGTGGGAAGCGCACCCGGGATCAGATTCCTTGCGGGAGAGGAGCCCGCGGGGGGGCGATCCCGCCCGGCTCGGCCAGGCCCGGCCCCACCAGGCCCAACCCGGCCCGGCCCCACCAGGCCCAACTCGGCCCGGCCCCACCAGGCCCAGCCAGGCCCGGCCCGTCGGCTGTGGGTGTGCAGGGCAGAGCCACCGAGGGAGTTCTTCTTATGGGCACAGTACTCGAAATCCGGCAGGGCAGAGGCTTCTTTTTGAGTTGCCCTCCTCATCAGTCTGAGAACTTTTAATCAAAAATGTTCAGGACCGCAACCTGTGGAAACTCGTTCGAAATGTACTCTGACCGAAACGTTTAAAGTGAGGTCACTGGGTTTATGCAGGCCGCACACATGAGAGTGGTTGGGGTTTTCTGCAGCTCAGGATTCCTGTAAATCTGGAACTCAAGCTCTGCCCCGGTTCAGCCGAGCAGGGCAGTGCTGCAGGGGATGGGAACCCAGCACCAACCCACAGCAGGAGCCGGCGTCGCCCTGGGATGTCAGAGCTCGGAGCGCCGGGCTGAGGGGCTTGCCTCCCTCGCTCAGGTCACCAGCCTCAGTTCCTGCAGTGCCCCAGCGAGTGAGCAACAAATCTAATCCAAACTGGGAGTCTCCCGCAGACTCAACAACATGGAGGAATCGATCAAAGCATAAAGAAATTCACAGAAATAATACAACACGAGACACGGCACATTTCTGCAACAACATCCAGTTTAAATGTTAACAGGCTGCTGGAGCTCATTGTTCTTGAAAGTTATTTTCAAGTAAAGGAAAATATAATTTTCAAATAAAGGGAATAGTTTGGGAACAAAGGTGCCTTGCAAAAGCTGTGCCCAGTATTACAATACCAACGCCATCAGACAATTTAAATTCACAAATACAAGCCTGGAGCTGTCAGATTTTCAGCTGCTGCCTCCACAGTGGCCTCAGATGAGCCCTACACGTCTTGCTGCTATCTCTTTGCAAGATGCTGGTAGCACTTACCTCTCCTATAAATCACACACGGAGCTATGACTGACAACTGGTGTTTAAAGAATGAAGACCTGTTAACAGTCACTGAAGTTATGCCAACTAACAACCCCACAAATTCACTCTGTTCTTGCATGGGTGTACTCACTTAGCTAATGAATATCAATCAGTGTGTGGGATTAACTGGACAAACCTGTAGCCAGTGAGAAGTTAATACTATGCAAGGTGTGCATCCCTCTCAGCAATCCATGATTAATACTTGTTTGTAGTAGAGTTTATGCTTTTCATAAATTATAGGATAATAAGACCCAGTTTTCTCAGGGAACTTAATTTTTCTAAATTCAATACTCGACGTCGTGGCTCCCCAGGTGGCTTGCAAAGGACAAACAAAAAAATTGGGAGAAAATCACTTTTGCTGTGTGCATTCCCGCTCCAAACAGAAGGAGGGGCTGTTGTTTGCAGCTTAGCGTTTCCAGGACTGTTCACCATGCCCAAGGGAAATGTTTACTACAGCTCTAATGTATTACACACTGTTGATTTTAATTGCTTTTAAAAATGTGAAGACAACTGTGATATTTGGAAGAGGCGAGCTGCACTAATAAGCTGTATACTACAGCAGATCTAGTTCATACTGTGCCATGCAGGCTTCTATGCAAAATTTTGCCAGTAGCCTGGGGAGCAGAGAAGGAAAGGAAGAAGGAAGAGGCCTATGTCCTTTCTTATAAGATCATACAGTAAAAGCAGCTAGCTATAGCTACACAGCTATGGAGCTACTACGTTAAACCTTATTGTGAGTAAAAGCAACATTTAACATCAGATTTAGCAAAAGTTACTTGGTCAGATTAAGAACTATCTTGGGAATTAGTGGCTTGGTACTTGTGTTAGCAATACACTTTGGTTGAGGGCTCAGGGGGGTTCCTTTGGGGTCACTCCAGTTCTAGACTAATGTTAATCCAAAGGCTGTTCCCAAAAGATTTCATACCCTGGTCCCAGCTGGTGAAGTAGGAAGGAAATTCATTACTTCCTTCCACTGGGCAATTGGTATTCTGGGATTCTGACTCACCTAGAAGTGGGTTGGAGATGCTGATTACAGCTAGGGGCTCTTGAGAGATAGGAAATGGTGGAATTTACTTAATCCAGCCCCTTGGAGTCCAAGTGCATAAGACTTCTTCCCAGGGCTTGTATGGAGTCTCAGCCCCAAACGTGTGTGCTTTTCTCACTAGCAAGAGATGAGCCAAATGAGAATGACATTTCAGAAGGTTAGGAAGGTTTGCCTCAGCAAAGCTGTACAGCACAGACCCCACAGCCAGCTTTTGTTTTTTGCAGCTGTGAGCAAACCTAGTATAAAAATCAGAGAAAAAAAAAGTCATCAGCAAGGCAACTAGCAGAAACTGGCAGATTCAAAGACAGCAATGGAACAAAGCTCCTGCTCTCATCCTGCCACTCCCAAATAACTGGATGCTTTACAGTGAAGCTGGATGTAGACAGGATTTTTAAACATGGATACCAGTTTCTAATCCTCAACAAGAATTAGGTGTGACTTTTTTGTACACAAGTTTCTTAGCTCAAACTGCTGCACCAGAAGTTATGTGTCTATTTAGACATACAAGTGGGTCACAAATACAGACTGATTTTCAGAAATGCTTGAGTTCCCAGTAATTTCAAAGCAAGGTGTGGATGTTCAGGATCTCTGAGGAAAAAATAAATTAAAAAAACAAACCAGTCTGTTTTTCTGTGTCAAATATTACTTCTTAGAAGAGTGACCTCACACATGCTGGCTCACCTTTCATTTCACTTCTCTGAGACCTCTTTTCCTCTTCTAGATTACGTAAATAATGGTATCTCTCCTTCTAATTTGGCTGAATAATGCTATGTAAAATACTACATAGGATTAATTACTGTACTTCTCAGGAATAGGCAAATAATTAATTTCACCATTTCTAAAGATTTTAGCTTTTGAACTGTTTTGATTTGACAAATGTTTCCAAAAGACAAATGTATCCAAAAATGATGACAAAGGTATTAAAAAACCCCAAACATTTGCAATTACATACCTTGGTGAAATTATAGCCAAAGCCATAGTCTTGCTGACATCAGCATTGTCTGTGAATAAACAGGCACTTGGGATTTCTTTGCATAAACAAATACATGCATGTCTGAACAGAGACAAGTCCATGCTGGCCACCTTCACCACCTGCTCTCAGGTGCCAGTGCAACACAGCACTGTTTGCAAGTGCTACCTGGCAGGGCCCTGCATGCACCTCCCTTTCCCCTGGGTTTAGCTGTCTCTGCTCCATGTCTGGACTGCCAGAGCTTGGCTGTTACCTGGGATCAGACTGGGAAACCAGGCCCTGCTGTGCTTTTGCTCAGAAGCAGTGCTGGAGCTGGGACCCTCAGCCCTGGTCCTTGCCCAAGCTATGCTGAAGGTAGGCACAAGCATGGTGTCGTCCCTCCCTGCCCCACTGCTCTCCTGGGCTGACCTCAGACATGCCCCTACAGGCTCCCCTGGCAGCTGGGTGCTTGGCTGGGGCTGATCGCCCTGCCCTGCTGGCCATGCTGGTGCGCTGCAGAGCCCTGCCTGCCCTGGGGTGAGTCCCTGCTGCCAGCTCTCCCGCCCTGGGGAGCACCTGCTCCTGCCACTCCCTGGTATTCCAGGCTTTGGAATAGCCCCATTCCCTTCTCACAAAGGGATCAGAGATGCAAAAAAAAGGGTTTCCTGATTATTTTTGTCTTGGACATACTAATACATTTGACTGTTTGGGGTGAGCAGAAATGCCTTCACACTTCTATGCCTATGATGACCTAGCTTAAGCTAGATTGTGAATGAATTTTAAAAATACTGTGTTCATATGGAAGGTTTTCCTAAAAACTCTGCTCTTAAAAGGCAGCTGCCTATCTGATCCTAACAAATGCACTAACCATATCTGAGAAATACACAAGGAAACTTCGTGTAATCTAAAATGGAGGCTGCTGAGTGCTTTGGGCACACCAGTCACCAGCAGCTCCTCACTGCACACAGTGAGCTGGTGTGCTGCAGAGCTCTGTAGAGGAGCAGTGTGTACAACCCCTGACTCACCAAGACAGTCCCAAGTCAGTCGGAAACAAACCTGCCTTGCCCATGACACCTTTAGAGCTCAGGGCAATAAACACACTGCACTGACATCTGGGCCATATTTGCCACCCTTTTCTAATGTACACCAACTCACATTCCCCTTGTGTCATTCAGCCCCAGGTAAACACACTCAGAACAGAAAGCAAAGTTGAAACCCAGTGTTGTATACAATGTGTTATATACTATCTGAAGAAGAAAATACAAGCAGAAAATCCTCTTCCCTGTCTGAATAAGGAGATACTTGCTGTCACTATGCTGCATAGAGGCAAGATTCAAAACAAAGCTACTACCAGCTAACCATTTAGACATAGACATATTACTTCACTTGGCTCATACTTTTTGAGGGAAGATTGGATCCCCTGTTTCTCTTGTGTTTGTACAGTAATTAGCACAATGCGGCTTGGACCTATAATCAATGTTCCTACGGCTATTCAATACCTGAGGTGTTTAAGAGATCTCAAAACACTGCCCAGTGCAACTGGCAAATAACCTCACTGGTTGTCACAAAGCCGACTAAACTGGATAGGTCAGGGATTATAACTTTGAAAGAAAGGTAAAGTCACAGGGGTAGGATAGCTTTGTGCTGTGCTTACACCCTATGTTATCTGAATGAAAAAAAGAAAGCTTTAGACTACTTGTTCTGTTTGTTCTGTTGTGTTTTTTTTTAAAAAAAAAAACACCCAAAAGACATGAATTACCATATTAACATAAAGGGAGAATGATGGAATCTAGAATAAGCTTTGGTTTTCCAAGTAGTTAACTTAAAATAAAACCTTTTTGGGTAAATATAGTAGTCAAGAATCAAAACTTTACAATATTAATGTAACCCAGAGAAAAAAAAAGTGTTATTTTGTGCATACCTATAATACACTGAAATAATCTCAGCCATAGCATGATGATTGGTTGCTGAGATTTACCATATTATTAGTTTTACTCTGATCTACTAGTTTTCAATACTTATACTTTTATAATACATTTTGGTGTTTCTGGGGCCAAACATTTTGTTTCCAGTGTTGTCTCTAACTAGGCATAGCTGAATTATGTGTCTGATTAAAAATGGATTACACTGCATGGAGTATTTCCATTATGGCTTCAGCCTCTGCCTAATACTGTTTTTCTTAGTACAAAATGTTTTTTGTTGTTTCCTTGAATAAATCCAGTGACAGAGGTGAGAACGAAGATTAAATTATCCAAATAAAGATGCTCAAAAGCAAACATGCAAGAACCTCAATATAAGGATCCTTAGAAAAGTAATGTCTTAATTTGCTGGAGAACATGCATTAAGAACACCAGATTAAGGGGACCTGCTGAGCCTCAGATTTTGTCCCTAATTATTGAAGGAAGCCACTTTGGAATATCCTGTTTCTTTAAATGACCAATTTTCTCTGTGAAGCAGTGACAGGATTTTTGCCTCATCATTTTGGAAGGTGCTCCAGACCGATAGCTGTGATTGTAGGAAAATTCCTTTCAATTTGCAATCCAAACATACAACCAGTGGACACTGTCTGTACGGTCTGTTCCAGGGGTTCCCCCAAGTGACATTTATGGCATAAACAGCTTCTGCCATGTAAATGCCAGTGGACCACATAGATCTTTTCCACCTGGTCATCTTTGTGACCTAAATAATCCTTCAAATCTCTTCAAACAGCAACATACCCTCAGCTCATTTGGTGCTCAGCACCTTACAAGCTCACCTACATCCTCTTGTTTAGTGGTTTTCAGTTTCCTTTGATCCTCTTGTCTCTGTAATTTTCAGCTTTTTGCCTGAGTGAGGGAGGCACACAGTATCAGCAGATTCACCAGGTAGGGGCAAAGGGAAGAAGGAAACTTCCTCCCAGCCTTTAGCTGTATGCTAGGCCTTCATCCTCCTCTCACAGAGGAGGTGCTGCAGATGACATGGAACATAAACAGCTGGGGAAGAGAACTTCCACTCAACAGACTGACACTTGTTGAACCTGACAGACAGAGAAGTCGTTGCTAATATTTCTGACTAATAATAGAATTTGCAGTTATCTACATTTAAAGATCATGTTTTAAGATGATGATTCAGGGAATTAATTTAAATAGATTTGCTTGGCACTGAAAAAATATATGTCTCTACAAAACATTGCAGGGATGACAAGGACAGACAAACTTTAAATTAGTGGGCTGGACATTTAAAATAACCTGACAGTAATGAAGGTGCTTACAGCCAATGTGTGAATCAGTGGCAGAGCTGGTAGCAAAACTTCATTTTGCAACTCATGAATCAAGGGTCCCTCCAAGGCACAAAACTGGCTTCTACAGTAAATCAGCTTCTGTGTGTTTTCAGATGGAAGGAAGAGATGGGAAAGCGTGCTGATAACCTAAAGCTTAGTTACCAGCTGGGACAAAAGGCAGCATGCCAAACTGGATAGATTAAATATTTTAATCTACGATGATACCCCTGTAAGCATGTGAAATATATAGGTGTCTTAACAGATTCTGTAGCAGACCGGACCTCTTATTATCCAGGGAATTTGAGTAGGTGCATCATTTATAACTAGATATCTGTGAATTTCCAAGTTGATCAAAACCAATCCTTTTCATTAGCTCCACAGCATTCCCTCATTTTTGTCCTAGCCTGAAGAAAAGGAAAACCCCACAATGACACATGAGAAAGCTGAAAAACAGGCACAATGGAAATCACAGCATTGCTTAATGAATTGGGAAAGGAACGAGAATACTTGTTCCGTAGCTTTTTGTTTTTGAGGTCCTTTCTCCACCGCGTTCACCCTGCTTTGCCAATTATTTGGCACCAAGTAGCCTAGGAAGCTGGGGAGGGTAAAATTTTATGTCCCCCTGCTTCGTCTGAAGTTACATTGTCACTTCTAGGTATAAACTAACCTCACATAAACAAGATTTAAAGTGACTGAATCTGTTTGTACTTGACGCTCCAGCAGCTTCAATAAACAGGTTCAGGATTCAGGTAAACTAACTGTACGTCTCTGCTTACTGACCTTCTTCAGTACAAATATCCTGCAATAAAGCACCATAAATGTAAAATGATCGAACACGATGAATCTGCTCTTTGCATACCCATGTCCTAAGGCACTTTCTGGCCTAGCAAAAGAAAAAAATAACTGGAAAATACCCTCACAATTAATTACACCTTAAAGAATTTCAGTGACTCACTTGTTTTTAGAGAGAGTATAATTCACAGATGGTTGGTCAAATAGGTAGGCATTCCTTCTCAAAGGCTGATACGGTATGAAAAACCGCTTAATCACACTACAGTTGCTTCTGAATGCAAGCCTTGTTTCAGTAGCCTATAACCTTTAGTTATTTAGGAACATCCTGACACTCACCACAAACAAATACAAGGCCTGAGAACAGGTATAAGGATAAATTAGTCAAATAAACAAAATTGTAAGTAGCTGATCAGTTAAGCATAGAAGTTGTGGTTTCTCTAGAGACACTTAAGCCACAGTCAGTAATGAAACTGGAATGCAATATCACATGGCGTGTGAATCAGCACTGTCAAACACGTTCACCTTTACATAGACAGTTGTGTACAAAGGTCCTAGCTTGCAGGCCAGAGTTTCTCATTTTCCACAAAAAAGGAATCATTCATTGCTTTTCTCTTTAGATATCCTTCCCCTATAACATTCAAGGCCAAACTTTCATTTCAGACGGACTAAAGCACAAAAAGTGTTGATGTGGCTGACTCCCATTTCCGTAGAATTCCACTAACAGTTTTCAGAAATACATTTGGATCACATTATCTGCACTATCAACTTTCTTCCCAGCAGAGTAGAAGGTGGGTGTAGACCTGGTCTTCCTTGGGAGCTTCAAATATAGCTGGGACATCACCAGGTATTCAGCATATTGATATACTGCTACTATATATTCATGAAGCTCCAAACAGAAGAATCTATTTGCAATACATCTGTGTCTTCCCATCTGCAACAAACTAGATCTTTGAAGATTAAACACTACATAAGGGAGGAAGAAGATAAGCCATCCTATAAAGGAAGCCTTTAATCAGCAATAAATACAATGAAGGAAAGTAAGATCATCCTGTTGGAAAGCAGTGTGAAAGGAAACTTGGAACCATTTCCTCCTAAAACCACACCCTCACCATGCTATTTATTCCCAGGGAAATTATTTAGCTACAGCTGCTCAGAGTCACATTATCAGACATATTATAAGGTGAGATCAACTCCTATTGTTTCCTATGGAACTCATGCAAAAACCTAGCAGAAACTAAACTGAAGGCAAAGGTGTTTGATAATCAGGGAGAGTTTCCAAAGATGCACCTGCATTTTGCTGCTTTTTTTCTCAGCTGTACTCATGCCATGGACAGTAGAAATCTATAGAAGCAAGGTATCGCCACTTTACCCATTATTTCTGTGAGTGGTGCCAGAGAACTGAAAGGGAAATGCACTGAGAACTGGCAGTAGGAAAGGCCATCTTCCTGTTTAATAAGAATGCTTCCTGACCTAAACACTTTATTCAAGAGCCTGATGGCTGCAGAGGTTAAAATGCCCAGAGACGGAGAGATGCTGAATAACTCTTAGGGTTTGGCAAATACAATTCTTGAATGTTGTTGATTGCCAAGAAAATTCTGACTCATAAGTAGCTATATGTATTGCTCCACAAAAGGATATGAATGTGTAATACTTGCATTGATGGCTCTTAAAAGTAGTAAAATATTTCTAGCATTTTAGTAGATTTCTGTCTGGTGTGAAAAAGAGTTCCAGTTTGCAGAGAAGACCTCCTTAGCCTGTGAATGCCACGAGCAGCCTGCGTGGGAAAGAGAGAGCAAAAGCACGGAAGCGGAGGTGACCTGGGAATGTGTCAGCAAGGAGTGGCAAGTCTGAAAAAGAGAGTACAGTGCCAAAATGGTATATAGAGGCATATAATCAAAGGCAGATTTTCTAAAACAGTTCTAGCCTGCAGAGCCTTTTTTTTTTTTTTTTTTTTTTTTCCCCTTGTGCAGCAGAAAACCTGAGGAAACACCATTTGACCTTCCCAGGGCTGGTGCTTGGGACCCAGTGCTGTTGACACAACTGTCACATTATTTCATCACAAATTTTGGCCCCTTATTTGCTAAATTTAGTTTTTCATTATTTCAGGGACTGGCTAACTCTGAAGATCTGCACGTGTGTTTGTAAAAAAGATTTACAAAGGGAACAAAACCAAGCCTTAGTGTGGATGTTCAGAGGATGTTCCTCTGTTAAAAACACCTTTGGCTTTGCACATCTAAAATATCTTCTATTTTGGACAGCAGCATGCTCTTCACATAGTCATTAGTGAAGCTACACAGCATGTCTAGGTGGTAAGCAAGTTTTATAGTCCACTAAATGGATATCTGTGGTCAGTAACTGACAAACTGACTTACCTAAAGCAACAAAACAAGACAGTAACAGAGAATTCAGATCTAGATGATAACATTTTCCTGCTTTGCTTGATGTTACTCTTTAAAGTTAACAAGCAGAGCTCTGTCTCCAAAAACAAATCCCTTAGTTCCAAACATGTGGAGTTTTCCCATTCCATGCTGGCCAGGCTAGAAATCACAGACTTCTTGCCATTAAAAGAAAATCAAACCATTACATTTCAAAAAGTTGTCTGCATGTCACAACTTTCTGTCTCTGCTAGTTTGATGCTTTGAACAAAATTTTAAGATTGCATTCAATGAGGATATGTCCCTTGCATCTGATAACCCTTCCCTAGAGTCCACACTCCAGCTGCTGCCTACATAAAGACTGAAGCACACTAATGGTATTTGAAAGACACACAAGATAAATGGCCAAGACACACCATAAATGGCCAAGACACACCACTATAAAGCAGGGATCAAAGAGGTATCTGCATTCCCTCAAAAGCTGAATCAGATAAAATATTTAAGAGCCCTTTTCTCTTACTAGCTTGGGCACCACAGGAGGACTGGCTAGATTTGGAGCCTAGAAACTTTGCCAGTCTTTATGAAGGAGCTCAGCCTAATTTTTTTAATTTTTTTTTTTATTATTATTTTTTTTTCCTGAGAACTGACTGCTTGTTTTAATGTCCCCACAAACGTTTTGGCAGTGGAACAAAGGTTTCTTCAGATAGCTGTGGGATATTACTGAGCACTTCGTGCTCCTAGCAATGCAGTAATTCCCTAAACACTGTACAATTAAGGGCTTTGTTGAGGTCCCGTGACATATTTGTGCATTTGAAGTGCTGCACCTTGTTTCATAGGTCAGACTGACACACACACTGAGAAAAAAAAACCCTAATTTCTAACCAAACTTTTACATGCAAAGGTGGATTCTTTAATAGTGATTCATAGCTGCTCCATCGCCAGCCTGCTCTACTTGCTCTCCCCTTGGATCATAACCATTCTCTGCATTTGCTTTTAGTCACCATTAAAGCCCTGGTGCTCAGTTAGAGACTTGGCTTTCTGGAGATCAGAGCAGCTAAACATTGAGCCTTTTGTTCTCGTTTCCCAGTGAAAAGAGAACTAAATTCCTGAGTGGATGATTCTGTCTTTTTGATCATAATTTATAATTTCTTCCTTTGTTTCCTGCCATGGATTTCCCTGGGAAAGAAACAAAGAAGCCTTTCCTGCCTCGTCTGTGATTTCCTTGCCCTTCTGCTGACAAGTCAAATGGTTGGTGCTGACTGGTGATGATATTTCGCTCTATGCAAAAGGCAAAGGGGAAATGACCTGTCAGCATTCAAATAATAAAACTTGCAAGTAGCACATTCACTGCTGAAAACTTATTTGCATTTCTGTCTTTTTAGAGCCCTTTCCACACTAGAAAATCATAAAGAAATTTTAAAATACATTCAGGAATTAAAGACTGATTCTGCCAACTTTTTACCATACAGGAGGCTTCACAAAAATCTCCACTAAAATAATGTGGATGACTTATAAGAATGTCTGCAGAGGCAAGCACCATTCTTCTATTCTAAGCACTAAGTAAATTGACAGAGTGCACCATACACGTTTTGCAAGATGCAGGGTTACATCTGTAAAGCAGGCATCAAGTGAGCAGATAAAAACTTGAAACAACTTGAGTGACAAGCACAGGTCATTTTCAGATGCCTAACCTGGTGCTATAAGAGCAATTTGATATTTCATGTCCCAATAACATAAAGATGTGAGAATTCCGTGAGAAGTTATCAATTCTCTGCATTTTTCCAATTAATCACTATCTGCTCCCTTAACATAAAAGTATTTCAGAAGATTTAAGGAATTCCAACTTTCATGTATTTAGACAGAAAGAATTTAGGATTTTAGATTAATTTTCAAAAAATTTCCACACATAGAAAGAAAAAAAAAAGAATAAAGAAAAGAAAATATTTTGCAATCAGAGACTAGCATATTAAATAAAACTTGCTAGGCAATATAATAGAGAAATTATATTCTGGGCAAGCATAGACATTCCAACCTGCTGGTATAGTAGAAACTACAGACTTACTTCTCTACAGTGACTAAAACCCCTTGAGGCTTAATGTAAATTAACCTGCTTTTCTTAAGGAAGTATGTTCAGTGTAGGTTTTGGCAACATTTAATTTTTCACACATAATGAATTAACCAGCAAAACATCCTGCCCTTTCTCACACAGATGAAATAAATGCTATGATTTTCCATAAGAGCTTTTCTCTTCAAAAAAAACCCCAAAACAACAAAACACCACGCAAAGCAAAACCTAATCTAATCTCTATTGAAAACATACTGTTTGGTAGAATATTCATTCTTATGGGAACTGAAACGAGACACCATCTTCTAGCGCAGTCTTTGGTGGGATTTTGCATATCCATTGTATCTGTGTTCTTTGTAACCAGAGGCACCCCCACTGACTGAGATGACTTAAAAATTTCACTCACTCCCTACTCCTTGTCTTTCTAGGCTATTAAGGAGGTTGGGTAAGAAATGCACAGGGCTGACATGCATGGCATTCCCATAAAACATTTATGATTCTCTTATGGATGGTCTGCAAGACATCAGGCAAGTCTGTGTCAACCTGCTGCAAAATCTAACTCTGGATTACGTTTATACATCACCTTTCTGTCTATAAAATTAAACGTATGCCTTTTTAGAACAGAAAGGTTTTAATGCAGGGAGGGTGACTTGTCAAGGAGTTGCAGCCTCCCCTGGCAGGTTAGAAGCCTGATTCCAGCACTGGCATCCACGCAAAACCTTAAAGGTAACAGAAGGGATAGTTAATAAACTTTCCTGCAGCTTGCCTGCAAAGCACCTGGGTGCTACCAGTGATCATTATCTCAGTCTGTTGTCTGTTGATGACTGCACTGCATTGCTTGCAGCAGCTATTCAAAGTAGTTTTATATATCCACATAAAAATAAAAATATTTTGGATAACTGATAGTAAAACAGGTATCAGAAGCCTCTGATCAAGCCTCACACACCTCCAGTGGAACAGTGCCATAGGATATGCAATTGTTAATGGAATTCTTTGAAGATCTGTCCAGGACAGGAGAGGCAAGAGCTGAAATTTTGCTTCCTACTTAGTAGTGGCACTTGTATAAGCGGGGCCTGCTTCAGTGCAAAGGAAGATGCTAAGCACTTAATAGCCTAATTTGCATGCTGGCCTTTTATTGTTTTGCCCTTCCATGATTCCTGTCTACTAGATAAATCAGTAACAATAAGCTTTGCTAGATCCTTGTACCACCAAAAAATCACAGCTGCCTTCCAATTAGGTTGTTTGGAAGTGGTCAGGCAGAGTGAAGCTGGAAGAGCAGTGGTGGCTGGAAGCATAGGCTGAAAAAAACTTTGAAACATGGCTGTACCCAGAGAGAAGAAAAGACCTGGGGACCATCATTCAACTTACTAGATCTGGAGAGGTTTGAAAGAAGAGGCCACAGATATGGTCAGTACTAAATAACAGCTGCTCTAAAATAGATATTTCTGACATACAGAAGAATTTATCTTCTCTCTGTCTAATATTGCTTCTAACTCCAGGCGTGGATAGAGCAACTTTGGTGTTAAGATGGTGCATATAAAATCTGCCAGTGTTCCACTTTAAAATAAATATGCTATATTATTTTAAAATACTTGCATATAAAGTCAGTCTTCAAATTCTCTGCCATCCACCTTCAAAACAGATATGGTGTATCCTCTTTAGGACAAGGAATAAAGAACTGTTGAGTAGATAATGATCTCAACATGAATGTGCTTGTAGTAGCAGAACTAGTTTCTACAAGGAGATGGACATTCTTGGGTGCTGCCACCGAATAATGTAATTTTCAATGTGATTGCTAACATGGGAGCCTCCCCACCCTCTGGTAGCTTTCTGAAAACAGATGACACATGATACTCAGATATTTAGTTGAGTTTTTCCTTCTATTTCAAGATATTTCTCCTAGTTCAAGTCTGGACCAAAAGATAATAAAACCCAAGTCTTCTCAAATGTATGATATTAGTATGCTTTATCTTCCACTGTGGAAGCTGTTTGCTGTGTGATTTGTTTTTGTAGCTCAGTGATCAGGCACTGCAAATACCAGGCACTAATTAGTTCTTACTCTCTTTTGGCAACAGCCCCACACGCAAGCTGTGATGGTCATGCCTTTTCTGCAGTCACTAGAAGGGCAAGACATGCTATGTGAGCCTTCACTGATGACTGGTTATCGTATCTACACACTTGTTTGTGTTGCTGCACATTTCTGTTTCTTCCCTTAAACTTCAGAAGTGCTAATTTGAAGCTGAAGTGCTGTGCCCCAGCCAAGGTGTGAACCTCAGAGAGTTCAGGTTCTAAATAAGAAAGCAAAAGTAAAGAAAGCAGTGGACCTAAGGAAGCACCATTAGCTCAAGTTGATAGATGAGAATCAATTTGAAGAGACATTAAAGGTCAGTTTCAAGAGGTACACAAGCACAAGCAAGACCTTCAGAGGTAACTAGGCTAGTTAAATTCTTGAACCATTCAGTGAGTTACCTGTGGGTACCATCAAGTTCCAAAATGTAGTTCCTCTATTTCCATAAATGGAGGCCAGATCTGAGGCAGGTTAAAATCAGAACACATCTCTTGCACCTATGACAGAAGCTTAATATGGTAACTGGCTTTGGAGGTAGCTATCTGGTGCTGAGACGGACTTTTTCCGTGTAGCAAGTACTCTGGCTAGCTAATTCTCTCCAGATGCATTAAGCCACAACCCTTGCAGGACACAGTCATCTTTTTCCTGGAGAAGACCCAACATCTTTCTTCCTTAGGCTTTAGCAAGCAAGAGTTTTACTACTAGAAAACATCTAGGCCCATATGCATTAAAGCATTTTTGCTATGGGCTAGCTAGACAAATCAATATACATTCCTAAAGGAGACCACCAGAAGTCTATTTTCTGGTTATTTTGATGTATGTTGAGTTCAAGTAAGAATCATCCCGGGTTTAATTCAGAAAATCTTAAATACTCTGGAATCCCTTGAAAGTTTTTTTTTCAAATATCAGTATTCCTTGTCCTGCTAATTCTTGTACCTTCTTACCATTCTTCCTTGCATTCCCAACATCCTACACATAATGCAATTAGATCCAGTCACAGCTCCACAACTGTGTGTGAGCTTGACTGCCTTGACACCTTGCAAGAAGTCAGTAGAAGAGTCTGTCGGAATCTTCTCAGCAGGTTCTGTTATCTCTGTACCACATCACCCATTCGTTCTGTTTCCCAGGGTGGCACCAACTGACTTGCCTTATATTTAGCTACTATAAGTCTCATGATGTTTCAGAATGTCCTCAGGTAAACTTACTAACTCCTCTGTCAAACCCATGAGTCAAGCTGGGCAGCTTCTATTGTCTCACATGATAAAAAGAAGGTTAGTCCTCAGTAGTCTTTTCTGATCAGAAAAGCCTGTATATTAGATGAGACAACCATACCTACCTTAACATATCTCCTTGCTTGTACTTTTTTCAACCAAACAGTCAATAAGCCTCCAATAACCAAAGGAAAGGAATAGATGTTCCCACAGAGCTGCAATACCTTACACTACAAACAGAAATTGGATTATAAGGCCTTTTCATCAGCTAGATCTCAGGACATAGGACAGACAGCATAAATGTCAGAATTAACTTCTCATTGCTAGCATGCCTTTCACAAACAGCCAGAGCTGGAAGAAGAGCTACATTCCCAATAAGTTGCCAAGATGTATCAGGAGAGAATGTGGGATTTCTGTCTATTTTCCATTATGTTACCATTGTCTTCCCACAACCCTGTAATCTCAGTTCTCTTCACAGAGATACAGGTAAAGATACTGAGTAGCTTATCTTGGAAGGATTGGCTTCAGCTTCCAAAACACTGGAGTTAGTATGTTGCCAGCATCAATGATCATCTTGGACAAAAAGACTGAGCAATGTGGACATCAATGAGAGATCTACTAAAAGGCAGCTGCAGCTGAGGAAGAGCTAACATTCAGTAGGAAATAAAACCTTAAAGAGCAGGTGTAAAACAGTAAGATACAACATAGAAATACAGGAAGGTGCTTTTCCTCTTATCTGGATGTAGATGCAAATGAGAGGAAAGACTGAGAGACCTGGGGCTGTTTACTCTAGAGAAGACTGAGAGGGGATCTTATTAATGTATATAAGTATCTGAAAGGTGGGTGTAAGAAGGAAGGGCCACTCTCTTTTCAGTCATGCCCTGTGAAAGGACAAGGGGCAATGGACAAAAACTGGAACACAGGAAGTTCAACATCAACATGAAGAAAAACTTGTTGGGGTCACAGAGCACTGCAATAGGCTGCCCAGAAAGGCTGTTGAGTCTCCTTCTCTGGAGACTTTCAAGACAGGATGAGTTTCTGTGTGACCTGCGCTAGGTGGTTCTGCTCCAGCAGGGGGGATGGAATCAATCTCCAGAGGTAATCCCGGCTCATTCGTCATTTTCCATTCAGCCATACCTTGCCTGTTTGCATGATCCTTTCATGCAAATGAGAAGGTGGGCGTTCATGAAAGGCAGGGTACCTTCGGTACAGAAGACTGGAGAAATGCAGTGGAGACAATGAGACCATTTCCCTCCTTAATGGATCAATCCAACTTGCTACCCCTCTCTCTCCATGTACTCTTAAGGGAGCTGACTGGTATGTCTATATCCAAACTGAGCTCTGCAAAAGCAAGCATGAGCAGCTTTCTGCAAACCGCTGTTCTGTTTCAAATATGGGTCACCAAGCTCTGCTTTCATCACAGCCCACTTTCTTTCCAAAGATCTCTCAGTCCCTCTGGCCCCAAGTGCAGACAATGATCTGCATTCTCCTCTGCTCATGCCCTGGGCATGTCTACAGATTCACAAACCTCTTCCGCCCCCACAAAGAGTCATGGAAGAGTCCTTCCTCAAAGTTCACACCCCCTATCTAATTGCTAACTCCTCTCACCTGGACATGGGCCACATCTTCATTAGTAGGTGCTCCTTATTTTATTTTTTGCTTTCCTGTTTTGCTCATAACTTTCAAAATGGTTTCTGAAAGATTCGGTGTTTCTCTTCCCTGTCTACCTTAATGTGGATGTTAACTTATGATGCTCAAAAAGACAAAAATACCCTTGTCAGATGCAGGCATGTTTTCACAATCAGTCTGCTTGTCTGATGGGGGTGTTGGGAAACATCTCAATTACAGTATGTGCAAGTGCTCAGTAAGAGCAAACAACTCCCCAGCTATCTCTAATGTGTTAATAGCTCTCCTATAACTGTAAAAGGGAAAAAGCTCAACAGGAAAGGCAAACATGACCAGTTCCTTCCTTAACAGTCTCACTGACTTCAGCTCTGCCACTCGGAGCTACCAAAGGCAATGGGGAAGGGAACTCAGGGGAAGTAAGCTGGGGTAATGAGCTGCACAATACATGCACAACTTATATGTTGCAGAACAAGGCATAAGCCCAGGCAAGTCAGAACATCACTCAGGCCTGTGAAGAACAACTGGGTGTTGCCACAGTCCAGGCAGTTCTGCATGGTCACAGAATCACCTGCATGGTGTAGAGTGAGAAAGTCCCAGATTAATCCCTAGCTCATCCCTATGCAACCTGATCAGGGCACATTTCTGTTTCTCTCCATGTTCTTGCTGCTATTTGCTGCCTCATTATGTCAACAACACAGTGTAACAACAACAAAGCTCACTTTTCTTTTTTTTCTTTCTTTTTTTTCTTTTTTTTTTAGTAGAAGAAGGCATGTATAATCTGTAACTTATTATGCCTCACTCTCTCTGGAAAAATTCAGAATGAGTCTAGAAAACCACAGATTAGCTACAAAACTCAGCCCATCAAATATCTATTGTTTCTCCTACTAACAGACAATGGATGGAATTCTGTAATTTTGTGCTGGTTTTAGTCAGCTGCTAGGAAAAAGGCTCACAACAAAGACTGGGCTTCTGTGTTGCAATTCCCAAAGGCATCTGAGACACTCAGATGGACTCCAGGGGCTTCAGAGTAGAAGCAAACACTTGTGACAGCAGCTGCTGGGAAGGTGGCCCTTTGCACCTTGTGTTCTGACGTCCTGCATTGTCAACTGAAATGCAAGATCAGACATCCAGAGAACTAAAGGTTTATTCAGGCTCTACTACTGATTTCTTCCACAACCTTGAGAAGTGCTGCCCCTCCCACTAATCTCTGCACCTGTAACATGGGAAATATATAAATTTCCTAATGGCAAAAGAGGCGGGATTGAATTAATGAGTCTGTGAAACACTGCAAAAAATAAAGTATGCAGGATCCTTTCAGAAAAAAGAGTATACATCTGCTACATGACTGAAAAAGCCTCTATTATAGAGAGGTAATTGCTAAAAACATAACACAGCAACTTAGCTTAAAGGAGGATATAGATTTTAGCCAAGAAAGGAAAACCATACTAACCATTTGCCAAATATTTGCAAACTGCACTTTAAAGCCTACTTCAATGAAAGATCGACTGGACCTTTGGACAAAGCTGATGTCGAAGATTGAGCTAACAATATATTAAGATATCTCAGACAAGGGTAGGCAGCTGTCCTGGTGTTGGCATTACCTTGCAAACTCCTAAATGGATACAGAGACAATTACATTATTTTTCCCCAAAAAAAGTTATTTTTTCTCTGACTATACCAGGGCTAGCTCACTACCACACACACACGAAGCACTTTGTGTCCAAATTGATTAACTGTCTGTTAAAGGATTTCTAAATTGTGATTTATGTCTTATACCATTACAGGGCTCTCCAAGCTCATATTTTCAACAGGCCATAATCTTACAGTTATGACACAACTGGTGTGTATTAATGAGTTATTTGGTACAGCCAAATGCCCTCTAACTTGCTAGCATCCTCCATCAGGAGTCTGGAATTATAATATTCTGAATCCCTCATATCAGATCTATTTCTTAGTCTAAAGGGAACAAAAAGAACAGAACTTTAATGGTTATCAGAAATCTTTCTTAACCACCTGGTGATAACCATTAGTAGTTCTGCTGATAACTCAGAACCAGTGTTCATCTCTATTTCAAAGGATCTCAGCTTTACTCAGTCTAAAAGACTGAGACTTTGACCTTGCTTTGACATACTCATATATACAGTGCACCTGTAAAGAAAATGCATTTAATTCAGATTTGAAAACCCAGGACAAAGCTCTCTGCAGACTTATTTGGCTATCTAAACCAGCCAAAGGAAAAATTTGCCTGAAGGAACATGTCAGCAGTGTGCTGAACAAGGGCTGCTTGTTTTTCAGATTTCAGTTTTCAGATTAATTTCCAGCCTTTTTCTAGTTAAATCCCTGACAAATACTCCATAGATTAACTTCAGTTTGTAAAACAGGTTCTGACTATGATGGTTCATCATTAATCCATTTAGAAAGATTTCTGTTTGTATGTCAGAGCTCAGAACATTCAGTACATAATTGGACTTTCCTTTTCCAAAAGTTTGGTGCTTATTGGACAAGAAAACAGTCATTAAAGGTCACTTTCATGAGAATGAGGAAAAAAACTCAAATCATGTATAACTCAGGGTTATATAATAATTCTGTGGTTGAAATCATAATGGTGATTTGCTATTTTTGTTGTCACATGACAGATGCCAATCCAGCTGCTCTGTTCTCCCTTCAGGCGCAGCCTCCCCTCCTCCAATGCCACCAGGAGAAGAGACAAACAGAGGAGCTGAATATTCTAGGAAAATAATCTGCTGTGGGCCAGATACTTTGGTCCTGCAAGTCTGTATAGCACTATATAAATAAGAGGTATCTAGATACTGCCTTTTTAAGAGCAGCACAAAGTTGCAGAAGCAGCTCTGAATTCTCTTACTCCTTTCTGTATATAAAAGGAAATGAGGAATGAGTCAAAAATGGGAAGAGAGAATATAGGGAAAG
>NW_009953758.1:2774590-2815950 GCF_000747805.2 Chaetura pelagica | reverse complement strand
CCAGGAAAGGATGGGGACAGAACACAGCTCTGTAGACCTGAGCAGTTAATCCCACTGTCCCTGTCATACTGCTACACAAGCAGCACAAATTGAAATAATTCCTGCAGCATACAGCTAGTGCTTGAGTGAACAGTAGAATTAAGCCTGACAAGTTGTGAAAAGGAGCAAATTCTGCATCACTGCTTGCCTGTTAGCCCAGCCTGCCTCACCCTTCATTGCTTAATATGGCCTCAGGATTCTGGCAAGGAAAGAAAAAAAAAAAAAATCACACCTTCCCTTACTAACAATGAGAATTGCAGCATACCAAAATCCCAGGTATAACTTTTTGCACTTTATTCTGTATATTAGAAAATGTATCTGTAAATGACAAAATCTGTCTTTACACACTCCATGGAGTGAGTAAACTGGGACATTCAATCTTCGGCTAAGCAATTAAATTTTGTCATACATTCACATTGGCTTATTACTGCAGAAGTACAGGCAAGTGCTGAGCTGAGAACATTGGTTTGCCATTGTCTAAATGGTCACAAAGTGCTGAATTTTGCAGAAAATAACATTTTACTTCCAAGTTTCTCAGAAGATCCAAGTTGTTTGCACAAGTTTGCTATTCTAGGGTTGCTTACATGTGCTGAACTCTAGAAGATGTGCTTTTTATTACAGGAAAGATCCTAAGTGCTAGAGGGTTGTTCAGGGGTTTTTTTTTGGTTGTTGGTTTTGTTGGGGATTTTTTGTTGTTTTTTTGTTTGGTTTTGTTGGTGGTGGTGGTTGGGCTGTTTTTTTGCATGGTACCATTGTACTGAAAAAACCCCAACAATTCACAATTTCATCCCTCTCACCCCCATTAAAGCTAGTGCCTTAATTAATTCTCTATTTCATTTCCTCACTTTCTTGAGGCAAACTTAAGAACTGTAAAACAAAGTTATGATATATCCATGTAATCGGCTAGACAGGATAAAAGAGTGGAATTACAACAATTACATGTTAAGTCTTTAATGAACATTTTCTTAACCTATATAAAACTAACTACACAAAAATCTTAGAGTATTCTTCTGATTAAGAAATTTGTAAATTGTCTCTCAACTGCAGGTAAATTCTGCTCTAATTTGCATTGTCTAAACAAAGTAGTTCCTCTTAAATAAATTCCTGTAGTATCCTGAGGAGCCATAATTTGCTACTCCTTTAAAACTGCCAAACGTTATAGATCAGATACAAATTATTGTCTTATTAATTTATGGAATAGCTCTTATCCTAAAAAAAAAAAAAGGAAAATGCAGCACTTCACACCCTGTTATGCACAAGGAGCACAAACTTTGTCTTCCTCATTTTTAACATCCTCCAAATACATGAGAAATAAAATAGGAATATACAGATGAGAAGTTACATCCAAATAAAATGATAAATAGAAAGGAATATACAAAGAAGTAGCTACATTTTTGATCTTATGAATATAGGAGATACTAATAGAGGTGACAGTTTTTACAGGAACTGTGTGCTCTGCCCTAAGGCAGTTCAATGCAAATCGGGCATTTAACTCCCCAAAATGCATATAAAAATATCACCTTTAAATAAGAAAAAAGCAGCTGAAGAATCATTTACCTCAAAGATAATGACATTAAGCAGTAAAGTTAGAGATGATGTAAAAGAAGCAGAGCATTCCCATGGCAGAGTTCTTGAAATTCCTTTATAAAATTTCAAAATAGTTTATTAAAGAGGATTTGAAATTATTGCTGCATAAGGCAGGGCTTATTCACAGGCATATATCTGTCCATTATGAAGCAATAATGGTGGTGAGGTACTGGAATAGGTTGCTTAGGAAGGTTGTTGATGCCCCATCCCTGGAAGTTTTTAAGGCCAGGTTGGATGAGGTTTTGTGCAACCTGGTCTAGTGGTAGGGTTCCCTGCTCATGGCAGGGGGGTTGGAACTTGATGATCTTTAAGGTCCCTTCCAACCTTAACAATCCTATGATTCTATGATTCTTGGATAAGTCTGCCCTTTAAACAGCTGCCCTAGGACGCTCTCTCTCTCACTATTGTGTAACACCAAGAAAAGTTCTGTAGATTAACAGCAGGTTGAACTGCAGCTGTGCAACCTGTCTGACAGCCACGTCTTGCTGTGTTCATAACTGTCCATACCTTGGAAAATGTAGGCTGTTGGCTACTGTGGATGGTGATACAGCACTGGTCAGTATGCTCAGGACTGTAAAAGTTCTGCCTGTGCTGGTGGCAGTCTCTGCTTTTAAATTCATATGGCATCTCATTTAATTTCAGCCTGTGGATCAACTTCTGAGGACAGGCTCTGTGCTCCTATTAGGACATACTATCCAGAGCCATGTCCCTCATTTTGATGTAGTGAACCCGATAGAGTGTACTCTCCGTGGCAGAGGAAAATATGCCCCTGTTTTTACAATCCCATGCACTACAACTAGGTCAGTGAATCAGACTGGTGACTCACTGTGGGTTTTGTTGATTAGAAGCACTTTGGTGCATGCCTGTTCTTCAAAAACATTGCTGCAGAGGCTAGGACTTCAGGAAACATGTTTATAGGAATGTTGTTGGCTTTGAATTTGAAATAGGATTTTGAATTAGCTGAAATCTGTAGAAAATCAGATTAATCTCTGTCAACTCATACTCTGTCTCTACTGACCAATGTCCAAGAGAAGAAAACAGGTTACTAGTTCAACCTCACAATCTTCAGTTGGCAAGGGTTTGCATCATTACTTTAACAGGACATGGTATTACCCTGCTGTAATATAGTGTAGCATATGCTGTATCAATCAGGAGTCTGATAATGAGCACAGGGAACAAAATTCTCACCCCAAATGCTTTAAAAAAAGATTTTGCTTAAATTAATGACATTTTCAAAATACAGTATTTTGTGGGTACTGTAATTTCCTATCTGAATCCATGTGTCAAGACTTTTTCCAATAATCAGGAAGGTAAAAAAAAAAGAAGTAAAATTCTTCACTGCTCCAACACACCAAGGAACCTTGAAGTAATAGAGCAACAGCAGAAAGTCATGCCACAAAATTGTGAAATTTGGCATTACTGACAAACAGGAGAGTGGTTTGCTGCTCCCCCATAGTTAGCTCATAGGAGCATCCAGAGCCAGGCAAGGAGACCGAGTCACTACACAGACTCCTTTGGGCCCATTTTGCGACATGTTGTTTATGTAACAACTCAGATGTTTCCATGATTTTACTAAATATGACCAGAGCCTTGGAGCCAGCCTGAACTAAGAATTATTGGGTTTTTTTCCTTCTTTATTGTAAACTTCATAATATCTGAAATTAAAATCTGTTTTTTCCCCTTCTTCTGTTTCCTGGGTCTGTGCTGCTGCAGGGGAGGTGGGGGTGTGATATAGCTGGGCAGCTGATTTGGGAAATTCTTCAAATTCCATGTATTCAGCCTCAGGAGAAATTAATTACTTGCATGACTTTATTACGATGGATTTAATAGATTCATTTACTCCTTTCCCGGGAGTATAGTGCCTTCTAACTGGGTTTGGGAGCAGTATCTGGCTTCCTTACACAAGTAAGAACTGTGACATTTTTGGAAGGTGAAGAACAAAAAAAGGCAACCTAAGCAATGTGGTGAATGGAAACCAAACTTTGCAGAATAGTTCTTATCTCCCAGCTGCAGTCCTGACTGCTGTTCTCAAGCTCTGCTAGTCAAATCCTTGGGCTTTCAAACTTGTGACAGACACATCACTTCCCTTGCAGACCACTTCCACTTACTAACAACAGGAAATTGTCTCTGGAAGAAACACATGATTTGCTTGGAGTGCCAGCTTTGGCAGCCTGTAGGAAGGAACATGTCCTCTTAGACCTCAGAGCTCTTCAATCTAGTGCTCAGTCATGACTACTTCTGTCTCCTTCCCACTGCAAATAACCAGCACTGCAAATAACCATCATTTTAACATTCACTTGTGGAAAGAAAACAAAAAAGTCCTCCAAACCATTAAAATGCAACATAGATAACAACACTTCCTTTGGAGCTGCACTGAGCTTGCCTGCATGAGCCAGTACCAGGATTTTCAGTAGCATGTCCTCTACTACACAGTTATTAAGTTATATTAAGTTATACACAGTTACTACATCATGAACACATCTATGCACCAGGTCTGTGTTGCAATGTCTGCAGAATTCTTCTAACACACTGATGTCAGAACTACTGATGAGCAATAGTGCCTGGATAATAGTTTGGATGAGAGAACTTAAGTCAATCAAATTTGGCACACTTGCTTGGTTAGTGTAACAGGCTTGCACATGGGAGGAGACGTTGTTCCTTAAAGGGTATGTTCCCTAAGCCTTAGTCCAAAGCTCTGTACTAACAGTGAAATAATAAAGCAATCAGAAGCACCACCTACAGTGCCACTCATGGCCCAATATTACATCTGACAGCTGCATTTCTATTACAATAGCTTGTTTTTACTGGCTGGGTTATCTTGGCCAAGGTCTGATTCAAACCATACGGAAAGAAATAAGTCTAAAAACTCTGTAATGCTTCCAGGTCTTGGTAAAAAAATGTTCTCAGGGGACGGGGAGGGGGTTCAAATGCGTAGTGATTTGACATCTTCCTCCCCATTTCTGTGAAAAGAAGTGACAGTCTGTGAGTAAGATTAAAAAATGGTAATACAAAGAAATGGAGAATGTCCACTGTGAAAAGATCTTGGGGCAGTATGTGGAAATAAGTCACTGATAACCTCAAAATAAAGGATGGCTGGAAAGCAACAAGTGGGTTTTTGAGAAGGAGCTATGAATAAAAAACGTGAAATGGACAAGAACATGTGACCAAAAATCTTATTCATCCTTCAGTGAGCTGTTTCATTCTCACCTCCTCTTTCTGCTTAGATGTTATAGCTGCAAGAGCAAATATAGAAGAATACAACAACATTTCCCCAAAAACAAACCCTCTGCACTATGTATGCTGCTCACTGCATTGTAGCCACTCTACAATAAATTACCCTGTCTGGCTGCCCTGCTATCAGTGACAGTGCTGGCCCGTCTCCATTTGTTGCTGCATTAGCAGCTTGACTCCATAGTATAGAGTTTTGACAACTTTATCCTCTAGATTGGCATGGCTGTGTAGGCAAGCTGTTAAAATTAATCAAATTGTTTCTACTCTACCATGGTCAATAGCTGATAAACAAGAATTGGAGCAGAAATTCCTATAACTGCTAGGGTTACACAGTGTATGATGAAGCATAAACACTGGATTTTTATTTTTTTTTAATTAAAATACTTTAAATACATGAACCCTGGTTCAGAAATGCATTTAAACAGATTTTTCAGTTTAAATACATGTAACTTAAAGGCAGGTCTGAAAAGGCATGATTTCTTGAACCAGGACAATATGCATTTTAATTACATGGTGCATTCATACCATACTGGATTTATTATAATGTAATCTCAAATTTAAGATTATATTTAATTTTGGAAGAGCTGAGATGAAAACAAGAAATTATTAGCATTCATGTTGTTATACTGCTCCACAGTCCTCCTGCCCCTGCAGTCCCTGCATCATATATACAAAGGATCTTCCCCAGTCTTACTCATAGCCCCACAAAACTGCTTCCCCTCTTGATCCCTCCAGAGTCCACAGAGCTGGCTAATCCAACTCTTTGTGCCACACTGCAGCTCCCTAGAGCTCTAGATGGAGATTATGCTACAAGAGAAGGGGCAATGCAAGAGAGCTCCCCAGACTATGTTGTAAGAACCAAATAATGTCAGGTTATTTATATCCCCCATTACTCTCACCAATTTGGATTATAAAATCTATATCTTCACAGGACCGGGAACAGGCTAAGCAAACAGGACAGTTACCTCTGTCTATTTTCAGTTTCATCCTGTGTGGCTGCTAAGTATTTAGCAGTACTTCCCTAGTCATGTAATTACAAACTGCACAAGTGGCTTCAGCTAATACACTGTGCTGCTGAAGTAGCATCTGTTCTCAAGTATGTATCGTTTTGTTTCATTCCTGAAATCCATTCTGCTCCCAAGTAAGCATAAAGCCTGATAACAAGAGCCAACACAGCTTTGTCAAGAACAAATCATATCAAGCTATGTTTCCATCCTGGTGCAGGAGATCAACTGATGTTCTCAGAGGTAATATCTATTTTCAGCACAAGCCCCTAAGATATTCTCATAAGTAAACTAGTGAAATACACAGATGGACACAGCTATGGGGTGGTCCTACTATAGGAAAAAGCACACATACAATAGTCATCTGTGTTTTGCTGGCAACTGGAGAACCCATTTATGTCAGGTCCCACAGGCCCGGTACTAGCCAGTGTTCCCATTAACAACTTGAATAACATATGGGAGATTGTTACAATACGTCAAGGTGCGTAACTGGGGGGAATTGCAAGCACTCTGCAGAGTAGGACAAAATTTCAAAGTTATTATGATTAGCATAAGAGAAAGTTTGAATGCAGTACGATGAAATTCAGGAAAGAGAAGTGCAAACTACTACCCTTGAGAAGGAAAAATGAAAGCACACAAATTCAAAATGAAGAATAATTGCTTACTAGCAAAAGAGCAGTGAAGCATTTGTGCAAAAAGTCACACACTGAATAAGGATCAATAATGTGATGGCTGCAAACAAGAGAAATCTTAGCTTTTTCTAAATTATCAGTTTTGTTGTGGATTAGAGAATGGAGGTGAAAATCCAATCTCATCAACTGATGTTCTCAGAGGTAATATCTATTCACCTCCACCTATGGAGGTGAAAATCCAATCTTTCTCAGTGCTGGTAAAGAGGAAGATGTTACTGCTTTAATGACGAGGAAAATAAAGATGTAGGCACACTGGACAAAGTCCAGAGAAGGGCATCATGAATGATAAATCAACTAGAAAACATGCCCTAAAATGAAAATTTTCAGAAGTTGGAGTGATAGAGTCTGGAAAAGAGACAACTATGAAGGGCCATGAGAAAAAACAAAGGTAAAAGGTTTCTAGTATATGAAAGGATTTTATAAAATAATAGTGATAGCTGTTCTCCATCTTTAGTGATATGAAAACAAAAAGTACAATCTGTACAAGATGAGGGTGAGTACTAACACTGCAATGCTATGGAAAAAGCTCTTGAAGAAATTAGCTGGGGAGGTTTAAAGTCCCATTCACCAGAGATTTGAACACAAATGTTTCTCAGGAAATTATAACTGTTTATATCTGTTTATAACAAACACTGCCTTAGTAAGGAGGTTACATGACCTTTGAAAGTTCCCTTTAATTTTTTACATTTCTAGAATAATTTAAATTATAAAGGAAAATACAAACACACAAGTATGATGACTTGCCTAAGTTGAGACAGACTAGAGTCAAGAGGGAACACATCATGAGACCTTAAATTCTCTGCTGTAAGCAGTACCCACTGTGTACACAACACTAAACACTGAGCAAATTGATATGCATTCCCAAAACTCAGGGAAATTCCCAGCTTCCTCCTCCTTTTTATACTCTATACGTTATGTATTAAGACTGGTAACTTCATGTTACTGATTATCAGATGAACTGTGGAACAGTTATGGCAGTAATTCTGAATAGTCTTACATTTTTATAGTGGTTATGGATAGAAAATATGAGGCTGACTTCGTGTGCAAAGGACATCTGTTTCTTTGTGGCACTTGTAGATCTATGAAAGAAAACGTGACTCTTCTCTGTCAATATTTGTAACTCAGTCTGTCCACTGTGAAAAGATCAGCCATTACAGCAGTGACAACCTAGAGCCACAACTGAATTCCACTTCAGGCATTCCTTTTCGCAGTCATGGGTAGCACTACCTCTTCAGTCTGGCCTGTATGAGAGACAAGCGGCAGATTTCTTATCCTGGCACACTAAATATTCTTCAGAGCAAACCAGAGGAACCTGTTTTCTGGTTTTTGTTTTAATTGCCATAGAATTGATATGGGTTGGGGTTTCACTGGGTAGGGCTTTAAAAACTAGTGGACTGTTCAATATTTTCAAAACAACAAGAAGGGTGAAATAGAGATTATCTTTTTTGAATGTGCAGGTCTCAAATACTGGTGAAGATCAATTCAGAATTTATGGCAATTTTGAAGAAGTAGAAAAACTATTTTAAAAAAAAAAGAATATCAATCTCTTCTAGCAAATAAAAGAAAATGAGCTTCAACAAGTTGACACTAGCTGGGATACTACTGTCCCAGCAGCAGTTCTGCAGGAATAGATCTCAGGGTTCTAATTGTTCACAGGTTGAAGATGAGTCAATAACATCATGCTGCTGTGAAAAATGCAGGCATTGTAATGAAGTGTCTGTGTTTGAGTATCGCCTGTATCGCACATGAAATAATCCTGCTTCTCTATCTTTTTAGGCAATCATAACCTCAGCTGAAACATGAGGCACAGTACCAGGTGCCCAAGAAGGACATGGAAACCATCTAAGGCATTCAGAGGTTCAGGAAATACTGCCTGTGAGCAGACATCAGACACACTGCACAAGTGACAGAAGGCAGGAGAGGGGATGTCACAGAAGTCTAAAACTAAATGAGAGTCTAAAAGTAAAATGTTAAAAAGCCTGTGACAGACAGGACAAGATCTAATGTATTTCAGTTGCAGTGATTGTATTCCATGTTTTCATTAGACTAATGAAGAGCGTACACTGTCTCTTATCAGAGGGTTTTTTTTAAAGCAGGTGAAAAAATGTCATGTAGTGACCCTGCTTTTGGACAGAGGGGTGAACCTAAGGTTCCTTCAAATATGATCTTTTTAATAATTTAATGAAAGAGTAACACAGGACGTTGTACTGTAGATGGCTCATTCCTGAGCTTAATACTATAAAAGAAAGCAAACATAAAAAACGTGATGTCCAACCCGCTGCCTCTTGGATGACTTCCTCTCACAAGACCATGCGGATGTGAACATTATCAATTCCTGTTGTGTTATTCAGAAACAAAAATAAGAACTGGGTAAAAAAGAACCTCAAGTAAATAATCCTCTTCCTCTTTAATCTTTGACACAAGTTCCTTTTGTCCAACAAAAACCAAAATTTCTCTGGTTTATGCCTATTATGGAAATGGAGAAGTATTTGACACACTAACTGCAAATCTTTCTAACAAACTTTACTCCTTCCAGAAATTAATTCCTTGTCTAACATTGTAATCCATTATGCAACCCAAAGCCTCTGTGAGACACTGCCTTCAGATACCTAGGAATGAGTTAATCTTTTTAATTTGCTAGGACTGCAGGTTTATCTAATTTCCATATGCCTCAGTCCCTATTTCCTGGGAATACTGCAAGCTTAAAACCATCACTGTCAAAGAAAAGTCACTAAACAGAGCCATCACAATATACTTAAAACAGTCTTTTCCTTGCCAATACATCAAAAAATAGGGAATGTAGAAAATTTATTGGCTGGAATACATCAGCTATTCCTATTACACACAACTTTTAAAATTAACAATACAGCAGCAGCATTTTATTTCAGTTTTATTTGGAAGATGCTGACTGAGGATTCAAAATAGGAAAAAAATCAAGTCTATATAAATCTCATCCAGACTCAGGGTTCAGGATACTGGGATCAAGGGGCTGAACCTCATTTACTGAATATAAACCTGCGAATAACAGTCTCCAGCAGAGAAGGAAGCAGAGACATTCCCACCATCTGCTAAGCAACCTGCTTTACACAGTGCAAGCACTACAGGCAGAAGAGCTTGGATCATGGACTGCAATCCTGCAGCCAGGGTGCTTGGTTAGGCAAGAGAGACCACCAGCATAGACAGAGCTCCCTACTGCCTACAAAAATCTGTCTGAAAAGACAGTTACCCTTAATTCAATTTGTTGAAGACAGCTGTGAGACACTAAATACCAGTGTGGCAATTAACAAATTTTGCATGCCTTTCTTCAAACAACAACTCTGAATGAACTTTCCTATTTTCCTCTTCTGATCAATCTAAGTTTGTTAACATACAAGAAATTTCAAACATACACTGTGTTCTTAACAGTAAGGACATTAATAGACAAATTGCTGAACAGGGATGATTTTCTAAACAGAGTAATAAAACATAGAAAACCAGGGATGGTTACAGAGGACAGACACAGCAACCTCAGCTCTGAAAATACTGCCAAGAACAATACTGGGGATGTTGACTCACTGAGAACTGTTTAAATTCCCAAGTAAACTACTGCACATCTGCATTATACCGTGGAGAAAAGCCAGGATTGGGAGATTTTATCTTCTTTTGTGAAACTCCTTAAAATGACTCTTGGGTGAACTCGGGCAAAAACTGACCAGGTTAGGAAATACAGGACTCTACTAGTTAAAGTGGCTGAAATAAACTCAAGGCAGGTAACATGGCAGCTTCAGACCAGCAGGCCATTTTTGCCTCTCGAGATTCACTTTAACCCAAGTCTTAGCTCAAAACATATTTTTCCAGTATATTGCCAGTATCTAAGAACAAAGGATGTTACAAGGTGGTTTACAATATTAACTGCAACTATGGCTACCACAAAAGTCCCATACTTTTGCCTACAGCAAGAAGTCTATTATGGCCCAGTAAAAGAGGAACTGCACCATAAATGGTTTTGGCTGTAATGTTTACACTGAAGGCTTTTCCAGTTTGCAAATATTTCATAAGTCAGTTCTGATTTCTTCAGATGTAGTCATTGGGTCAGATGAACATAACATCAGACTTTCACAAATACCTGAAAACTATTTGGATGAAATCTCACAAATTATTGTGCTTCTATGTGTCACAGTATTTGCGATGTTGGTTCAACAAATGCCTTTTGTTCTCTTCAAAACATTTTTGTCCAGCATTCATATTGTTCTAATCATAAATTTACATTAAGCAATGCCAGAATTGCACTCAAGATACTTTAAGTATTTACTTGAATTTACACTACATTTAATACAGAAAAGACTTGTATAATCAATATTGAGCTTTTAAAACTACTAAAGAAAACAACTTGACAGCCTTCTCCATATATTCATAATTTATCAGAGAACTATTTTCTTTCCTAAGTTAGGCTAAGTTTCTGAATATGTCCAAAGACTATGCAGGTTTGCCATGAATTGTATAAACACTTAACAGAAAAAACATCTCAACCCAAATCTGAGAGAAAGACTATTTCCGTGAGAGAACAAACCAATAATAACAGTTCAGTGTCACATCACTATCTGTAACCATGTGAGTATGGGGGATGAAAGATGGAAGGTTCACAAAGCCATTAATTTTTTCCATTCCAAGTAGTTTTTGTTCTACCATATGATTATTTAAATTCTTTGGGATACTAAAATCAAAATTTTACTACAACAAACTAAATTATCTGCTTCACATTCATTCCTCATTCTACTGACACATTTGAAGAACTCTCAAATAAGAGAAGCAAGATTAACCCTTGCAAAACCTGTATTCTTTTATCCTCTGAGAACATTGTCTTCCAGTGTTCCCTCTGTCTTAGCTACAGTTTCAAATAACTTGGGAATAAAGGTAATTTTTTTTGGTATACAATACTGAGTTAACCTTTTAATATTTTTCAAGAAAAGAGCAATACTTATTCCAAACTTCTTCAGCAGCAGCAATTTTAATTGAGAAGAAGCATTATTTTTAACATTCCTATACTTCATATTAAAGTTTCAGAAGTTTCAAACACTGCTTACCTCCGAAAAGAGCTACTTTTTTCTGACCTACAAGTACCCTTATTCTTGATAGGTCATTTTTATATATTTTACAAGGAGAAAGGAGGTACAAGACAGGTCTCTCTCCAAAATGAATAGTGAAGAAAAATACAGAGATTTTGCTTGCTGTCACAGCAATTGTCTAAATACCCTAGCTGTATTTCCTAACACCTTGTGATTTACTAGGCTAACCATATCAGTCACGGGCTTGCCTTTTCCAATAAACTTAAGATGGCAAAACACTTGTGTTTGGTTTTACAAAAATTAACCATTTTCTGACTTATTTGTAGTGATATCTTCCCCTCTGTCATAATTTATAGTCCAGTTTACTGATTTCATTTGTCAGAGACTTCTGTGTGGCTTTAGTGGAATTTCAAACCTCACTATGTAGCCGAAATAATTCTTTGGAAAGAAACAGGGCAAGTGTCTTCTGAAACTTTCATCTTTCACTCCAATTAATTTTAAAAGAATTTAAATTAACTGAAATTAAGCAGCCATGGATAGAGGATCAAATACCACCCTGTTCTTTGAAACAGCACAGATGTCAATTAAATCAGATTTCAATGCCATAGAAGTGGACTACTAAAAAAGGCAGTCCAGATGGGAAAAATCTGAAACAAACCCCACAGACTTCATAAAGGAGTGTGGCAACATCAGTCAAGATCTCAGGTGTAGGAAAGAAAAATGCAATTTGGCTGATGGTTAATAGTCATAAACAAACTTCAAATAAGAGAGACTACAATGTACAGTATGCAGCATCTATGCAGAGGAAATGAATAAAGATGACCCTACAAAGTTGACAGTCATATTCAATCTTAAACACTTCTTACGTGACATCCTACTTTGTTTGGAAATGCAGGCCACAGTTATGTAAAGCGAGACAGACTTAGCATCAAGTCATGATTGCATAAACTGTTTTACAATAGCGTAAATAAAGGAAGAAGCGTGAAAAATATGTTGAAAATCTGCGTGATGTTAGGCTGTCCTCTTGCTCATGCTACTGCAATCATGTCACTGCTGTGGCAATCAGCAAACTTGCATAGGGACAGATATGTCTAAAAATTGTTCTTTCCTATCAAAAATACTGAATATGCAAACAAAGCTTAGCTCTATGTTGGATCTGAGGAACAAGTCATAGGGGTAAAGATTCAACTAATAGGGTTGTAAGAACTTGGACTATACTGTCTCTGGATTCAAGTTCAGATAAGGTGACACCTGAGAAGAGGCAGTATGCTATGCCCTTCTAAGCAGATACACTAACATGCTTCAGGGGAGTTGTGCTATTTCCTACATATTTAAAATGTCAGGAAGTATTACAAAGGGGACGCTTATTCTTCAAAACCTGAGTTTGGTACAACTAAAGCACTTAATAGTTCACTCGTGTAAGACTCTGATTTTGAAGTCTTTGATAACTGGATGGAGAAATGTCAGTAAGTCCTTGCTCTGGCACCAGTACTATCAAGAGGGGCACGTCTCTATACATCTTAATGGTTTTGATCATCGCTGCTAAGAAACATGGGGAAGGTTGCTTACTAAGCTGTACTTGCACAGTATTATGACTTATTTCTTATCCAGACCTGGCACGTTATTAAATCTATCAGTAAAATAGTTGCACTTACTTACACATCTCATGACATCAATAGATAAACAGGTACTAAAATACACTGCACAGCTGACCCTTCTATACATCTATGAAACATTAAAAGAAACTCATGCAAGGATATCATCCAAATATATTTCTTCTTCTTCTTCTTCCCCCAGTTCATATCACTGAACTTCAGAACTTAATTCCGCATATTTCTTATGTAATAAATTCAAATGTAGATTTTAATGCCTGTATTTAAGAACAAAAATCTGCCCCTTGGAAGTTCTTGGGTAGGTAAATCTCACACAGCTGCATGACTGCAAGTGTCAGAATCTATTTGCATATGTCAGCAACCACAAAATAATCCTATAGATTAGCTCCTAACAAGGACAGAAAAGCTCATAGTCTTTCAGTATTGTTAAAGAGACAGGTTTGTGGTATGGACAGACTACTAATGTTCAAGTAATAAGGAAACGATGACGCTTAGCTCTGTCAGAAAGACCCTACCTGGGGTGTCAAATGACTTTCTATGCATTTATAGAATGCTTAAGACAACACAATCCTATTCTATGGTAGGCTTTTGATGAACTAAAATCAGAATACGTATAGATTGAAACAGCTTTCAAAAATTACCTGAAATAAAAAGATATATGGTTTTGGGTGGTCAGCCAAAGATACTTAAATCAACTTTTCATCAAATTTAAGTGCCAATGCAAGAATCCTTAAAAGGGCTGAACCAAAGCACCAACATTTTTTAAAAATTCAGCACTTGTAATGTATTTAAGGAAATTCCATACACTTTATGGGCTTGAATCACCTGTTGGCATGGCACATGAGTTTTGCTCATTTTTTTAATTCTAAATATAGAGCACAAATATTGAGGTCCCTTATGTAATCTTAACAATTACTCCACACCCAAACTAAATTAAACTGCCATGAATGACCCAGAACTCCTTCAACTCCATTACAGAAACCAGGCATGTGAAGAAATGCCACATCCCAGGTGCTGTGGGAGAACCGTGTACTTTGGACTGACAGGCTACTTTATGTCAAACTTCATGAAAAAAAAAAATCTGTTCCTATCAGTACATATTAAGTCTTCCTGTAACAGCTTGTATTTACAAACTGGAACTCATTAAATGCCATGAAAGAATGTGGAGTATACAACAATAAGAAAATATAAATATTTATAGTTTACTTTAAATTATAAGTCCACAGTTTCCAAGAAGATGCCGACATGGAGGCCAGAAACGTGGGCATCTGAAAGGATCGTAATTTCAAAGGGCCTTTTTGTTCTAATTTCAAGGGGCTTCTTTATCAATTTTTCCAAAACTACTTGGTAGTCTCTAGAACTAGCAGCTACTTTTCTTAATATTCTCTGAAAGAGGTAAATAATAGTCAAGAGGATTTATGACTATGGAGCCATTAAAAATGGAAATAATTAATCCAAACACATCATGCACAGTAACACAAGCTGCCCTCAGGGCACTTCAATGCTCCTGTGATTTCATTGAAGATACTTGTAAGTAGAGCTGTGGAATGGAACTCAGGAGACTTACATTTACACCTGGTTTTCCCACTGACCTATAAGCAACAAAAATTAAATTTTCAGTGCCTTCTGCTGCAGCTACACCATCTATTCATATAATTTATCCAGAATAGCAAATGGAATTTACAGCTAGTATTGCACACATGTATTATGTTTATCAGTGTTTTTAGTCTAGTCCACGTGTTACAGAAATTCAACTTTAAGACTATTCAGGAGAACTTTAAGACTTTGCATGGAGATTTTTTTTCTTACATCCTTGAGTGGGTCAGTTTTTATCCAGGCAAAATGCCAGCAGTTGCCTAGAGCAGGTGACTGCCAGGGCACAAGACTAATTTCCAGTGATATGAGTAATGCGGGCAATCAGATTTGCTCCTGTAGTGGCCTACAGAGGAAAAGATCTGGGTGTGGGAGATGACAGCTCCAGCTGGCAGTGAGGGCAATGTATCACCTTAGCTATAGCAGTCCCTCACATATGCTTGTTTGCTTGTGAGCAGCAGAAGCAACAAGGTAGTCTCTCACCCAGTACAAACAGTGTATGTCAGTTTTATGGACTTCAGTTTCATTATCTCTTGTTCTTAAAAAGGGCAAAATAAGAGCTGAGTTACCAGCTAAGAAGCATTTAAATTCTTTAAATTTTACTTAACAAAAAGGCAAGTAGAATGCTACTTTTAGCTGTATTTTTACTGGTAGAAAATTTTAATGGATTGACTGGAAACCAGACTGAAAGTTGGATGACCTTCTTCCTAGTAAATCTCAAGGGGCTGAAAATAGTTGTCCATGTTCCCTAAAGAAAAAAATAAATAAATGGAGTCCCTATTGGCCAAAAGCATCACAGAGAACTATTTGGTGGTTGTGACTGTTAGTGCTACTTCCCTCCTACTTATTTTTATAATCAGAGCTCTATTAAAGCTAATGATTCCACAAGAGGTAGCATACAATACCATCTTTACATTTCCTAATTGCATTATTGATAGCCATAAATACAACTGTTGCAAGGTCACAAACTGTGACGTCAGTGGAAATGTGAGGGTGTAGCAAGGGACAAATTTTGACTCATTATTTGTAAATGATCAATCTAATGACAAGTCTGATGCTGAGCTACTTCATCACACTGGAATATGCTTACCATTTTTCTATAAATTTTTCACATTATTTAAGTAATCATATATTAGTAACAGAAATGCAATGCTACCCTCTTCCTATAATGCCCTGAATAGTTTACTTTTAAAACATAGTGTGACAAGCTTAGTATCTGTTAATACTACAGTATCTTTTCACCATCACTCTCAACTGTCAAGATTGCACAGCCCTGGGCTATGTCTTTGCCCGTGGGAAAAAAATAAGCAGGAATATGCAAGCATAACTGGTTGAGTTGTTTTTGAAACACCTGAAAGTTAAAAAAGTAAGCTGCTTATACTTTTAAACACAATTTTTAGTTGAGTGTATGAAATAATTTAAGACTGTGGACAATGCAACAGTTTTTTTTAGTCTATCTGTGAATACTGGTTTCTCATTTAAATGTTATCTGAAGACAGAGTACTATGGCAAAAACTTTGGTGTTCCAGAATTTTCAGCCTAGCTGGTTTTGTTAGCCATTTGTCATTTCTGAGTTCTGCCTCTACTTAAGCAGTAATAATAGAGCATCTATTAAAAATATAGCTATTTTACAGAACTGCACTGGTTATTGTCTGCAAAATTCTCATCAGGCAGAAATTCTCAGGCACAGATGGAAACCAAGGCATATATGAAAGCTTAACTATTCCATGCTATTAAAAAAAAAACCAAACCACAAACAACAAATCTGCAATAATTAAAAAACCAAACCACAAACAACAAATCTGCAAAATCATAATTTGATAACTTAGCCTTACACAAACAGGCTGAAAGGTGCCTGATAGGCATGCAAATTGCAATTTCCTCACTGTTGTAGTCAATCTCTACTATGATTAAATTGGTGGCTCACATACATACCCAAACCAACAGTATCTAACATACAGACAGGAAAGGATTAAAGTATACCCTTACTTTTTGCCCCATCCTTGTGGAGTGACACAATGTGATACTCACAACTCCACACAGCAGGCTGACCAGAAAAGCAATCTACATAAGGAATCGGATGGTTGCCACATGCAACAATCTGCAGGGTGGGGAGGAAGCAAAAACCATGAGAGATGGGGGGAGAAGATGAAAGGGGAGTTGGGTTAACAGTCTTTGCTGGGCATGGCTCTGACAAGTACAAGGGTATCTTTGAGGGAAAATATTCTAGGCTGTCCAGGAAGATACCACATGAGATACCTGGGGAAAACAGTTGAACATGGTAAGACAACTGGCCATAGGACAGGAGTTAAGAGGAAAATGAACAAATCACCAAGACCTTTCACTTAAATTTCATCAAGAACAGCACCCACAGACACCTATCTTAGGAACACATCCTACTGTAAATATGACATTATACAGTAAATATTACTAATTCATAGTCCTCTATCACTCAGCTACTTTGTTCATACTACCTTGCTTTTCCTCTCATAGGTGACTGATGTAATGAAGAGCTTCCTGCACTATAAAACAGGGATGTCTGTGCAACAGAGGTTTGAATGAGGCTCACAATTCTTAATCTGTGTTCAGGGCAATCTCGCATCACTGCAACTTGTGCTGACATATCCCAGGAAGCTTTAAGCATGAATCTTCAGTGCAAACAGCATAGCTGTGGTAGCTTCAGCTCTTACTGCCTGAAAGGGACTCCAGGCCTAAAAACCAAAAACTACATGCCCCTGCTGCAGTACTAGATGTAAATAAGTTAGCAAGCACAAAGCTACCTTAGGAATACCTTCACCAACAGTGCTTGCCATTTTGATTACCACAGGCAAAAAAATTCAGATACAGTGTTCAGGGAGTTTACATTAAGACATACAAATCACTAACATCCTGTGAAACTAACTTTTACTGTTAGCTCTTTTCAGATTCTGCGGCAAAATAGACATGCTTCTTAACATGTCACATATAGCAACAATGGGGCTTTGTGCATGACAACTACATACCTGCTTATTTTAATATTTTTCACAATAATTAAGATGTTACTTCCTCAATCTTCCTACATTTTAAGTCACTTAGGTTATTCCACTAGTCATGAAAGAAACTAAAAACAAGGTTTTGTTTTCTACTATTTTATTTAAAAAAATATAACAACCTAGTCCAAGTCTTATTCTTGCCTTTTTAATCAAGAAGATAGCTTAATTAATTTTAGCTGTGTTTGCCATCATCTTGTCAGTATCAGCTCTAGATTACAAAAAATTAGCCAACAGTTTATTTGAACTCCACAGGGAATTTATTCCAACTCACTGGAGTATTCTTATCACACTTTAAAATCTTTAAAATCTAAACAAAACAAATTAGCCCCCTCTTGTTTACACAGAACGGGTTCAAATTTTATGTGTGTTCATGCAATGTCAGACAGCAGGATGCTCTGGTCAGTTCTGAGATGTTGCAGACTAGCAGTGAGAACACACAGGGCATTTTATTGAGAAAGTCATACTGCTAGAATTCCCCAAAATAAATTTTGGCTCACTTATATGGATGAAAACAAGCAGTTTCCATAATAGGATAGAATATATTGTGCACCTTGCTTTTACTGCAACACCAAGTTTGATTTAGTCATGAGGTCCCTTGATTTAGAATTGGAATTTTTTTTATTCTATTAACATAGATTACTTGCAAACATATTACAGAAATTCCTCTCTCTGCATGTCTTCTAGAATCAGTATGAGAAAGATAAACTTCTTTAACTTATTGTTGCTTGTGTGGCAATACCCAGCGACACCTTACTTTCAGGTGAGAGCTGTATTGATCTGTCTGGAACTCCAAGAAAAGACACTTCCATCCCCAAAAGATCCCACTGGCAATAGGTTTCAGTTCCTCTCCTATGTTCAAGTCCAGTGGAGAGAAAAGCCCCAACGTTCCTCTGTGAAATTGTTTCTTTGCATCTTCCCCGGGTGTGGCAGATGCTTTGGGTTTTTTTGTGGAATAATACTTTTTGGATATTCTGCTACTTTTCAAGGCAAGCAGCTGCATAAAAATAACTGTTTTTCTTAGAAAGCCCTCCTTAAATTACTCTAATAAAAGGAATAATACTTTTTTTCTTGAAAACAACTGGATCTATCTATTGTGCAGTAAAATAATTCACTTTAATAGTAGAAATAATTGAAATAAGACTGCTATTTCACAATGTGAAACTCATTTCTGCCTGCTCACCACCAGAACTGAACAGGTTTCAGGATGTCTGGCACCTTCTAGTTCATGTAAGGTCAAAACTATCAACTCTTTGATCACTTGTTCTGAAACTGGATGTTGTAAGCATTTAAAAATGGAACATGGAAACTGAGCTCAATTCTGCCAAGTTAGAGAAACTAGAGTAAAAATCGGACTATCATTTCTACCATTTTATTTTAAAACAAGGACAATGACAAGGAATTAAATTTAGATAAAGTTCCATTAGAGAAAATTAACTTGTCTTAACTTCTAATATCATCCACTCTAAATTATTTTACTTTTTATCCATGAAACACTGACAGTCAAAGGATTTTGAACTCTTCAGGAATATTCTGATTAAGTGAATCACATCTCAGTCAGGAGCTTGTTCTACACTTTCTTTCATAGCTGCCATCATACACCTAGCTCATTTGCACCCATGACCTCCCTGGCAACTCAGAGAAACTAAAAAAAAGTAGTGGGAAAGCACAGTAAGTGATATGAATAGATGTCTGTAATGCTAAAGATATGGTTGTTTCCATCAGATTCAAGAAAATTAGCTACCTGTGTTTGCTATCTGTGGTACTCCTGATAATTGCTGATGGATATATACACCCAGTGGGCCTGAAAATTACTTTTGTTCTCCCCTGAAGTCTGAGGAATAGGTGAAGGGGAGATGGTTGAGCTTTGCTTCCATTTTTTTTGGCTGCTCCATATGTTTCCACATTACTAGTGTCAAACGTTTTGAGACTCTTGAAAGTCTCCAGAGAAAGAGACTCCAAAACCTCTCTGGGGAGCCTGTTCCAGTGCCCTGTAACCCTCAGAATAAATAAGTTCTTCCTCATGTTGAGATGGAACTTCCTGTGCTGAAGTTTGAATCCATTGCCCCTTGTCCTATCATAGGGCACAAGTGAAAAGAGGTGGTCCCTGCCTTCTTGATGCCCAGCCCTTATGTATTTATATATTAGATTAATTCTCCACTCTAGACTGAAAAGCCCCAGGTCTCTTAGCCTTTCCTTGTAAGGCAGGTGTTCCAGTCCCTTAGTCATCCTCGTAGCCCTACTATGGATAACAGAGGTCTACATCTGGTGACTATGCCTACTGCCATACACTTCAGAAAGCTATCTCATGGCAAGAAAGGGAACTGTGAAAATATAATGAGGCTATCCTGGACCTGCAAACAACCTCATCTAGCTGCTTTCATAGAATGAACTGACAGTTGTTTTTCACAAGGGTGAACCCAGAGGGGAAGAACCTGCTAGCAGAGCTTTGCTACAGGAAAGAAGGAAGAAAGAAAAGTACTTTCCCAAGAAGAGTATGAAACAGAAACTTCCTGCTGCTACTGAACATGGTGTTCTTGTTTATGTATCTGAAGGAAATGGGAAGCTGCCCTAATATATCTAAAATGACCTTCGGGTAAAATACATGCTTCTCCTAAATATTTGACCTTCAGTCTCTCTAAATCTTCATTTCAGAGCTGTGTGTACCCTGACTAAAACTCTTACAGTTTGGTGAGATAGCATCTGCTTTTTGCCTGCTGATCAGGCTGCATAAAGCAAAGAGGTCTGCTGTATACAAATGAGTTGCATAAGAGCAATGTAAACAGACAGCAAGGAGTGGTGTCAGCTACTCATCTCCTTGCAAAACTCAGTGAATGCTCACAAACCAGGAGCACCGACACATGCTTGAATTCTGAAGTGGTAAAGAAGCCCCAACTCTAGACATTTTACCTTCAACCTGGAGTTCAAGGAGAATATGCTTGCCCTTTCAATCCCTAATCAAATACACAACAATTTTGCCTGTTTATGATTCCATGAGGCTCAGAAATAGCAGAGTGCAGGGAGTGGCTACAAATCCTATTAATGAACCATTAATGCCATTTGTTTGTTTTTCACTGATACCCTGTAAAAAATCTCCCTAAAGCTAAAGTTAGAATGGGTTTGAGCTGCCTAGTTACTTGGCAATGTGAGACCTTTGCAGTAAGGCTTCAACTACTAACCCTTTCCCACAACTTGAAATGAGAAACTGCTTCAGCATGTCTGTATCTTCACAGTTCTCTAAAGACTAGGAAAGATGTAGTCAAGTCATAAAATCTCAAAATAACACTGTTAGTGTTTTTTTTCAGTTCTCTTTTGGCAATCCCTAACAGCAGAATTTGTTGGGAAGCCAGAGTGCTTGCAGAAGGACTCCACTGTCTGTGATCCCACAGCTATTGCAACTACCCAACTCATTATCTGCACTCTGTGAGCTTCATGCTTTGGCAATACAGGTGTAATTTATTTTTTATTTTTTTTTTAATTTCTGCATTGTGTAAGTCTTTTCAGCACTACAAACTGAGAGCACTACACCTACAAAACCCCAATACGCTCAAAACTAGATTGATGTTTCTATAGCTGTTCACAGACTTAAGAGACAGAAAATGTGCTAGTTGAAGAAATACTGTAAAAGCAACAGTTAAAGTAAGGAACATTTGAAAAAGTGAATTAAAAGCTACTTACCCTAAATGGGCTAACATGAAATACATTAGTGTATGTTTGCAAAGAACAAAGACCAACAATTACTTGCTTTTCTTAAATAGGTGCTAATATACATGCAATATACACCAATATGGTAACTGGATGTGACATGAACAATTTATTTTGTTGTTGTATGGTTTTTAGACTGTCAGAACACAGACAGCCTGCATCATATCTGAGGGGAAAAAGAAGCCATAAAGAAAGGTGCTGGAACAGGCAGGATAAACAGATGAAGGCATCAGTAAGGATTCTGATCAAAATGGAGTTATGATCAACTAGTGAGGTCCAGCATAGGCAGGCTGTTGTGTGGGTAGATAGCAGGGCAAAGGGATACCAGCAGTATCCTGTACTAAAAACCTTATTTTTCACTGACCACTTCCTTCTCCTCCCCTTTGCTTGACTAAGTGACCCAGCCCTTCCTCTGTCTCTCCTGGGGTAGCATCCGGGCTCCCTCACTTCCTTCATGATCAAGTGGAAAAAGGGAAGGGGAGAGACCAGGATTAATTGGTATGCTGTGCAAGATCAGTGCATTCTTTATTTGACACCGAGATAACTTATTGATCACATTTCACAGTGAAATCTTGTCACTATTACTCACATGGAGTACTATGCCTTTCCTCACTCTTAAGGAATTTAAGAGCAAAGGGGCTTGGACCTGCAAGCCCAGTTCCAGCACTTGCTCAGAATTGGTCCTACTGTGCCCAGGCAACTGAATTTTGCGTGCTTATGTCCCTTCCTCTGCTCTGGAAGCTACTGCATCACCTTCTTGAACTGCGTATTCTTGCTAAAAATGATACATCTAATGTTTAAACACATTCTCAATATGAATGGAGGTACTCACATGTTGACAAACTCCACCTGCTAAATGAGCTACCTAACATTTAAGATGTTCCATTACTCCAGAAATCAGTTAACCACTACATACATATTACAACAGTTAACTAAATAATACAAAATGCATCTTTCTGCTACAAAATTCAAATAATTTGCATGTAGCTACTCACAATTTTAACAATAATACTAGCAGGTCCAAACTGAGAGTTACCAAGATTCCTACTAAAATATTTCTAAAATTAAGTCAAATGTTAGTAGATATTATGCCACAATTACAAAAAAAAAAAACAAAAACAACAACAACAAAAAACCCCACTATATTTCTGTGAACTATTAAACATGAAAAATATTCAGAATTCTAAGCATGATGTCATCAACAACATGCAGGATCATAGCACCTACATTTACTGTTGCGCAGCTTCAGATTTGAAGCTATGATCTTTTAAAACAGCTTCTGGAATTACTTTTTAAAATCTGGGTACCAAAACTTGCTGCCACAAACCTTCACATAAATTAGTATGTGGATGAAAGTAATCTGTTCTGAGGACTTATTTTTCTCAAATTGAAAAGTGGGATTATTTTTTTTATCTATATAACAAAGGGATTAAAAAAAAATAAAAAATCCCCCAACAAAACAAAACAAAAAACAACACCAAAACCAGAAAACCTAGGAGTAGAGAACAACTCTGTACACGTGAAAGCCTGTAGGAAAGATCCCACATGTGGAGCAACTTCAGGTTAAGCTTTGCTGAGGTTTTTTTCAATTCCTATCCATAAATTGAGACTTTTGTTTAGAAAAGGTTGTTCTGTATCACTGTGCACATCTACTGGCTCACAAGTCCCAAGAGGAAATGTACTGCCAATGCCTCAGTGCATCCCTTCAGTTTCAAAACTGAATGAGCTGAAAAAACTCAGACAGGTTACAGTGATGGTATCTGTCTGACAGACAGTCTCCAAGTGGGATAAAGTCATGGGACTGTGCAGGTGCCAAGCCTGACACTTCCAGTAGCATCCACAAAAAAGAGACATTGCATTGTGGCACTCATACTTACAAAATTCACAGGATGCTGATCAGCTAAGGGCAGGAAAAAACTACAAGCTTAGAGGAAAGGAGAATAATAATTTTCCCAATGGATTAAGTGGGGAAAAGTTTTAATTATCCTTGTCTGGAATCTGGGATGTTGTGGTTAATATCCCTGTTCTCGTCAATAGCTCAATGAATGTCCCAGTGGCCATGAACAGTCAGGACTTTAGTTTTATATTCCACACTCTAGAAATGCATTTGGACACTGGATCAACACTGACTCAGTGGGCAAGGTGCCGTTTACTGAATCACAAATACCACTTCCTGTAGGACTGTTTCTGCCTGTTGTATTTCAGAGGAGTGCTTGGCTGGTGAGCTGAGAATCAACCTGACAAAACAAGTTGCAGAACAAATGTAGTTTGTGTAGTATTTAACACACTACTCCATCCCACAGACTTTGAGTGAGGTTATTCAAACACGATAGCATTTATATGATATTAATTTTTCTTAGGAAGATAAATTAAGTTCTCAGAATGAAAAAAGAGAAAACATGTCTATCTTTATGCTTATTTTGCATTGTGTCCTTCTTCAATGGTGCTGCAAAGCACTTAATTACAAGAGAATGGACATCATCTTTAATAGGATAATTTTTCCTTGTCAGATATTTATGATAGGTAAAACTTTATAAGAGAGTTGTATTTCCACATTGTAGGCTGTAAAACAACAAAAGAAGCAACTCTTAGGTCACTGCAATATTATATATTTTAAAAACAAAGTACTAGTGGGGGAATTTTACACGGTGCTATTATCAGAAATTACACATATAATTTCATGTGCACGTATTGCATGTGAGCATTTCAGCTTAAATTAATTGCTAAGACTCTGGTCAATAATGCTGGTAAATGTCCTTATGATATGCAAAAGACAGACAGGGATCTCTTCCTCTTGGTGACAGACTCTTGGCTGCAAGTAGCTAAGTGGTTAATTCCTCGTGAGGATCAGTGAGTTTATCATGAGTTCATTCTTGCGTGCCAGCCAGCACTAACCACTTCAGCTGTACATGGGACAACAGAGCTGCTTCTGCAACCCAGCCAAGCCTAGACACTCTCCTACAGTTTTGTGACTCTCATGCTATGACTTTCATTAGCAAAAGTTTTGGTAAGTTGTTCTTAGAAAAATGTTTCTCAAGTAGGAATACACATGATGTAAAGCTGTAATCAGAAGCAGTGCATGTTTCTGTTTAGATTTCTCATTGTTAGCCCAGCTCTAACTATTACCACTTAAGAACTTTTTAAAAATACATTTGACTACTTACATGCCTGCCAAACAAGCCAATAGTTCACATCAAGTACCTGCTTTCATCGGTAGTGAGCTGTAAGTCACTTTTCATTTTGAGAGGGACCAAATATTTAATTAGTCTGGAGACTCAATAAACCAGGTTTCCGAAGGAAACTATACAAAAGGAGAGCAGTAATGTAAGAAAACAACAATATAAGCCTAGATTCATCTCCTAACACATTCAAATTTCCTTAAGGTTTATGCACAAGGAACAGGGACATTATTTTTCTAATAGAGTAACAAGCACTGACACCTCATCTTAAGCCTGAATGATCAAGATAAGAACCACAACAAAACTTGAAAATTCAAGTCAGAATTTTCAGATTATGTAAGTGGGGCTGCATATGTGCCAGGCACTAAGATCTCAACCAAGTATTTTGCAGTGGGTATATAATTTTCAGCTTATACGGGCAGCCCCAGTAGATAATTAGTATTTAGTATTTTCGTATACATGCAAAACTTCAGGTTTCCGAAGGAAACTATACAAAAGGAGAGCAGTAATGTAAGAAAACAACAATATAAGCCTAGATTCATCTCCTAACACATTCAAATTTCCTTAAGGTTTATGCACAAGGAACAGGGACATTATTTTTCTAATAGAGTAACAAGCACTGACACCTCATCTTAAGCCTGAATGATCAAGATAAGAACCACAACAAAACTTGAAAATTCAAGTCAGAATTTTCAGATTATGTAAGTGGGGCTGCATATGTGCCAGGCACTAAGATCTCAACCAAGTATTTTGCAGTGGGTATATAATTTTCAGCTTATACGGGCAGCCCCAGTAGATAATTAGTATTTAGTATTTTCGTATACATGCAAAACTTCAGGTTCTAAGTACATTATTGTGGATTTCCCAAAGCTGCAATGCTGCTGTACAGGAATCTTAAGAAACCCACACAATGCCACAGAAGATTGCCCTGCTGTGGAATGCAGATTTCAGCAGAGGTTAGATGGCAATAATATTATACAAAAACTCCTGAGTTCAGAGTTTCCTGCTCATTGCATAAGATTTACCATTCCAAGGCTTTGGGATAGGGTATCAGATAAGGACACAGTCCTATTGTTAATCACTTGCTTATAAGCAACAAATACTTTTGTCAAGAAGTAAAAAGAATATAATGTTGAATTCCAGCCATTGATCTTTCTGGCTCCTTGTCTTCCTAGAAATATTTCCTTAAAAGAATGTTACTATTGCTTCAAAAGGTAAAACTCATGTCAGGGTTCAGAGAACTACCTGTCACATTAAATCTCCTGATGAGTCACAGCTCTTGGGACTCTACTGGCTCTAATAGAATTGGTCCATTTAACATCTCACAAAATCCTCTGATAACATAAATGTCACACCAGGTATTTAGATATCCATTCTTATTTTCACTTTATATGAAATGGCTGGAAAAATTCCAGTTCACTTACTAATTGCCAAAATACAGTTTCTAATATTTCTTTTACATTTTGAAGTGTTTGTAGATATGTATTAGTCAAATATTATTTGTACTTTTCATAGTTGTTATAGATACTTAAGGCCAAGTTTGTATCTAGTCTTAAGTTACTTACATAAACTTTTCAAGTTAGAATACTTGATGTATGTACTCACACAGACTTCCATGTCACATGCTCAGACTGTGGTTTCCTTATGTTCCTTAAATCATGTTGCCTTTCCTCTTTTTCTGCATTTTCTCATTGATATTTTTGAGGAAACAGTCTTCTCAGTACTTGTCACAACTAGGGAAAAAATATCAAACATGCCTATAGAAGGCAATGCGGAAGAACACAGAGGTCCAAACACGCCAAATTATCTAGCTCCAGAACCAAGAGCTATGAAACCATAACCATACCACGCTGTCATTTTAAAGAACCTCACTTTCAGGTATTATCTCATGTTAATGTAGTCACGTGCTTTGAGGATCAAAGCAAACACCTCTGCCTGGCACTGAATACTATTGTGGAATCAGCTACTAATAAATCACCAGACTGTCAAAGATAAATTAGTTTTTCAATATGAATTGCAGTGGGAAGAAAGACAGAGGCATAGCATTAATCACCTAAAACTATCCAAAGCAAGCAAGTGACCTAATAGCCTACATTGCATATACTGGAATTTAGCTTGAAAATCATTGCTTTTATGAGCTTAATTTCCACACATATCAAATTTAGGCATGGAAACAGTTTTTAAAAGTGCTTGGCCTGGTTCAAAACACCGAAGGTAGGTATTTTATGTCCTTACATTCCATGAGAGCACCCCTAAAAACATCTGACATGTCCTATGGTATATGAGTTAATGATTTTGTAGAACCATTGCACAACTGTTCAGTGCTGGTACTTGAAACACCCTTTATCTCCCTTAAAACTTATATCAAGTTTTCTAACAGCAGGAGCTTAAAGAAGAGCCAGCAGTAGCAGCAGCCACTTTCTGCAGTTACCCTTAGAGGAAAGATTGTGATTCCAAGTTCTTGTCAGTCTAAGGCATGAATTTCTAGATTTTACAGTGAAGAGAGTGGCTCATGGCAGGAGTCATTCTCCATCTTTTCCTGAGAAGAATGAGGCTCAAGAGACTATGAGTAACTAGGTAGCTTTCCAGGAAAAGTTGTTCCATTGGAACATATGTTCTGAAGCAGGCTTCTTTAATTTTGTGGATATAGTAAAATAGTGATGAGCTATTACAGACCAAATGCTGATCCCTGTTATACCAGGATAAACATGCTATAGGGTAACTGAACTTGTAGAGGTGTATTTCAGAAGAAGGTTTGACTCTCTGATTGCATAGGTTATTTGGCACCCAGACTTATTCCACTGAAATGAGCAGAAGGATCTCCCTAACCTACTTTTCTTTTAAATAATATTCAGTGCAGCATAATACAGTGGCCTAGGATTTGTCCCGACGTTCCTTACTCCAGCTGAGTAATGCTTATTCATAGAAGCAGTTCCATATAACTGTGTTACACAGACTATATCAGAAATTTCCATTTGTCTCAGGGGAATTCACATAGGCTTGCAAAAGCTTTCCTATTGGACTGCAACATGAATGTTCATCACCAGGTGCTGGGAGAGAAAATCCAGTTATTTCCTATAGTCTGTCTTACCTTAACAATATCCCACTCTTTATACTACTTGCAACTCCTTCACACATTGATCACTTTAGATCTCACCCAATACAAAATTAACAGTGGCAACCATAACATCACTAGCCACGTTCTACAGCCCTGTTCTACTGCCTCTCTTAGTAATCTTCTAATTCAACACTTCTTGCCTTGAAATGGCTGCCTTTGTGTTCCTTTTTTTCTTCATGCTATATCTCACTTAGAAACAGGAACTAATTTGCCATCTCTATGCAGGTGATGTTATACCTCCCTCACTCTCGAGAGTAAATCTACATGTGTCTCTATCACCTGTTGTAACACCTTTCATAAGATCAAACTCAATGTAATTATAACAGAGCTCCATCATTTCTGGTCATTTTGGGTTCAAAACCACTGTTCTTGACCTTGTCTCTTTATCATTGAAAGCAATGCAACTTTTCCGCCTGCCAAAAGCCTTGACAAATGCAATTTTACTTCTTTTATCTGAAGCCAGGAAAGTTCCTGCAAGGGCTTCTCTTATGGAATTCTCTTCTATTGTGTATAATCCTTCTGTTTTTCACTGAGTAAACCAGACATAATTTACTTTCACTCTCAGAGCATCTCACGACCTATGCCCTCCAGGCCTCTCCTCTCACATTCAACCTTTGAATGCCGACTCCTGAATAACCTGCGTGGACAACCTCCACTGTCCACTTAGTAACTTTTCTGATATTAAGAGCCTTCCTAGCTAAATAACAGCAGTTTCTGAAAGGGAAACAACACTAAACACTGCCACTTGCCCATGCCACCTTCCCCCCTTCCTTTCTAATCATGACTACAACAGTACCAGCATGCAACCCAAGATGCTGACCCTTACAGATTTATTAGCATGGACTCCACTCTACATCTTGGCCTTCTCCATCTCCCCTGTCAATGCCTGCCTCACTCACTGCTTGATCCACAGAGACAACTGGGCATACACCTAACACCTTCTGGGGAACAAAGGGAAGATGCATTTCAAAGCTGTTTCAAAAACTCTCAATGAGGGAGGCTTTCTTGTATCTCAATTGGAGACACTTTGCTCAAAACCCACATACATTTCAGAAGGAATAAAACATTGTCCTTTCCAACAGTTCTAACTAAAATCAAAAAAATGGCACAAGTGGTCAGTATTGCCAAGAAAAAGCCATGGAGACAAAGGATGGAGACAGAAAGCATTTCTGCTTCCTGGCAGGAATATCCTTGGTGGTACTGATGATAGGTCACTATATGCCAGAACATCCCCCTCTGGAAGATGTTGCAAAAGGATTTTTTAAAGGCCTGTTTTGCAAACAAAAAAGTATCTTCAGAAGTTATTTTCTGTTGTGCTTGTCACATATGAGAAGGCTCTGTAATCTTTTTTTTTCTCCTCTTTGTTCATCAATAAAAGCTGCAACTTCCGTAGACAAGATAAGTGTTTATGTCCCTGCAGGAGAGCAAGCACACTTTCTTCAGAGATGTATTTATTTCAACTTTAAAAACTTTAACAACAATCAGCAAACAAAGATTAGGGAAAGTAGTACAGTAGCTATACTAGAAATAAGTTACAGGAAGCCAACTAGAAAAAAAAAAGACTGCAGCCAAAACATCTGAAAGAGTGGGAGAAGAAGAGATAAGTACTATTATTAGTGCACCCAAGATATATGCTATTATTAGAATACTCAAGTAAATTCTGTTTCCTCTTTCTTCTTAGCACAGTTTCTTTATGAGCTTATGCAAGAAGAATTTTGCAGTTCAACAGCACCCAGGAAGCAACTTACTTCTTCTCCTTAAAGTGTTTTTGTTCAACAGCTGTTCACTTGAAAGTGTACTGAGACTCTGTCTGACACCTGGGCAGTACTGTCCTATGGGCTCTCTACACTCCCATCTTTCTGCATTTGGTTTTCTTTTCCTTCAGCTGTAAATCTACAGGCGTGGGGTTTTTTTCTTCAGAACTTTTTCAATACTTCATAGAACTAATGTCAATAATATCATGATTAGAGAGTTATTTTTCTGCAGCTTATATTTATTTAGATAATTAATGCTTTAGAAATGTGTGCTGCTGCCCACCATTATAGTACCTGGATATTTTTCCAGTCTAAACAATCTTGAAGTTAAGGACTGTAGCACAGTTCCATGCTATGGCTGCAAGTGATCTGCATCTCTGGTGAGCAGCAAGGAATACACTCAGCCCAGCTGCTTCCCTCTGGGCACACAGGTCTCCCTGACACTGACCCTGCACCCCTGGATTCTACCAGAGAGGTGCGAAACCGACACAACATGCTCTTTTCTCCCTGGAGGCCCAGCTGATCAGAGAAAGCAGTGTCACACTTTACTGAGAGCAAGAACAATTAAGTGTCACTCCACTAAGACATCTGTTATGGCATTAGTGCTGCTCGGCAGGGCAGCATATAAAGTCACCAATTCCTTCCCTGTAGGTATGAACTGCCTATGTTAGTTTAAACATTTATCTTCCTTCTTGAGTAGGAAAGCCAAAGACAGAGGAGGAAAGATCTTCCCAGGCAGTGCCACATGGAGATGTGCAGTGCCAATATTCTCACCTGGGCAATACTGCACAGGGAGTTAGGTTATGCTGCTTCCCTGGCTACGCCATCACTGATGCAGAACTCATCCCTCAACATTTGCTTTATTCCCAGTTTTTAGTAAATCTTGTTTCTCCAGAAGTCTGCCAAGTGGCACACTCTCAGTTTGTTGCCTTTTCTGTGCAATATGAATTTGATTGACTGAAGCACCCCAGAAATATTAGTCCAAGCCAACTGTTTTTGTGAATTTCCAACAACATTTGATATGCTATTACAAATAACTAAATGGTAGGCAAACATAGGATTCCCTCGAAAAATATCCTACATCAGAATTTACCAGAAAATGCACAGCTTACACCCTAAAAAATTTCTATTTGCTTTCTGCCTTCTAGCTTCAAACTCAGAAGTAATTTATGGGTTTCCCCCAGTGCTGCCAGCAAACAGGAACTAAAAAATAGGTCAAGACATAAATGCAAACATAATTTTAAGTTACTGAGGATCTGGATGCAACATCTATAGCTCAGACTAATCTTTGCTTTAGATGTCTCAACTGAGCATGTCAACAAATGTCACTGGTGATTTTCGTCATCAGTGGATTCTCATAAATGTTAAATGAGATATAAAACAGTTTAAAAGCAGGTGCACTTCAAGATGATGAAGAAATCCTTAGATGTGATCATTGCTGTTCAGAAAAAATCAGCATCCGTACAGCTCACTGGAACAGGAAAACATTGTATACACAAAACGAACATTCGTCAAGTAGCTGCTTTCTACACATGAATGAAACGCACCCGGTGATTTCACAGGTGCTTAAGGTGCTTCTAGCAAAGCCTCATTGAAGAATGCAGCTGGAATATCCAACAAAATTGTACTTGCCAAGCATTATATTATTTTAAAACTTCAACCACATTCTCACCTAGTGTAACGAAATAGCTGAGCCTACAGCAGTTGTGTTTTTTTTTCTTGTGACTGAAACAAGTTTACAAGTTTTTTATTACATTAGCTTACTTCAGAGATAAAGGCTGGCTACTCCTGCTTCTTGCAAAGCAACAAGTTGTGTCAACAAGCACCTCGAGAGAGTCCAATGACCCTCAACTACTCTGATACTTCCACCCATACGTATAACACAGATAAGAGAGAAGCAGTAGGCTGCAAGGAGAAGGAACAAAATTTTACATAAACAAAGAAACTGGAGTAGCTCAACTCTACCTAAAGGAAATGAGATCACCTCTTGCTTCAAATTTCAGCCACAAACAACTGACAAGTAATCAGGAGTCATTAAAGTACAAGAATTTTTATGAATCACATTCAACTCTAAATCAGCTATTCTGGAAATTCCTGAGACACATAAAAGCCATAATTTGAGAGAAGAAGATTGAAGAGAAAGCTATATATTTTTAACTTTACGATTAGTGATAATGTAACATTTGAAGTCTCTGGGTTTACATTTTAAAATCTATCAGTTTATTCAGTCATTATTAACATAATATTCTTAAGATTGTTATTATCTTAAGAGCTAGAGGTTAACTGATTAAAAATAACTTGGCTGATATCAGAAGGACAATACAAAATGTTTTACTGGAGAGGTGCTTGTGTTTTTGAAGTTGAAACTAGGATATTGTAAAACAACTTCATTCTGGAAAATCTGCCTTAAACATGCCCTGAAATCTCTTCTGCCATAATTAAAAAATTACTGTAAAGCTCCTCTCCAGTACACAAAGCTATATTCTTTATATTCTATACCCTTAACTGGGGCTACTTAATTCAGTGACAAGCTATTTTCTTTTAGAAAAATAACAGAAACAAACTATTAAAATTACAGAGATGACAAGTCATGTCGAAAGGCTCCAAGTGTTTTCTTGGCTTTTGTATTCTTAATCACTAAGTAAATAGTGAATGTGAAGCTTAACCCTATGCTCTTTTATGTGAGGTGACAGAGGTTCTGGTACACAACTGCTCAAGTGCAAATTTAGACCTCCCCTTTCTTAATACACGAGTAGTGAGGACTTGCAAATGATTTTTCTATTTCATGGGAAGCCATGTTGGAAAAACATACATAATTCTCATATTGCTGATATGTGATACAAACCAGGAGGTGCTCCACATGACTACTTGACTTAAGGCAACACAAAGCCTCAGGTGTAACTGAGCCCTGACTCTAAAAGTGCCTTGAGCAGACAGAACTGCTCCCCCCTGAACTGAGCCCCATTACTTTCACCAAGGTCTTGCAGAAGTATCTGCTCAGAGAGACAGGATTTCAGGATTAGGGCAGATTTCTAAGCATTTCTGGTTGTAATTTTAAGTGTGTGGAGATTCCTATTAGGCAAGTATTCCCAACTTAGAAAACCAGTGTGGAGTGTTAAGAGTACTACAGTAAGGAAATTTTTCCAGACAGAATAGCACTCATGTGGCAGTTTACTAGCATTTACAGGGTTACTTAATTCTCCATGAATTCTACCCTTCTGGGGTTTACAAATGAACTAAAAGAAAGTATGGCGGATTATATTTCTCTTTAGTTCTAATATTTTATCAGTAGCTGTGGAAATGAACACTAGAACTAATAATGCCTCCAATCCAACAACTGCAAAACATTGCAAACTTCACAATATCTCAGCACACCATCAGGAAATAAAAACCTTGTATTTCTTTAAAAGGGCCAGTGTCCTCATCTGGTTGGAATGGAATGTTATATTTTCTAAAAAGGCTAGATTATTAGTCTGAAACATTCAACTTACTTCAACTATAAATTAAAATAATCAGCAATAATTTTATCAGTAACTGAAAACTAAATCACAAGAAACCAAGAACTGCCAAAATGGGGTCTGATCCTACTTGCTCTTCAGGGCTGGATCCACTGCATCCAACTTCTGAGAGAAGTACTCTATGAGTTTAACAGACTTGGATCACATAAGCAGCTCATAAAAGGTATATATTTTTACTTTACTCTGTGTTATAATCCAGGTACAGACAAGAGAAATATATAAAGCCCTACTATTAGCAGCCCTGACTATGTAAATGAGAAAAGGACTAAATTTTGCAAACTGCATTTTCTTGTTTAGATGCTGTACTCCTGCTAAACAGTACAGTGTCTTCTACAATCACCCATGTCACCCATACCACTTCCTGTAGCACCCCTTTTCTTCAGAAATTTTTCCCTCTTTCATCCTGCTGACACCTCTGCCAAATTTAAATGAGACCAAAGTGATGAAACCACAGGCATGTGTAAGGAAAAAGAATTTAACTGAGGAAAGCAGAAAGTGTCTCTTAAAATAGAAAACCTGTTCATGGGTCCGTACAAGTTTCTCTCTTAAGCCCCATGGCTTGTCATTAACCAGTGCCTACTGAGCACGTAAGTTTTGCTGAGTCTTTTAGTAAACATTTAATCTTGTTCACTGTTCTTCTCAAACAATTTTTATTTTCAGTAATAAAGGTCTTATTTTCCTCTCTCCTATCACCATCTTACTCTGGAGATATAATACGGCTTGTAACTAAACTCTCAAAAAATGCAGTAATGGACAAATCCTGATTCTGAAGCTACCAAAAGTCCCTTGGTAGCAGAACTGGTCCTGTTTCACCTCTCCCACTCCCTGGGTCTGTGCATTTCCTATCTATGTAAGCAGTTTTAAGGTCAAATGGAGGTCTTGTCAGAACAGATTTTTCAAGGTCTCTGCCTTAAGGCAGGACACACAAAAAGGGTCCAAGGGTTTATTTCACCTGCAGCCTCACTTCAGATCTTGTGTCAACCGTCAGCCAACACAGCAAACGCAGAGGTTCAAGGAGAAGATCATTGCTCACACTTGTACAGTACTTCTCGGGTAACAAACGTGAAACAGGAAACCCAGATGCTCTAAGGCTGACTGTTTTTCCAGAAAAAGAGTTTAAGGAAGCCACCGAGGCCTAATACCTCTTCCTTGAGAGCATCAAAGAGGAAGGAGAAGCTGTCCAGCCCCAAGGAACCCTCTTCCTAGCTCCTTGTCCCTTCCCTGCTCTCCCTGCTGAATCAGATGATGAGCCATTTCTTAATTAATTGTGTGTAAGGTCAGTGTATTAAAACCCATTAAGTGAGCACATGTTCCAGACTGCTTTTTAAATCTGGATCATTTTTCCACATGGAATTTATCCTGTAGGATAAATTTATTCCACACCCACTCCTCTAAATCGAAAAGAGTGCCATGGGGACTCTACCTTGAGATTTTCTGCCCTCTATCTTAGAGAATTTATTTGCTTGTGATGCTGATATGTTCAGTCACCATACAGAGAGAATAACTACTCTTCTGAAATTTAGAAAGATGTGGTCCTTTCCTATGTTCATTTTTGGACTTGCAGTTTGACTCAGCTTCTGCTATTCAGTGAAGTGAATCCCCTGTGCTTTCAGCCCACATGAGCTTGAAGATATGGACAGAAAGGAACTCAGAATCCAAGTAGTAAGTATTCAAATAAAGGTATAGTTATACCACAGACTTGACATAAACAGAAGGTGAGGAAGGAAGAAGAAAGCTAAGCCATACTCATACCAGTGAAGTTAGATATCAAACATAGGAGAGGGGTCTACTTAGACTCTGAATTGTCCAGTTATGAAAACATTCCTCTTGAGGGAAATTCAGGTCAACTCCTGCCCTGCCCTGCCCTCTGAAGAAACTGCCCTTCCATCAGCTACACAGCCTATGGAGACCTACCTCATTTTAGTGATCAGCACTACCTGAAGCTAAAACCTAGGAATAAATGGCAGCGGGGTTGGACTAGATGATCTTTCGAGGTCCTTTCCAACCCTAGGATTCTGTGATTCTGTGAAATCCACAAATACCATATGCTGGTTTACTGCTATTCACTATATTGCTACAACATTACAGCATAATGTGAAAAATCCCATTTAACTGGGCTAGAAAAAAACCCTATTTTGCTGAGCCTGCATCCTTAGATAAACATCTGTCAGTTCACATCTCCATCCTCATCTTATGAAATGACTCCATGTTGAGTATTTCTTTGGAGAATAAAAATTATGAGGAAACCATAACCAATTTCTTGGGAGCAGATTACTTAGAAGCGAGGGATCTGTAATTAGGCTTTGGAGAAGAAGAGCTGCTGTGAGCCCCGTGTCCTAGCAGAATCTAGCTGGCATGAATCACACATGCTGCTTGCAAGTAAACGTCCTGCGTTTCAGCTGGAGGCAGCTCTGAAAAGACATTCAGTGCCTCAAGCACGCATTCTGGCCTAATATCTCCTCCCAGTGGGCTGTATTTAACCCACACCAGAATAAGTGGAATCTTCAACTAATAAATAATTTATGATTCTCTCGTTACATCTAACACCATTTGAATAAAATACATGCTTGTTCATACCTCTAGGCATGTTTCAACACAAGCCATTCTTCTCATTACTTTCACTGCCTTTAAGAAATTACTGGCTGCCCAAGAGCCCCTAACAGCAGTCGAGCTCCTAACGCAGTTGTTTGCCCGCCCTGACCATGCTCCCCCCACCTCCCCGAAACCAAAAAGCGGCACTTGAAATTTCCCCTTTGAGTCACTCCAGCAGCTCCTTTTATAGCGCCCGGCCCCGCTCGGCCCGGCCCGGCTCAGCCCGCCCCGCTCCGGCACCGCCGCCCGGCACAGACCCGTCCCCGCGCCGGTAAGTCAATTCGGATTTAAGTGTAAAAACGCCGGGTATCAAACAGAATCGAGAGATTGCTCTTTAAATTAAATAATAGCATCCTAAGCTGCCGTATTTCAGCAGTAGGGAAGATCTGTTCTGCATGCTACGGTACATTTTAATTTTAGCAAGGAATCAGCAGTACTGCTAGTTGTGATGCTAAGGTTGGGCCTCAGAAATATCCTGGTAACTAAAGACATTTACTTGCATAGCTGCCAAATATGCTAAAAATAACCACCTTAATATGAATAATGTGAAAGGAAAATATATTTATTGAATCTCAGTTGAATCTACAAAGTGTGCACATCCAAGTACCGGAGACATGATTTGCTTCCCTGCATTGTGAAACCTGCCTTGAGCACCAGCTCAGTTCTGCATCCCCTCTCCTACTGCATTGCAATGCTTGCCAATGTAGATATCACCATGGATTCCATAACAATGGAATCTTTTAAAAATCAGTTATCCAGTTTTCTAGAACTGAAGACACTTAAATAAATGCCATAACTTGCATTGCAATATAAAAACAAAACAAAACACAAACAACAAACATGTACTGGTACTTTATAGTGCTCTTCTGCCATCATTTTTACAAGCTAGTTTTTTTTAGTCACTCTTGGGAAGATTGCTTTAAATGCTTGGCTACACGTGCCAGCTGCAGATACGAAATAAAGACAGAACATGTCCTAACGCTCTCTAAGACTCTAAGTAAGTGAAGTAACATCAAGATCAGCCTTTCAAGAGTTTGCAGTGGTCAGAAACACTCACTGATGTAGCCAGGCTTATGTAAGTGCTTAGTATCAACAAGATGCAGTCAGCAATTATAGAGGTAAAGAAAAAAGGAGCTTTTCCTTTCATACAATAAATGTGCACATTCAGTGCTTTTGTTGCAAGATAGTAATAATCAGTTAAATAAGAAAAAGCAGGACAGCAGCTAAACACATCTGCCAATTTTTAACTGTGTTAGTCCACACTGCAGAAACTGAGTATGGATTTTCAATATTGGCCTTTCTCTGCTTAAACTCTAAAAAAAACAAAGTGGTTGTAATGCTAAATGTATAAAAAAGCTTCAAACAGTAGCCTCTAATTAAATATATGGAAATAATATGCAGATATTCCACCGCAAGTCTATGCTTAATTCTTTGGTCAATTGTGTTATGACTTATTCTGAAACCAAGGACAACAGCAGCAAGTAAGCTGACTATTCTTCTTTTATTTTCAGAATCAACATAATACAGATAGAAGAGGAACACAGTGAGAACTAACAACATGAAGTTGATCATCTTCCTCACAGTAACCCTGGGCACACTTGTCACAGGACTGGATTCTGTAAGTTTTGAAATAAATAGTTGGGTGGTTGGAACCACTTCTGCTTTTGATCACTCTGCTTCCGACAGAGTAAAAAGGCTTTTAGCTTGAATTCTCCTTTTTGCTGCCTTTGCATATACTTATGCATCTGCTGTACATACACCTCTAAGAAACATGTTTCTGAACCCTTTGCTTTTACTTCTGATTCTACTCTATCTTAAGATGTCTGCTAACATTGAAATAGTGAAAACATCATACAATAACCAAGAAATCTAGCTTTCCTACTTTTCTCTTAATGCAATTTAGACCTGGACATTAAGTACCAGGAGCTCACTTGGTCTTTCATGGAGGAGGACATCAGGACTTAACTAAATTCCTGTCTCCCCTGTTTGAAAACATGATGCTAAAAAAGGAACAACAAATAGGCATTTTAGTATTTTTTACTATCAACTTGTATGAAAAACAATTAGCTAAGCCATTCACCAATATTATGGAATTATATTGTTACCATTACTGATGTTAGCTCAGGCAAGCCCACTTGACCTCTGGGAAAATTACACTAAATACCTGGTCTTATTTAGTTTCATGGAAGAATATATATCCTACCTGCCAAGTAGAGGCAGGACCTGACATACAGGGCAAGAATCTGTTGTTGTATAAATGCACTGGCTTTTATTCCATGGCACAAATAAGCATCAAGGTCACCAAAATGACAGACAGCTGGTGAATAGTGCTTCTTTGCTGCACTGCTTGGTGGGTGAGAGGTGGAGAGGGAGAAGTTTCCTTCCCTACTTTAGGGACACTGACCATTGAGAGCTGCTTAGGTCCTTATCGTAGATGTAACTGCAATGTTGATCTGATGCAGCAGACCAGATTGGTCTAAGGGTGTTGTGTGTGGTGTTTTCTTCCCCATTCTACTTTGGTCATTCAGACCCAGATTCCACTGAGCAGGTTCAGCTAGTAACTACATGCAAAAAACTCAACTGTTGAAGGTATACAGTAAGAAACAGAGCTTGTGCCCATAAAAGATAATCAAACCACATAACAAAACTGTTTCCTTAAAATCCCTTTTTTTTCTTTTCCCTTAGATTTACAGCAGGAAGCACTACAAGCTGCCATATAAACACAGATCACATCACAAGGGTAAATATCTGCCTGTTCTACTCAAACCTAAAAAGAACTTATTAACCTGCAATTATATATTCCTACAAGAAGAAGGGCTCTTAATGATACTTAAACACCTAAAACATAGTTCACAACTACATTTTACTTTACTTCATCATTCAAATGTATTGCCAAATATGTTTGCCTCTAATTAGTGATGTCTTTTAACTTGCAGAATGCCCTTGTTTGAATGGAGGAACCTGCATTACTTATTACTTCAGCAAAATTAGTCGCTGCATGTGCCCAGAGGGATATGCAGGGATTCACTGCGAAATAGGTAGAGTATCTTCCTAAATACTAACAAAATTGACTTAAAAGATCTAAAAAGGAAAATCCTGAATATGAAGTGCCAAGTGAAAGTATTAACAGTAAACACATGACTGGATATCCCTTAGCACTTTATACTAATAGACTAAGTGAGGAGAAACTGCTAAATATCAGTAGAAAATCAGGATCTCTAATTTCTTTGTCCCTGCCTCTTACCTAGTGTTACCTGCCTCCTTACAAATATTTTAGTGTGGGGTGAAAAAAGTGAACTTGTTTGGGAGTAGTCAGAAGCAGAAGAACTGATTATATTGTGAAGTATGCTGAAACTATTGAAGAAGCAATATGCATGTTTTAAAGTATGAGATACTTGATGTTCAAAATTCATATAGAACAATGTTAAGGAGAATATATAAGCAGTCCAGATTTTGCATAATCTGTTTTTAAGGTAAATGCATTAACTTTTTTCTCATTACAAAGATCCATACAGAGCCTTTTTGTCTCAGAACACTTATTAAGAAGAACATGTTACTAACAAAATTATTTTCTCAGACACAACCAGCACATGCTATAATGAGAATGGGGAGGACTACAGAGGAATGGCAACTGAAGATGAATGTCTGCCATGGGACCTTCCCTCAGTAATCAGAAGGGGTCATTACAATGTTTACTCAAATAATGCATTGCAGCTCGGACTAGGCAAGCACAGCTACTGCAGGTAAGAAAAGCCCCAAAAGTGCCTCATGTGATGATACACAACTTAGAAGAACCCCCAGAATGTTATAGAGATTAATTCTGACTAAAAATATTTGAAATGTGACTTTTCAAAATGTTGAGTTCTCACTACTGAAGCTGATTATACTGGAAAATTCCCAGCAAGGAATAGTAATAGCTAATAATTTTCTCTTGTGAATCTTGCAACAGAACACTTTCAGCCATTTCAGAACAGTTAGAATTCTGAGATGCTATGTTATTTTTCAAGTTCTTTTATGAAAATAAGACTTTATCTTCTAGGAACCCAAATGGAAGGGACAGACCTTGGTGTTACACTAAAATGGGATTCTCCCTTCAAGAAACACCCTGTAATATAGAGAAGTGTGGTAAGTAACAGTTTGAGGAAAACTGATAATTTTTTTTTTTAATAGTCCAAGGTTGGTGCTTAGTTATAAAAACATCTGAACAAAATTTCCTTTTTGATAGGCTCTGCATGCGGTCAGAGGAGCATCAACAAGTACTTCAAGATTGTTGGTGGAAGCCAGGCAGAAATAGAGTCTCAGCCTTGGATAGCTGCTATCTTCCAAAATATAAGGGGCATTGACCATTTTCTGTGTGGTGGCAGCCTCATTGACCCTTGCTGGGTGCTTACAGCAGCACACTGTTTTCATACTCCGTAAGTTTACCGTTCTAAATCCTTCTATCTGCAACTTTCTTCAACTGATTTATTTGTGTGATGAACACTGAACAACTCCTGAAAATGTACCATAAGAAGAAGGCTTTTTTGACTGAGCAAAACAAGAACAAAAGCCATAAAAATTAAACCTCTGAGAGTTCAGTTCAAACAGAACAAGTTAGCAAGATGTGAACATTTTGGTGAATTACACAATTTAAACAATTTTATCCTAAATTGGAGCCAGCATGTCATTTTACCTTAGCTGTTCCCTAAGTGGTACTGAAAGACAACAAGCTGTTGAGCAACAGATGTATAGGTGTTTTTTCTTGTTTTCCCTGGGAAAAGCTGATGTGTTCACCTCACTCTCAGAAACCAGTAGTCTTCATGAATCTCTTCATTCTCACTCAGGTCAAAAAAACCAGAAAACAAATTCCTTTACAAAGTCTTTCTTGGAAAGCCTATGCTGAATGCTACTGATGATAAGGAACAAGTATTCATGGTTGATGAAATCATATCTCACCCTGACTTCACAGACGATACAGGTGGCAATGACAATGATATTGGTAAGTGACAACTTAATAAAAGCCTTCTAAACACTGAGGATAGCTATGTAATTATGGCATACACTTTATAAAAGAGAACCAGAGATGAGAAGGGGAACAGGAACCAGGTGCTTCTGAAAACTAGGCCTGTGCTGAGCAAAATTTTTCCACTTCTATAAATTTGGTTTGTGGCACATGGTCAATTACAAGCCTACCTTATCTCTGGATCTGTGCAAGGCATGGCTTTTCCATAAACACTGGTAGTAGCAACATCCTATTACTACCATCTTCTCAAGAGGAGGGGGTTGCCTGTCAGTAGAATGCATGTACACCTGGTCTAGCCATTAAGAAGGGGGCAGAACGTCCTATACACATACAGGACTGTTGCTCTGGCTTGAGCATAATAGGCTCAGAACCTTGTGGAATAGAGATTATATTATTCTATGTTTACAGAAATCACACTGTATGTAAATTATGAAAAAAAGCATGCACAGCCGGTTTCCTCATATAGCAGGGGAATGCCTTATCACATACCACATGGGCTGAAGGTTATCCTGAATTAATCTAGACTTCCCCAACTCTCTCTAGCTTTCACAAACCTATCCCTAAACTAACAGTCAAAGGTGAGTTTTTGCAACATGCACAGAACAGATCTGCTGCTCTTGCGCTTGACACTTAAAACTCTGCCACTCATTCCAAATTCC
>NW_009953758.1:2761943-2774162 GCF_000747805.2 Chaetura pelagica | reverse complement strand
GCTGCAATGGGAAAAGACTGAAAGAAAAACTTCAGAAGCCGTTCTGGGGAGAAGTACAGTAAAAACTGCCCCTCTCTTCAGCAGAACAGCAGATGCCACCCTCTACAGCCAGTCACGAAGCTAAGGTTTTAAAACACCTGAAAATACACTTCTAACAACAGTCTTCCCTGAGCTATTATGCTCCTCCAGGAAGGAAGTTCAAGCTGGAACACTTGCCAGTTTTAGTGCCGGGAAATGAAATTTGTTGTTGCTAAACAATGTTGCAGTAGCATTTGAAAAGCAGTGAGAGGAACCATATATGCTGCCAGTACTAAACATAATTGGAGCTATTAACTGTATTGTATTAACTGTACCAAATACTCTATTCTCTGAGAGACTAAGGCTAAAAACTTGGATTATAAATATAATTATCTTATAACTGTTTCTCAGCTTTGATAAGGATAAGAACAACTTCTGGACAGTGTGCAGTAGAATCCCAATATATCAGAACAGTCTGCTTGCCAGAGAGGAACCTTTACTTAAGAGACAACACCCGGTGTGAAATAGCTGGCTATGGAAAACAAGATCAATGTAAGTGAATGATTTCCCTTACTAAGGCTGTAGTTGCACAATGTGGAAACTGGATGTTTTTAATACCATGATGTCCAAAGGATTAAAGCAAGATTGCTTTCATATTATTTTATGTACTACATACACATATCTCAAAGGTGATCTTTTATCACATTCTCTAGTTGCCCATGGCACTCTCTGCTGCTTCTCACACTTGCCAACCATACAAAGTGAGCAAAGACACAACGATTTTTTTATTCTTGATGTAGTGAGAAGTAGAAAAAGAATAAATCTGTGTTGGAGGATTAACAAAGGATTGCATTTGTGCTTCAAACACTAGCAAAATATTTCTCTCTAAAAACCAAGCTCTATAGCTAGCAGTAGAAATGTGTTTTTCTATTTAAAACTGATTAATTAATGGTAAAAGTAAACAAACATTGCATAAGCTGAAAATAAGAGCCTCAAAATCGGAATTGGAATAATTCTACTGATTTCTTAAGTGCTGAAAGTGTGTTATGGACTTTTGTCTTGCATGGTGAAAATTCTTAAATAATCTTTCATTTGTAGATGACATTTACTATGCTCAAAGACTGATGTCGGCCACTGTAAATTTAATATCACAGACAAAATGCAAATATGAATACTATGACAATATCAGAGTTACTGACAACATGGTCTGTGCTGGAGATCCCACATGGATGACTGATTCATGCAAGGTAAAACTAATTTATCTTCTAAAGCATTTTAAATGCATGCACATTATATGGATCAGCTGGTGGCATTTTAATTCCACTAGTCAGAAGAGTCTCTCTTTATGTAGACCCTCTAATCCAGACCCTTCTTTGGAAGAGCAAGAAGTCCAGTGTCTAAGACACTGTTATTCCTCAAAGCCTTATTTTACAGTCTATTCAGTGGGTTCTGTGATGAAAATAGGAAGTGTTGGCTTTGACCTTAAATAACACCTAGGGTGGAATGTTGTGTGCAAGGTAACTATTCTCTCTGTGCCCTGCTAGAAGGGAACTAGAGAACTCCTTCCCTTACAGATTGTATTCAAGTCATAACATGTGCTGAGCCTTCTGTTTTTCATCTATGCAGTGTTCCCAAAATTTCAAACTTTAGTTTATAGTTAGACTTGTTTTACTATAGAAAGCAACACTCTAAAGCTCCCTGTTAGAAAGGCTCCATCTGCAGAAAATTACTTATTATGTTCTCTTTCCATTGTCAGGGAGATTCCGGTGGCCCCATGGTCTGTGAGCACAATGGCAGGATGATGCTTTATGGGATTGTCAGCTGGGGAGATGGCTGTGCAAAAGAAAACAAGCCTGGTGTTTACACCAGAGTTACTCAATACCTTAACTGGATTGACTCCAATATGAATGCAGTAATGACCAAGAGTCACTTTCTCCCTGAACCAAAGTGACCTTTTTTCTACATCTGGACTCCAATGAACAAAATTAAGCCTATACTGGTGCCAGGACACTGAAGTCCTGAATGTCATGAGGCTTTTCTTTTAAAAGCTGTTGTGGTCTGCCAGTCATATCAGTGTTCCTGAGGCAGAGAGACAGTTGACACATTATCTTACTACTATGAATTACCTGAAAAGCACTCCATGGGAAGCCAAAATATTTAACATTTAAATGGGTATTCCCATGCACAATACTATGCATATCAAGTTATCTGTCCACTTAATTTATGAGCCAGCATTTGGTCTTGAAGTATTTGTAAAGTTTTAACTTATTAAGTATCCATTTTATACATGGTCTGATGAACTCATTCCTAATCACACTGAACAACACTAAGACTCAAGTCCTGGAAACCTATCCTGTTAAGACCAGTACTGAGAGAGTGATCAGGCTTTGCATTACAAAAAGAAAGAAGCTGTATTAGCATTAATTATCACTAACACACATATAAAAGGACCATTTAAAGTAAGAAAAAGCCTGGTGTACAGGGTTCATTTCTGTAGATCCAATGTATGCTAAAATCTTATGGATGGCATCTGTAACTGTGCCAGCATTGCAAACTCCATGTATTCCACTTAGAACTGTCCTGCAAGAAGGCAAATTGGAAAACTGACTGGACTTCCAGGTCACATCTGAAGGTGTGTGGGTGCCCTTAGAAGTTTGATTATGCAACCTTTCTACATATACTTGGGCACCCAGGATAGGGTTTAAGGAGTCAACACTCACTGAATACTGCTGATGTCAAGTCAGCATGTAATTTCCATTCATTTAACTAACATTATATGGAAATAACTCTCTTCCCCTCAACTTGTGCTGGTTTCATTTTTTAACTTTGTTTTATTAATTTGAATTATTTGTATGAGGGCTGGAACCTCAAGATTTATTTAATTATTTTTACTGCATCTAACTTATTGTTTGTGTGATGGATGTTAAAATAACATTAAAAAAAGCTCTGTGATTCTTATGTGTCTATTCCTCCTTTCTTGGAAAGGAAAGGGTATGCTTTGAAAGAAAATTGCCATTATTAAGTTCTATTCTGAAAATTAAGGCCCTTTAGTAAATCAGATGTTTGAACTTCCTGTTTACTACAGCCTTTCATATGAGAAATTCTACTCTAGGTGAGAACACTAGAAAACTATGTGTGCAGTTGCAAGAGACAGAGCATAGGATGAACAGTTGTGCTGAGGATCCAACATCCTTGCTGTGTGTGCTTTAGGACTCCCATCTATCCCTGTGGACTAGATATTCTCAAGTGGCTGCAGAGTATTAGGTGAACTTGTAAATCAAAAGATCCTATTTAAGCTTCACTGTAAGGGAATACAGTTCTTGTGCCCCAGAAGGGCTCTGCAATAAGATCCAAATTGTTTGGTGCGGAGGATGAAGAGATGGGTTTCACAAGTTGACCCCTTAACTAAAATGTGACTGCACATGGAGGAATGCAATGCAGCAGTATCATAAAGGTGCTAAAAGGAGAGTGATATTTCAGCTTTCCTCAGTACTTTGTGGGCATTAATATTCTAAGAGAAGTGTTGAAAGTTGACCTCAAGTACTGCTAAGAAAAAATCTTAGGCAGTAGAAATTCTACCTGAGCAGCAGTATTACATTTCAGTTTGTCTTCTTTAAGAAAAAGATAGGGAGAATAATTCATAGGACATAGTGTTAAGAACAAAGAAATTCTTAAAGCCAACTACATTTCTAATTCTGGACAAAGTATCACAAATACAAAGTTAAGTCCTTACTGAAGATAGGTTCTGTTCTTTGGGCAGACAAAGGAAAAAAATACTCTCAAGGGCTTCTTTTTCAGTGGTTAAGAAAAAATTGAGAGCCTAGCATCACTTCAACATCCTAAAGACCATGTTCTGTCTGCTTCAAGTTTTTTTTAAGGAAGCTATATGATGCAAACAGGTTGGAGGTAATACTATAAGCACTGTTCACAGCAATTTTACCAAAGAGTTGATAACCACAGCATGAAAGTGCCGTGTATTTATGTGATGTTTGTAATTGTGACAGTAAAAGATTTGCGCCTATCATGACAGCATCCTGCCAAGCATATAACACAGAAAAGTTACTCCCTACACCAAAATAGCCATCATGGAACAAATTAGCAGGCTAATCTATGAAGATAGCAATCCTGTCCATCCGAACTTAGTAACACAGTGAACCAGCAAGTCTCCAGTAGTTATTGGTCAAAAGATCTCAGAGTAGCAATTTGGCTTACGATTTTTGGCCCATTTTAAAAAAAGTTAGTACCCAAATGTTTTCCAAGTTACTAAACTCTTTTCATAAATGCAGAATCCAGGGTCAAATTACAGAACAGGTTGGGCAATTTAACTTATTTTTGTCGATTAGACCATAATAATGTTTACTTTCTAGTAGTTCATTTAAGAACGCAGAAAAAAAATGCAAATATCTACATGCAATCATTCCTTATGGACCCCTCACAAAAATCTTTTTGTCTCAGTCTCTAGCTGCTTAATGATGAATGACTACAGATTTCAAACATTTTGAAAGAGTCTTGAAGAAGAAATTTGTTGCAACCTACAAGCAGTACTATGATGACAGATAGCAGAATTTGCTCTTTGCAAAAAGTACTCGTAATAGCATTTTGGTAATTTTTTGTCATATTGTAGACAAAGAATGTAAAAAAGCCTCAAGTGGAGAAAAATCTGTTTCTTTTAAGAAAAAATCAAATTGAGATGAGCTAGATAAAGTCAATTCATTGTTGGACTTACCAATTTCTTCATAACAAGGTAACTATTAATTCAGTGTTGCTCATGTACAAATTCAACTATAACAAGCTTGAAAAAAAGTAATAAACTAAATTATCTTTCCAAAAAGCACACTAGTATTTGAGACACACATTACATCTTGTAGCTTATATCAGTCTGGGTACATGAGCCTCACACACTGGTGATGTAATGATAGGAATAAGAATGAAGTCATGTCCTTTAGACTCAAGACTGAATCATGTAACATCTGGACTATTTGCAGCTCTGATATTGTTAAGTCATGTCCTTATACTGTGATTTCCCTTCTATGAAAAGGATTGGGCAGTACTTCCTTTCTGTCACAGATCTGCCTGGGTATGATCTATCAGGAGGAGGGAGAGTTGACAACCATGTGAATGTACCATGAGTACTGACAGCCCAGTCCCATAGGGGGGGAGCAAGCACTACTTAAACAAAAATGATTACGGGCAACACTGGATTGTGAACTGTTTGGCAATACAATTTATGGTTGGGTTGTACAAACACAAATTTATTAGTAGCTGTTACCACTGTGTGGTACAGTTATTTAGCAAAAACGTGTTATTTGTGGACTGCTGGTTAAAGTTTGTGCAGAGAGTTAAAACTGCTTTGTTTCTAGAGAATGAGTTGGAGATCTCTCCTGAAAGACTGGAGACTGCAAGAGGAAAAAGAAAGAAAGAAAGCACTGTATCAATGCTTTTCTATACAGTAACTAACAGGACAGCCTGACCAGTGTCAGCAGAGTACTTGGGGCACAAGGTAACCAACATGAGTTGGGGAGAAAAATCTACCGTGTTTTAAGTATGTATTTTGGGATGATACACCTTTTTCACTTCAGTATTTCTTATGTTTAAACATTTATCAAAGTACTCATGTCAACAGATTTCTAACAAGTGGAGAATATAAATATCTTCATCATGACTGCATATTTTTATCATTGCAATTAATGACATTTGTCATCAGCTTCTGTGGGCTTTTTCCATAAAGACAACAAAATGTAAATTTTAACTTATTGCCATAATTCTGAGTACTGCTCATGAAACCAGAGAAAATATAGGTGCTGTTTTAGGTAGTACACTCCTAGCTCCAAGCCTGGAGTCTTTAGGCCTGACTGATTGCTGCTTGTGTGTGCAATCTCAATTGGTTCTTTAACTAATGTTAGATTAAATGCCCCAACAAAAAAAGAAATATTTAAACACAGTGTACACAGATCTCCACTTGCACTACTTTAATAAGCTCTTTCAAAGTTCTGTGCAGGCCTTTGGCCTCACAACTACAGTATCATCTGACTGGCTAGTTACCAGAGGCTGGGAAAAAGAAAGGCAGAAGATGAGAGCAGCGTTTGCAACACTTTTTTCCTCCAACAGAATCCACAGGAAACATTTTCTTCCCCTTCTTTCAGAGAATGAGCCGAGGACAACCCAGCTTGCAGTGCTGCTGAGGATGAAGAGAAACAGCCTAGAAAACTGTGCACAGAGCCTCACAAACACCACTGCAGAATAACAAGAGAATTACTAGAGCGAGGACATTTTGGAAGGTATTAGATATCTGGTGGGTACTAACATAAATACACAAATGCTGATATCTTAAATCCTTTCTTACTTAAGCATATAATTCCTTGATTTCAGATATGCAGCAGGCAACAAAAAGGAATAGAGTGGGAGTCCAACAAACATTTAGAAACAGCTAAGAAGTGGTCACCAGCCAAAGAGAAGAGAGCATACTTTCAGAAGCCTTAGGAGCATAACTAACATGAACTCAAGTCCTTAAGTACGTTGAGTATTTTCAGAGAAGAAATGTATCAAGCAATGAGGACTAATCTGTCAACACTTAAAAGGAAGTGATGCATCCTGAACAGACCATTTTACCTTGTATAGTTGAAGCTTTCTAATATGACTCATGACATCTAAAAATATAATATGCTTTAAATAAACAAAGTTGTGGTGAAACATGATATATAGTCACCTATTTGTTACATGTTACACCACTACCATGTGGAATCCTATGTGTGGGAAGGGTTTGGGTTTTTTTGCACATATTGAAACCTGAGCAAATAAAAAACATTATGACTATTTGGTCACCAAGCCTTTGGCTCACTTCTAAAACTTAACCAGAGCTCTTGCTTTGGGAAAAATAAGAACAGAGCTTATCCATGGAAAGATAATAAAATCTTTCTATGTTCATGAAGCTTGTATTTCAAGCCAAAGTAAAAAAAGTGAAATACTTGAAACAAATCATATTCATTAAAGTGCAAATCTAAGTTCAAATTTGGTCCAGCATACTCCTTCCAAATCCATTGCATCCCATACAATCATAGAAATGGGCAGTATGAGCAGAATTTGAGCTCACTTGTTCAACCTTTTGGCAAATGAAGGAAAAGGAACTTTAAGTGAAAATGCAAGGAACGTATGAAACAAGTGCTATGTACTGCATTAACAGTAAAATGAGATTTAGACTCACAAGTCAAGCATGAAAACATTTGCAGATCCCCATAAGCACTACACTCAATTCCTGTGTCTTGTTCCATAGCAACATCCAACTAGGTGACTCATTCAGATTTAAGCTGCATCTCTGGTAGATATTCTAACACTAACTGAAGCTGGGAAGGACTGCAAGTATGCCAATATCCAGACTTTGGAGTGGGCCTAGCAAACCAGAGTTATCAGAAATGAACAAGTTAAAGACAATCAGGAATAACCAAACACACAGATGTAGATGAGTGATGACCGGTCTTAAAGCAGATCCAGAAGGCAGAGCAGACCACAAGCTGGATTTAATCAACAGTATCAAGTAAAAAACAGCAAAAATGTAAACATACTGACACATACAGCAAAGCAGTTAGTAAATTTAGGGACCAGGCATTCAATTGTGTCTTGTTTTGAGCATCATCCTTCTTGATGAGAACACAAGAATAATGATCAATTGTCTAGAACATGACAAGGAGAGCACACAAAAAATACTTTGTTTCTGTTATCCAGAGGAGCAAAATCTACAAGCAACATTGTCTTCAAAGGAAAAATGAGAAGAGAAGGGAATAAACTGTTCTCTGTGTCTATAGGAGACAGGGTGAGAAGCAATTAGCTTGGTTGCAGGAGCAGAAACTGAAGTATTATGAAGTTACTCTACTACTAAGAGTAGTGAAGTACAATAATAAAAGGCATTGAGTGGCAGTGAACCTCCTTCATGGGTATTTTTCAGAACAGTTTAGGCAGAGAAACCAGTTGCTTTAGCATCTTGAAATGAAATTGGAAAAGGCTTTGAGAAATCATTTAATTTTAGGTTCCCTGTTTTATTATGAAATAAATGAACATGCTTAGTGGCTGAGATGAAAACATGAAAATACAGAGACCACAAGGAAGTTTAAAAATATTACACAATTTAACTGACTTTTTAAAAGTCACTTTAAGAAACAGCTCCCATGAGAGAAAATCATCTGGATTTCTGAATTAAAGGCAAACCTTGAGCAAACTTTTCAGTGACTCTTCATAAAGTAATATTCCAGACACAACTAGAATCAAATTAATTGCTTCCAAATACACACTGGACAAAATATTTGCAATGAGTAACATGTGCAACTAGCAAGAAAGTAAATTTATTATCCCTCGTTGGATATTAGAAACATTTTTTCTCTACTGAATAACTGGAAAGGTTTTTGTACGTAATGCTATGACCTAGCATCATACTCATTAATTACCTCAGTATGTTTCAAGCTGGAGGCCTCTGGGTGTGATTAAACCTTTGAAAGGACAGTATTATCATAAGGAGGCAACCGCAAAAGAAGCTGAAGATCACAGGCAACCACCAGACTTTGCCAGTCACAGGCTTCTGTGTTTTAGGAACTGATGCCTGCTTGGTGACAGTATACTTTCAAAAAACCTCATGGACACACTTCCACATAAAAAGCATCCACAGGCAGTTTCATTATTTATGAGAAATTAATCACAGAATTGTCAGAGTTAGAAAAGACCTCTAGAGATCATCTACTCCAACTCCCCTGCTAAAGCAGGACTGCCTAGAGCACATTACTCAGGACAGCATTGAGGCAGGTTTTGAATTATCTCCAGAGAGGGGGAGATAACTGTTATCTCCACAACTTCCCTGGGCAGCCTGTTCCAGTGCTTTGTCACCCTCATCGTAAAGAAGTTTTTGATCATATTTAAATGGAACTTCCTATGTTCCAGCTTGTTCCCCTCATCCTGTCACTGGGAAATACTGAAGAATCTGGCTCCATCCTCCTTGCACCCACCCTTTAGATACTTCCAGGCATTAATAAGGTCTCCCCTCAGCCTTCTCTAGGCCAGGCTAAAGAGTCCTAGCTCTCTCAGCCTTTCCTCGTAAGAGACATGCAAGGTATCTTTGCTAGTCATAGCTCAGATGTGCCAAATTCAGTATAATTGTAACTTCAGGAACAGTAATTAAGAATCACCACCAGTAATTCTTCCCTAAATTTTCTTATGTTGTGGGACAAAACTCTAGCCTAAGTTAAAACAAAACATCCCCAAGTGACATAAATTGGAATATCACTACAGCTGTTGAAATTGCAGCTGCTCCATGAAGGTCACAGCATGTACTTGGCAATTACTACAGCACATCATCACCCATGATAAAACAACTTCACTAATGTTCCAAATCCATCATCTTCAAATGCACCTGCAAAGTTTGACATACTACAAATTGTTGGGTAACTTTCTTATTTTTAAACACACTTGCATGCTGTATTCATAGCAGGCCCATCTGCATGAAGAACTGCCTTGAACCGGTACCCTTGACCATCTCAGTCACGTTTTGTTCTAGAAGTTGCTAGTTAGAATCTGAGGCAATGTTGCAGGACAACAAGCACCTTTAAGTAGCTGCCATTCAAAAATTAATTTGTCTCAGAAATTATTGTGACTCAATCTTCCAGAAAAATAATAAACACCATCAGACTTAAAGCATTCAGATATACAGAGGGTCACTGGAAAGTGATTTCCAATTACATGTAAACAGAATTGTTTCCCAGAACAACTCAATTTCGTCTAACTGCAACTAGACTTATTCTACATATTAAGTATTTTTCTAAGGACACATCTGTCTTAGATTAACTGTATCCTGTATTTACAACAGGCTTGTTTTAAGACACACAGAATCAAGGGCACTTTTGTTTATTACTGGGGGAGACAAATCAGAGCAATGTATCATATTCTCTAGCTAAAACCAGACTGAGGGTGTGTTTTTAGATAGTCAACTCGACTCAGCCTTAAAACTACAGTAAAGAGACTTTTAGGACCCTAAAAGGGGAAATTATAAGATACTAGCTTTGCTCTAAAAACTTCAGAAGAAATTTTGTTTTTACAGTAATTTTCTAGTCTAAAAATACACATCCTTGTGAAGCGTGAAAACAATCACATGTATAGAAAAAATACTGGCTGTTCAGAGGCAGCAGAGCTTTCAAGCATATAAGCCGACAAATGGGGGAAAGGACATAGAGACAGCAGATTCCAGTCTTCCAAGGATGCTACCTAATAAGTGCTTTGCATTGCAAAGCTTGGAAAGTTCATCAACTGGCTGTGATCTATGTCAGTAGTCTTAACTAAATAAACTTCCAGGAATAAAAAAAATTATTTCTTATTAATTGAAGCAGAGGCAGCAATGTTTAATGACCCCTCAGGAACTAGGTACAGTAACTCAGTGAAAATATACCACACAAGTGCCCGGCTATACCTACCTACATTGCCAGACTTTGTGCCAAAATTAAAAAAGGTCTAAGTACACAGGTATAATGATATTTTATAGTTTTCACTACATAGATTTTACAGTTTTGACTACATTGGTTTCTGTAAGTTTATAATCTTTCCCTGTTTGATAGTTTTACAGCTATAAAGACTGAGTGGCAACAAGGTATGAATTTCAAAACTACATGAGCTTTTCTGCTACATTTCTTCCAACCAACTATTCATGACAAGGGCTCAAGTTTTCACACACATATATGCTGCATTTCACCAAAGTAATATAAAAGGATCCAGCCATTATTTTTGCTCCTGCATTTAACAGCCTAAGAAAGCAGATATATCTGCTCACACATCCTAGTTTCTATAGAGACAATAAGGATTCTCTGTGTATCTTGTCCAGCCACTGTAACAAAAAATACAGCCTGTGGGGACTTTGTATGGCAAAGAGCATTTTGTATGAGGTCTCTTACTCGGAAGGTTACCAGGACCCTGGCCATGTTGTTGGTACCACTGCACAGGAGCCAATGGCTCATTTTTTTTGTATTAACAAAACCACTGCAAAACAAAAATTGTGGTCTTGTATTTTTACTTTCAGAATCTTGCTATGAAAACAACAATGGATGAACACAGTCTTTATACATATTCAGCAACATATATGAAATTTAAAATCCCTCCAAACAAAAATATGGGTAATCAGATCCATTTGGAGACGTGTAAGGTATCAAAGAAATAATGTTTTAAAGGGAGAATGTAAATATGGCACTTAGGAAAGCCCCTACCCTCCAAAATACCCCTTTATTACTGAATTATCTACAAAATCAAGTGAATTCTTATATCTAGACTTAGTCCAACTTGTTTGTTTCCTGTTAAACAGGAAATGAAACTACCCCAATTTCATCCCTACCAAGCTCCCAGCAGATAGGGCAGCAACCCTGTTTTTCAAAGCCACTGTTCTGTCTATGAAGTTTTATGACCATCTGAAGAAAAAGTAATTATGCCTTTCAGTGACTGGCCTGCACACTAACTTTGATGGGTCACATTTGCTTCTATTCAAATCAGTTTAAGCTCGCGCCTGGAATCGATAACCCAGACTGAGGAGGAGCGAGCACCTCGTGCCCTCCCGGTGCCCAAAGAACAGACCTGCCACTAGATGGGGCAGCAGCCTCAGGAAAGAGATGCTCGCAGCCATCAGACCATTCATTTGCTGGGCCTGCCCACGCTAACCACACCGAACTGGTTTTACATACAGAGTAACTTTTGCTCCGCTCCTCCTCAGTACTTACAAAAAGGAGAGCAAGGAATAAACGGGAGGTATTCAGCCAGTTACGTACAACCCTGCACTTCTCACTGTGCCCTCATCAAACAAGACTGTCCTCATTGACATTTTTCATCTTCCTGATTCATCTCGATTTCAGGCACTGGAAAACTTCAAGGCAGCACAAGAGGCAGATGCTGCTGCTGTAGGAATCCCTTAGTCACGACAAAACCTTCGTGAGCAACAACAAAAAAAAGCCATTTATTTCGTGCCACGCGGGCAGGAAGGCACAGAAACAGCGGGAAAAGTGTTGAAGAAGAACGGCAAAAGTTCCCCTCCCACAACGCGCGACTTCGACTAAAGAATCCCAGGCAAAGATCAGCTGGCACATAAAACACGAGCAAACACAAAACTAAACCTTACCTAAGAAGTGTAGCAGTTGTAATGGTTTTAAGAAAGAGCGATAACAGCGATCACGCCCTGAGCCTCCCTACACC
>NW_009953758.1:2742895-2760897 GCF_000747805.2 Chaetura pelagica | reverse complement strand
CAGGGCAGGGCAGGGCAGGGCAGGGCAGGGCAGGGCAGGGGGAGCCCGGCCAGCCCGGCATGTGCCGAAACCAAACCCACCGCGAGGGCCAAGACGCCTCTGCCCCAGAACACCCCAGATACCCGCACATTCCTTTAAGGAGAAGATTCTCTCCCTGACATATGAACAGAACTCAACATTGCTTAAAGAAGCAAATGCTGCTTTTTCAGATGAAAACTGAACACTTACTCAGTCTCATTCCCAGTTATCAAGCAAACAAGACATCAATCAGGATGCCTGAGATATTCTGCATTTCTCTCAAATCACCTACCCATTTAAAACCGGTCTTGTAATGTTTAAATAGGCTGGTTACATACTCTATTAGACATTACAAGAGAACCACACCCAAAAACTGCCCACTTCCTAGGTTGCTGTTGATCTCCATTACAACCAGTTACATCCTCAAAGGATGCCAAATCACTTATTCCTTTTATACTCATTTCTGCCACAAGTATACAATGTTTTGAAAGCAAATTACATTAAGTTGTGGCAATCAGCATTGAAGCAGAAGTTAAGGAAGAAGTTACGTAGTTTTCATAGTCCCCAGTTACTTTCTAAGTTATTCCTAGAATTTATATCTTTTGCAGATAGTAATTCAGACACCAAGGATAGGTTGGTTTTTTGTTTTGTTTTGCTTTTCTTAAAGGATAAATTCGGACTGAAAATTAAGACAATTTAGCATAAAATAAATTTTCCTCAAGCATTAAGTTACAAATGAAATGAAAGGTAACAGACAACTAATTAGTTTTCTCAACAAGATGTTTTACCTATTGACATATGCTATATAAACTCAAAATGACATTGCTCAGGAAAAATAGCTTTAATGCAAAAGACAGGGATTAAACAGCCATCATTTCCAGGCCCTGCTGGAGAAGCAAGTTTGATAAGAAGCTCCTGCTGTTACAGCCCAGACTGCACTTTGCACAGCAGTGTTCCAGTATCAGTGAAAAAGTCATTAAAGCCATGGCAATTTGGGATATTTAACATGAATCCCTGGGGAACTGAATAAGGCCCAGGGAACTGGATCTTTAGTATATGTATGAAAACAGAAATCTGCACCTTAGGACACCTCTCCCTGCCTCTGTGATTTTTCAAAAATCACAGAGAGGCTCAGCAACACCAGCCAGCTCTCTCATCACGTGGATACACCCCATCAGGGCCCATGGATCTGTGCAGTTTCAGTTTACCCAAGCAATCTCTATTCAGCAAATTTAAAGCATAGAGAGGAATCTAGATTCTATGGATTTTTCTTTTCCTGAAGCTCCACAGAGATAGGGTACAAGATGAGGATGACTTAACAAAAATTTTAGTAGGACCTCTGAATGGTTGGGAGCTGGAAAAAGTTCAGACAATACTTCTAAAACAGGTATAGACCAGCACAAACTTTAAATCAACTGCTAGTTCTAATATTATACTTCAGTATTCACAAGTCAAACTGTCTTGGTTAGTTTTAGCTATGGAAGAAAATGTTTTTAGGGTCAGAAATCAATATTCCAGCTATGAATCTAACCAATACAGGATGGTGCTGAATATTCACAGTGCACAAGCCCAGTACATTAAAAATAAATAACATATTTTTTGAAGATTTTACATAGGCAAGAGAAAAAACTGTGTTCACAACTTATAAAGAAGCCAAGTGATTTTTTTTGTCATACTTTTTGATGAAAATTATTCCCACTGTTCCAACAAGGTATAGACCTATGTCTAAACCAACCATTTACTGCCCTACAGGACACTTCTGGGTTAGGTCCATAAACAATGTAACTATGCCAGTTTAAAAAATCACATTAAAAACACTTGGATATTGTCATGACAGCTGTCACAGCTTTATTTTTGCTGTTGTAAAGGGGTTTAACTGTGCTAAAGAGGAAAGCAGTGTTTCAGTAAATGAACCCAAATTTATCCCTAATTATACAAACTGTTGAGTATTTTCCCCTCTAACAATCCCATTTTCATTGTTTCACACTACCAGCCAGAATAGTAATTTGGCTTTGAATAACTTCCCTTATTATAATGCAGATGTCAACATGAAATGATACAGGCACAAGCTGCAGTGTATGCAGCAGCTCTGGTTTAAAATGCATACCTTCTCATACGCAGAGCCAGTGCAGCATGTGGCTTTTATTTTTCAGCTGTTTCAAACAGATTGAAAATTCCACAGGTTACAGAATCTTGAATAATTTAGAATGCTGCTTGGAACACTCCTTTGCTAGAAGAATATATAAAGAGAGAAAAATCACTTGGTTTTACTTCACTGGACAGATTTCATCCCTAAATATTAGTGTCTTCCTAGAGAGCAGACACTAAGACCATAAAACATGCCAGTTCAGGAGAACATACTGACTCATTATATTAACGAGACTCAAGAGCAATTTTGTCATCGAATAAGACCAGCAGCAGACTATACTATTTCTCTGCCTCTGTGCAAGCAGAGGCTTAGAACTAAGCTGTAGAGAACTTGCCTGACTACTTTGAAGCTGACAAAACTCAGGTAGTTGTAGACTAGAATACCCTGCAATTGCTTTAACAGCATAGAGTTGAGGAACAAAACATCACAGATATTGCCAGTCAAATTAAACATATTGGTGATACAAGTTTAATGTTTAAACCTTTAACTTAGATTTATTTTATTTTTTTAAAATCTATTGCTCATGAACCTCTCTTGAGAAAAAGCATACAGCCAGCAAGGGAGTAAGTTCAAGTGAAATTTATCATTATGCATCTTCTTCCAGCTCCTCTGCATTTGTCTTCCCTCAGCTGGAACCAAATTCAGAAATTATATTTATGTTGCACATAATTTGTCAAATGGCTATTTTACAAAAAATACAAGACATGCTAAGCAGTCTCACATAAAAAAAAACAAAAAACTCTGCAAATCCTGTTTGCCTAGATTATGTTCTAATGAATAAAACAGCAGGATTTAAATTTTTTTCAGGATCAAGCCCAAATACTTTACTCTGTCCTCCTCAATGCCAGCAGCTCCCATTGAATCTCACAGGCAGAACCTGGGAACTTTCTCTTACCCTAAAGTCCAGATTGTAATGAAATACAAATATATCTCAGTGAGATCAAATGACTACAAAGTAAACTCTGTCAAGACATTCAATACACTAAAAACATGCATAAGTATGAACTTCCTGTGCAGTCTCTATTTTTCATATATTTGCAAGTCATAGTTTCAAGACTAGGCTGCAGCTCTAGCAAGTGACTGAAAAGAACTGAGCTGCTGTAGCAATAGTTACTTTTCTCTGAAGACCCTGTCTGGAGCATTCCTCACTCAGACCTGTCAAGTCTCATCACCCTGAACATACACCTCACTCAATAAGACTACACCTTATGCACTTTCCCACTTCTGCCACAGAGACTGCATGTCATGTATTTGCAGTGCTGGGAGTTTCCTAAAGCTCTTCACTATGCCTTGTTCATGGGGTTTAAGAAGGAGCAGCCGAGGCAGCAACACGTTTTCTGAATAGTTGCCTAGTAACTCTTGCACTTTCCCACAAACATGAGTCCATGACATGATCTTGAGCATGTCAGATGCACAGCCTTCTCCCTCATCAGCTCAAGTCCCATGAGTCAGCATTCATATCTGTTAAAAGATTCAAGCTCTGAGCATTGACTTAGTGTGCAAACTGGCTGCAACTTTCCACTGCCACAAGATGCAAAAGTAGTTCAATGACTGACCAAGGAAGAACACCTATGGTCCTAACTTTGCTTCTGAAACTCATGTGCACTGTGAGTGAAAGCGTATTCCACAAAAACAAGACAACTTTTTTCCACTGGTTCTCAAAGCAACGATGGAAGCAAAGGGCTAAATTTTTTGTAGGTTCTTTGTTTTAGTAGTGATTCCCATTTCAAGGTATAGTGGAAGAGTAGTCATTAATAACTAATCATACTGAAAAAGTCACATCCTCTATTGACTGTAGACAGCATAAGCATTAACTTTTTACATTAGACCTTCATGCTTTTAGCAGTTATGCTCCCCTTTGTGATGTATTCCAAGGGTTAATGAAAACACAAAATAAAAATACTGAAAAAACCACACAGAGAAGCCACAGCAATTTGTGCACCTGATTGGTAAGCTCTGATACTCTTTCTTGTACACAGTAGAAGACAGTTATTTTTTATTACTAAAACTTCCTAATTGTTTCATTAGCACTTACACTGATTAATTAAAATGATGTGAAAAATCAACGAAGTATAACTTCCACTAAATGAGAAATTCGTTATCAGAATTGCCTAAAATTGATGCCTTAGTTGAACTTCTTGCAAAAGCTGCACTTCCAATCCAGGTGAACCACATAGCAGTGTCATGTATTCTGTACCTAAGTGCTTTCTAAAATGCTTGTGCATTTAGAAGAAAAATAAGCTTAGTTGCATATGAAGATATAAAACTCTTCAGGCATTTAGAATAATTAAAACAGGAAAGGAGTTTCAACACACCTTCAACACAAAAGAAAAGAATGTGGAGATGAGTCTCCATTTGGAAAGGCAGTTTATGCATGAAGAAGTAGCATATTGGTTGTAAAGATTGATGTTTAATAGAAAGCATTCTGACACTCCCAGTTAGACATTATCAGTATTTTTAAACTAAGAAACAAGCTGAAATATATATATATAACCAAAAGGAATGAGAAATTAGATTTCACAAATGGTCATTCCCATGTGGGACTACAAGCCTTCAGCACGCTGCTTGAGAACTGTTTTTAAATACCAACAACCAAAGCCACCACCCACTGTGAAAGCAATCTTCAACTCTTTCTTCACCTGACCTGGGTGGGATTAGAAGATACTATAAGCTTTGAGAAATGGCTATGATGCAAGGTAAGTACTGATGTCTGAAGATTATTTGCAGCAAAAATGTCAAGGTTTTTTTCCACTTATCTGCATACAAGGAGGCCAAAGGGTGCATCTGCATCCCTGAAACTGACAAATAAAACCACAGAGTGCTTCCTAAGATAACTTTATCCTGGTGTCACACCAAGCCACCAAATACTTACTATCATACTGGGAAAAATCATGGATATCCTGGTTTGAGGCAGGATATAATCAGTTTTCCTTTTAGTGCTTTTACTTTTCAGTTAAGTCCCTTCTAAGTAGCTGCACCTGTTGAAATAAATTGTGTATTTATCAGTCAGTATCTGATTCTAGGACTGATAACCCTTGATGTTTATAGCTATAGCTAAAGAATGGTACACAGATCCAAGGCCACTGCTTGGTTCTGAAAAAAAGATCTTATGCTCCAGAACCAGATGGGAGTAAAGGTGTCACACTGCAACCCTCATTCAGGGAGGAGCAGACCAGACAGATGACCAAAACTGAAAGTACTCCATCCCATATGTGTCATACTCAGCATAAATTTGAAGGATCATGAAGGTCAAGCCCTCTTTGTCCATGACTGGCATCTTGGGAGGATTCAGTCAGTTCATCTGCCTTTGGTACTGAACCATGTCTTCTTCTATCCAATGCCCATTTAGAACTGACTCCAAAAGTTGAGTCCAGGACTTTATCAGGGCTGCCCTGGAACCTCAGTGGTGACATGAGTGTTTTTTTGGGGGGGCTAGTGCTTTTGTATATGTCTGCAGATATTTCATTATTTATCTTTTCATCACTATTATTTCATTAAAGCTGTGTAGTTTAGTTTGAACATCTAGGACTTTCTCCCTTCCCTATAGAGGGAGGAAGGGAGACTAACAAAGGGCAATCTGTCATTCACTTAATTGCCAGCCCAGCTGGCAATGGCACAGCAATTAAATCAAATGCAGTTTTTCCTCAGATGGGGCTGTTGTATCAAGTGTAGAAAATAGCTTTAAAATTAACTTCCCATTTCACTTAGTATTCTCTGGATGCAAAAATATGAGGCTTGAACCTACAGTGCTCTTATTTTCCTTCACCTCGGCATTTTTCTCAATTATAAGACTTTATTTAAACAAGCAGCCTAGTCAACAAGAATCCTGTACTGCAGAGTAAATTAAATATTTTTGTGAGTTTCTAGCACAACAGGAAGTACTAATGATATTTAGCAGTGTGCCTAGTTAGAAGTAATACCATTCATCCTAAAGTGGGATAACAAAAACTATGAGAACTTGTAAAAATAATTGGTGCTTTGCTTGAAGTTCAGAATCAAGTGATTTAGGCTTTAATTTATAAGAAAATTTGTATTCTTTAAGGTTGCAGAGAAAAATATAGAATCACGAATCAGGTGTTTCCTTGGAAAAAAATAAAGAAATGAGAAAAACACAGATTCATTAAGAAAACACCATGATTTTACAGGATGATGGAGAAGGGGAGAGAGGATACATAAGTCTGCAAAAAACTAGCATACTTGAACTTGGTATAACTATATTTGTGATGGTAATCTAAAGACCATTGTTATCCAAAGACCTATTGCCCATCCTTCCTTGTACCACATCTGTTGTTTTGTTATCATTTGTCCTTGAGCAGCAGGCCTGGTTTTGGTCCTTAACTGGGTATAATCAGCAGAAGGCCTTCATTGACTTAAAAGGCATTTTGTTTAGACTTAAGTGGGAGAGAAGAACCATTTCCCACAACCATTAACATGGAATCCTAAGCTAACTGGGGACGACTAATTTGTTATAGTATTCCTGAGTGGTGATAGTTACAGGTAACTGAGTGGTTATAGCTCCCAGCAGCAAACTAAATGGCCCAGACTTAGCAGAGCATCTTGGTGCTGCATTACACAGTGCTGGGTAAGCATTGACTAACTACCAGTATAAAGGCAAGAAAGACACTTGGACAAATCATCCTCTTAAAACCACCTTACTTGCTCAGAAGAGTGACTTGAGGTTAGATGACACAGGATTAAAGAGTTGGGTGGTTTTGGGCATACATTCAAAGTGTGCTGAAAATGTAGTGAACATGAAATATTACCCTGAAATGAAATAGAAGGAGCTAGTCAACTACTACACCTAAAAAGCGCACCCATTAAGGATTTTCTAAGGTCTTATTTGGGAAAACTGTTGACTGCCAAATCAATGAAGATTTAAACTTTGGATCACTGATTTCTAGGAAAGAATGCAGCAAAGATTATGCTCATTTATTAAAAAAAGACTGACTCACAAAAGTAGGAAAAAATTACTGTCTGTTATACAACAGGATGCCACTTTTTATATAATCAATATAGAAACATAGAATCATTTGGGTTGGAAGAGACTTTTAAAGCTCACCTAGTCCCACACTCCTGCAATAAGCAGGGACATTTTCAACTACATCAGGTCATAGAGGATCTTTCAAATCTGCAATGAAGGAGAAACATGGATATTAGATAAGACTGTATGTCATAGCATGATAGTAATGTACATGAGGGGTCTTTTCTCTTTCATGGTCCTGCTGATTTTTCACTGGACATCACTAGCATCCAAAAACCCCCCAGAATCGAGAACCTCAATGAATTCTGCAGAACCACCATCTGTTCTTCAACCTAGAAGACTGTTCTTAGTTAAGGTAAACAGATGAGGTCCCCAGCACAACTGAAATGACTGGCACTACATGAGAAAGCCCCAGATGTTTTTTCCAGCTCCCAGGTAAGATCTTTTCTTTATCCTAGCACAATCATTGTGCCATGTATCTGAGATACATCCATGTAGAGCTGACTGTTTTTGCAGCAACAACAGTTCCTATATTTACTCAAGGAAGAGGAGTGGCAAACGGGTGGTTACAAATTAGTCACTGGTAAATTATGCAAGAATATTCTGTAGCAAACACTCACACAGTCCCTTGGGGTTGCTGAAGATGTCTAAGGGACACAAGACATCAATTCTATGGACTTAAAGGAAAGTAGTTACAAATACAGAGATAAAATATTGATTTGAAGTATATTTTATGGTGCTTTGTCTCATCTCCACCTATACTTCTGAATTTTTAATTACATTTGCAAATGCTTGTAGTCTATGAAGTCAAAGGGCACACCTGAAAGCTCAAATTAGACTCCATAGTACCATTAGCTGATAAATAGTTTCCTATACATAAGTGAGTGTTATGCTTTTCTTCCCCTAAATTAGACATTGCAACACATGCATACTCAAAGAAAGACATAATGGCTGCTGAATCACTGAGCTAAGCAAATAACTTGTGTCAATGTGGTGTGACTCATTCCTTAAACAAGAAAACTATCATAATTTTGAGTAGTAACAGACCAGCATTCTTACATATTAAAGTACATGCGTTTTCTCTCCTCCAGCACCATTGTTTAGCTATTGCTTAAGGATCCAGGCTCTAGACAGCATAGGCAGAAAAAACCCCAGGAAGTCTAAAAAAAATACATGTAGGTAAACAGTGAATAGATTTTACTCAGAGTGCCCATTTATACTGACAAAATTTTCAAAATGAAAGCAAACAAAGACAAGGTCAGACAAAAGAACTGTCAGTTATTATTTGTGTTTAGAAATAGTGTCTCATGAAGATCCTTTCATTCTGTATCCTTCAATAGATGAACACATATTGTTCTAATTGACTAGTAAGCTCAAGATGCAATAGGTTGAGCAGTGTACCTCATTTCCATAAATTCACATCCACCCACTACCATCCTTAACCACAGCAATCAACTAGCCACATTCCAGCTGTCATTTCCTTACAAGTTTGTCTCATCAATACTAGATCCACATAATAGAAGCCTATGTGGACACTTTTAGAACCAACACAAACACCGTTTTGACTAACTGATAATTTTAGAAAGGGAGTCAAAGTTAATCAGAAACTAAAAGTTTCCCATTTCAGACTTCCTCACTTGTTCTTCAGTCAGTGAAGGTTTAGATGTTAGATGAGGTGGTAGGGCTGCTGCTGCCTGGCAGCACGTACAGAGGGCAGCAACAAAAAGAAGTTTAACTGATGCCTAGAAAGCTCCAGCTCAGTGTAGTCATTGTAAACTTCACTAAATGAGTTAGCATTGCTCATGAGTCATCCAGAATTAGTATTACACTGATGAGTTGCTGAAGAACACAATGGCCCATTACCAGACAAATATAAAAGCAGAGCTGAATATTAGAGATGTGCCTTTTTCCTAGAATCAGAAGCGAAGCATTGCATTCTACATGTGATAAGATGCACCAATACTCTAGAACATACAACAAGTAAACAGCTATAGAAACTCTTTTCTTTTGCCAGAATTAACACATCACACAGCAAGAAATTTTTAGTCATTGGTGAACAAGAAAAATAATGACAAAAAAAGCCCACAAACGACAGCTGTTTCACTGTTGTTTTTTGTTAGTCATCTTGCCCATCCTTATCCACCTAATTTGACATCTGTGCACAGGTGCATCTCTCATATGCACGTGCCACACATGCTAGGATGCTGTCCCTGATGCTTGGCTTCTTGTATGAAATGGAAACCAACATTATACAAGCACCAAGTGTCTACTGAGACAATGAGCACATCATAACTTAGTTCTGGAAGACAATGTGACTTCTTAGAGTTACTGTGTCATCTTACAAATATCTCCTAATTCAAATAAAAGATATATTTCCTGAAGCTGAGCTATGAACACTATTTTAACATTTTTCAGCTTACAATGCCCCAGTGCACTCAGATTTCTTTCCCCAGAATCACTCTCCCTATTGGTAATTGCATCTTTCTCCAGATGACTAGGAAATTACAGCTTAGTGGGTGCAGAAGCAGATTACTAAACAGAGAGTGCTCTGGCTCAAGACACAAATACTGATGGATTCACTTTATAATTGGCTAGCACTTGCTACTGACCATGTAGATCCTCCACTGTGACATGCTGGTTAGTGTGCACTGTAATTTATCAGCCAGCTGTTCCAGGCTGGAATTCTTTGCTTGAAATCCATGCTCTAAAACTGCTCTATTTAAATGCTGCTCCTACTTGCTAGACCATAGTTTGAGAGTTTAAAGTGCAGAAAGCTCTTAACTCACCAAGAGCAAAAAATGTAATTTAAAAATACTTCTATTTTAAAATAGTTGTAAAGAGCAAGATACATTCAGAAAGATTGCTAAAACTGCTGGATACATAAAGGCATGTATGCTACACCTTATTTGTGAAGACTCCTGAAACAGAATCTCTTTATCAAGTACCACTGACAACACAGCACCATTACCACTACAATTACAAAAGCATTAGATTAGGCAAAGCTGCAATCTATTGCAAGTAAATGCAAAAGAATCAACTCAGCTCCACAGCATTGCAGTAAACCTACCCAGTTTCAGTAATGCTTTTCAAATAAGGATTCTCAAAATCACTTTGAACAGAAACCCAAGAAATTTAGGCTAGTTTCTATCCAGCTTATACTCTTTTTCTTTAATTGGTTGTGAGATAGAAACAAGCAGCAACACTGTGGCCTGCAACAATAACTAATGCAAGAGTTGCACTTCTGATGCCAGTAATTTTATAGTTAAATAAGAATAGCATTGTACAAGACAATAGTCTTGTTTTAAGAGTATTTAATATTTTTCATCTTTTTGGTTTGTTTTCTGGCAGTGCTCCAGCTTGCATGTTTCTCTATACAATTCTAATCCTCTGATACTTTGGCACCAATCAGCTTGAGATTTTGTGTCCTCACTGACTTCGGGTCAGATATTGAGATACTATGCAAAAAAAAACAACCACACCACATTAGTGAAAAACGTTTAGAAAAGGATAAGGTCAGAGTTCTACAAAAAATGGAATAAAGCAAAAGATAATTTTTAAAGAAGTTACATTCTGTTACAGTTCGGCCATTAGGAACCACCACACATACAAGAGGCACAAGTGACAAAGACCAATGCACCAAAATTTTGCTTGTGACTAGTTCAGACTTGATACTTGCTCTGACATAACAGATAGGCTCCTAAATTGCAAATTTGTAAGCTTAAATATGCATTTCAAAGCCATCTATTACTGTGGCATTTGGATGGCTTTTGAGAAATATGCTTGTGACCCAAAATGATCCCTCTGGCCTCTGCTTTCCTGGTGTGTTCAAAACTGTCACAGCCAAAACCAGAGAACATACAGGGCCTAAACCAGCAGAAAATCTGTTCTTAGGAAGGAAAAAAAATAAACCTGAACAGACCATACATACTGCTACATAGCCAAGACCTTGCTGTCTGCTGAATACTGTCTTTAAGGCACAGAAAAGCTAATTGAAGACAAAATATTTCATGTAAAAATAAAAAAAAAAAAATTCCAAAGCTAGTGAACATTAAATAGCTGACACTTGGTTCTGTAATAATTGAAACATGGAAGTGTTTTAGATCTAAGCTACAGGAAAACAGAAGACTGACATTCCTGGAAGGGCCATAAAACTGCTGAAATTGAATATATATGGTAGTTTAATTGAAACATCACCACAGGTTTTTGAAAAGTATTACTCCATCCTGGAAAAGTGTTTTCTTCAATGGAAAAGGCAGAAATAACATTTCAGTATAGTATTTGCCAAAGAAGCCACTACTTCCCTGCCACCCCTCCCTTGGCTACATTCTGTTTTCTAAGAAATATAAAGATGAAACAAAAGAGGCACCTTAACAACAAAAAACATGTTTGTGGTTGGTTACTCTTTAAGGTATTAGTAAGTTTAGATGCAATAATTCAGAAAGGCTGCAAGCCTAATGGTTCACAAAACATTAAGGCTTCCCAGTTGTATCAACAGTTTCAAGATAGGATTACACCAGAGTCCTGTGTTTCTTGACTCTGCAGATGCATCGTGGTAAAGCATCTCATCTGATGCCCACAATATCGTATTTTCAGAGTTCTGCATTTGTTGGAGTTTGGAACAAAGTAAATAAGATATGACAAACAATAGCACATGTAATTGACTGTGTAGGGACAGCAAACTAAGCTTGTACATCTTTTGCAATCTGAGCCTGAGACTGCTGCTTTGGATACCAGGAGTGAGGATGCAGAGTGATGCACACTCTATAGATCATATAGAGACATCGCTGGTTTCCTCAGAGTTCAGTCCTGTATCTGAGGCACTGAAAAATTTGCCATATCCTTTCGTTTGAGCAACTTGCCTACACAGGGTACCTCAAAACTTCCACTTCTCTCCATGCCTTGTACTAAGCAATATCCTGTCTTTGTACACAGAGTAAGTATTGCACTTGCTCTGACACAATGCTAGTTTGAAGTAAACAGAAAGCACAGAAAGCCTCTATTCAACTCAAACCTCCTGCCTCTTGATTTTAAGTCACCAACCCTTCTATTTATGTACAAGTTGCATGATCCAATGGCATAATACTGTCACGGTGCCACGCATTTTTGGATCTCTGAATGCTCCACATCTGTAGTCTGTCTGTCACACTGACTAACCCATTTCATCATGTAGCTTAGGATGACCTGATGGAAATACATATATCTGGGGACAGTTGCAGCTGCATTATATGCCCACATTGGAATTTTCCTTCTTCTAACTACATAGATCCTGAACTTATAATTTAGTTGAATGATATATTTCATAGGCTTTTTTTTTTGATAGGTGCTTCTGATTTGCAAAATAAAACATGACCTACTGCATTAGAATTAAATGCAAACTAGTAGTTAGAACTAATGCAAAACAAACTCTGAAAAGTATTATTGGCACTCAGCAACCTTGTGGAAGTTTAAATGAGCAATGTTATTTATATAACAAATGCAAAGGCACTAAACACACTGTGCCAATGCAAGAAGAGATGTATACTATTTTATCCCACAGCCAGTCACAACAAGTGGAGCAAAACACTGACAGTCCTCCTTGTTTAGAATAATGGAATATTTTAAGTTGGAAGAGACCTTAAAAATCACCTACTTCCAGCCCCCTGGCATGGGCAGGGACATACCCCACTAGACCAGGTTGCTCCAAATCCTGTCCAACCTGGACTTGAACACTTTCAGGGATGGGGCATTCACAATTTCCCTCAGCAACCTGTACCAGAAATAAAAGCATCCTGAAAGTATTACCAGAGAAGCCTCTTCTGGTCCTGTGCTGCAAAAGGTTATTCCTACAGCACCAAAGAGTCGATCTATTTTCCTATGCTATTAAAATAGGCTCCCAAAAACCCCCAACAGGTGCACCCTGCACACCTTTACTCTGTTACCAAAAATTAATATGCCTACTTTTGTCCTTTTCTGTGTCATGACTAAAGTATTTCTGCTTGAGAGTTCCTCAAAGCAACCTGCATTCGAAAGACTTGAAAAGTCACCCACTTGTATGACACGCCAGGAAGACTGCATGTGTAGTCGTTGTACTAATTTTACAGAACTCTTGTGACAGTGAGCCTGAACAGGGTTCCTAGAAGAGGAAACCTGAACCAGAGCTGTTAAGCATACACAGTAATATGCAGTTCAGAAACTTAATATATTGTCCAATATATTTGCATTTTGCTTATTCAGAAAAAGTTAAGGACAGGATCATTGTTTTGTTTTTAATTGCTTATTATTTTCATCCAGAATTACTATTTTAATTTATATATTTCATCCACACTCCAAGAACTCCAACCCAGTCAGATGTATTGCATAAAGGCGATATTCTCAATGCTGGAAATTGACACATTGGCCTGCTTGGTTACATTAATTACAAAGCAGCTGAACAAAACACAAATTAACAGAAACTAGAGAAAAGTATAAATAAAAAATCAAGAAAAATATTGAGGAACTGTCTTCCAGGACACTGAGCCAGTGTTGACATTGGAATCCTAAGACTCAGCAGTTCTTGAATTTGGAGCTCCAAGCTCATGCAGAATGTGATTTTATCTCTCAGTTCAAGAAAATGTAGATTCAATTCAAAATAATTTCTATTTTTCTCTGTCTACTGTCAGGCTTCCCACTGTGCAAGCTGTTCAAGGATTTGGGATAACCTAGCTGTATTAGCAATGACTCACATAAACAACATAAAAATCATAAATAGCAACAATTATGGTTGATATCATTTGGTGCCAGTGCCAGAAGAAGGCTGCCTGCCAAGGGGAACATTCCTCTCAAGTTAGTTCTACAACATGCTGGCAGCCAGCAGCTCCTGGAACAAATCTGATGCACAGTCAGGCGGTCCCAGGGTGCCACCAAGGCAGAGCTATACAGGGGTGCTTCAGGGAGCCCCCAGAATACACAAAACCAGGGGCATTCCCTCTTCCTCAACACAAGGGAGGCTTTGAAATAGGCGGAAACATTTCACTTAAGTTTTTGCTGGAAGGGACAGAAAAAACACCAAAAAACAACAACACATTAGAGAGGTCAGGCTCTAATTCTCAGAAATTTGTTTTCATCTGTTAGCATGCCTTAAATGGAACCACTCTTAAAATTAAAAAATTCACAGTTCACAGTGAGGAACATAGCAATATTTTTAGCATTAATATAATGATAGAGTTGAAAGCTGGCACAGATGATTGTTTCAGAACGAAAAACATTGTAGCTTCTGGACTTGTAAGCATCCGATTTTTTTTACTGTAGTAGGAAGAGCTGTTGTAAGAAAAAGCATTTAAAAATAAGGCCAGTCCATGATTGGTGCAGTACCTCCTGGAGTCTCCAAGAGGAGTGATTGCTTCACATCCTTGACTTGACCAGAGAAAAATGTAAGCCTACCCTCCTGTTGAAGGCTAACCTTGCTCTTGATTTTTTAGCATAGCATTTCCTGATATCTTTGTAATCTGTTAAAAGGCTGGAATATGCTCACCTAGTAATTTAATACCAACTCAGGATAGTTGACTCTACTATTATGCAACATTACCACAAAAGCACAGCACTTATAAGTGTCTGTTAAAACACTTTTTCAAGTTCAGAAAAAAATAAGGACCTTCTCTCTCCTTCTGCTTGATGTAATTATGAACATTTATATTTCACACTAAGCAAGCTTCCCTATGCTGACAAGTTGAGACAATTTCAGATTCGGAGTCTGCACAGCTTGGTCTTCCAGGATTATTCATTACATTTGACTCTCCATGACCTTAGTATTATTTTAAGAACAACTTGTGTCAGTGGCTAATTCGTAAAGTTGCAGTTTGCTCAGTAAAAGATAGCAACTTCTGCGGAGAATGGAAATATATGTTTGTGATGTGTTATTTTTAGAAAAGAAAAATAAAAACCCCTTTTATGTCACCATCTACCTTAAAATTAACCCAAGTTAATCATCACCATCTCAATTCAAGTAATAAACTTTAAAAGATTCACAATCTTTTGTCAGAGGATACCAAGCATCACTGAAACTCTATAAAACCTACCAAATTTAATAATCATTGGGTTATTGATTTCATACTTAGACTTATTTAGCTGTCAAATGCCTTGGTTTCAAACTGACACTAAATAAAAAGTGAAAATAGGAAAAAATCTAGAAACATGGAAGTAGCTTTTTAAATGGTTAGACACTGAAGAGCTTGAAAGAGATCAGTTAGGAGAACATGAATTTCTCTCCAGTGTGATAGCACAACAGTGATGCCTCCAAGTGCCCAGTTTTGAAAAGAAGGCTGTAGAGTCAAAGTGGGCTCAAAATATGAACACTTGTTATACAAAACTTGCTTCTAACCATCTCAAAGCCTATTATATAAAGCATTGACTATTCTGAACTCAGGCATGTTATTTCATTTTGTTACTATTGTTCTCTGATCCAACTTCTAGTTACGTTACCTTGAAAATCATTACATGATTTGCTGACTCCTTTCTTGAAAGAAGATGTAGTAATATTTTATTTAGTTACATGTGAATTTTTTCAGCCAAGGCACCATATAATCTGACTACATGCTTCCTATATACTTTCCAATAAGAGGCTACTTTAACATACAAAAACAATATATTTCAGTTAATTAAGCACATCTATAGCTCAATAAAAATTAAGTGTGCTGGCTGATGTTACAACCTTTTTTTTTTTTTTCAACAGGATTTGTTTGCAATTAATAAGTATAATCTTAAATACAGGAAGAGCCTTGAAATGTGTTTTTAAGTTGTGAAAACAGAACACTGAAAGCATCTGGAGAGAGATGTAGCCTTTTTCAGCCTAAAAAGGATATAAAAGGACTGAATAGCTCAAAGGATTAGCAATGAAAGACAGACACTTTCACATATAAACTTGACTGAGTTCATCCAAATTCAACAGCAACTTAAGTCATCAAATGAAAAGAAGAATCTTTAGTGGTTAACTGGAAGCAAGTCTATGGCTCTCAGCCCAGTTTCTAGAGACAAGACACTCATCAAAAACATGCTTTTATTTGGCATTCCTACTAGGTGTTTCAGAAAAGACCAAGAAAAAAACTACACTGAGCACTTATGTTAAAAGAGGTGATATGTTAGTGGCCTAGCTAGAACACCATGTGGGGAGGACAACCTCCTTTTTTTAGTTGCAGATATGCAATGCAAGCCATGAATAAAAGCAGAGTTTTACAGTATTACTAACAAAGAATTTCCAAAAACATGTAATATATTCAGTAAGTGGGAAGGAGAGCTCAGGTGATTCACTACTGAAATCCTCACTGTTAAATTTAAACTGTTGATAATATAACGCAACTAATAATTTTATATTTTGTTGACTTTTTGGTACAGTCATTCTCCACAAAACTAGACTCAAATTAAACAGGACTTTAGTCAAGAACAATGTAGGACTGTATTATGGTTTTGTAACACACTGCTATCCTACTCTTACACAAGGAACGCTGGTGGGCCTCAGATGCTTGATCAGACTGCGTCAAAGGCACTGAGTCACAACCAGAGACGCTAGGTCTTGGGGAGAGCATGCAGGTCCCTGCCCATCCACTTGGGCTGAGACAGCAGGAGTTCTGCAAGGTAACAGGCCTAATTCTTGCTCATGAGAGCAACAAGTAGACAATATAATTGAATCCAGTTACCAACTCAACATTCTGCATAAAAAACATCTTCACTTTTATGGACCAGCCATGCATCAGGAAAAAGTCTATAATGGCCAACCTGATCTTGAGTTTCAGGGTCACTTGCAAAAGCCCACTTCTCATGAACTGTCCACACCAATCCAATTGCACCACAAAGGCAAAGTCAGCTTCAGCCTCTACTCTATGCCTCATCTCTACCTGTACCACTGAGAACTTAGCAAAATCTACCTTCAAACAATCCAGATTTTATCCTTTCCCACTAAACTGCTCCCCTACTCTCTCTATACCAACTCACAGACAAGCCTCCACAAAATAATCTACACCTCCTGCAGTAACACACCAACATAAACAAATGCCTACCTGAAGACTTCCACAATAACGCTTCAACATCAGCAGGCTCTGAAATGACAAGTTCCACTTCCTCCCTAAGAGCCCACCCTATGCTAACTGCTGACAAACACACACTGTCCTCACCAAAGCCAAACACTACAATGACAAGTGTTCAATGAAGTTTGCATCTGCAGTGCCTTGTTGCAGGTGTGAGCTAAGGCAGAGCTGGGCTTGGAAACTGCAGAGTGCACACCCCAGGGTTCAGCCTGGCATTTTATTGGGGAATCTGTGTTCTTCCTGGGAGAAGAGTAGCAGCAGAGGCTGTTTAAAGGCAAGGTGGGAATGGCTCTCCACGTCTCTGAAGCCCAGAGCAGTAAGCTGTCATCTGTGTTCTGGCACAGGATGGATCTTCTCATGCGCATGCATTTCCATCCAAGTGGGTGCTGGAAAGGAAGGAGCAAAGGAGCTGAGTAACCAAGTAAATACATGTCTTTTAATGAAATCCAAAGTAAACCAAGATAAAATGCAGCCCAAATGCCCAGGGGCCTGCTCACCAGTCCTCAGACTTCCCTGCTGAATCGCTCCCCATCACCAACCCCTCACTGAGATACCTCAGTGTTTCCCAACAAAGCCTTCTCATTGCCATCCTCTCACTGAGACATCTCAGCCTTTCACAGTCAAGAACCCCACAGCAATATCCCCTCCCTAAGGTACCTCAGATTTCATGCCAAAGCTCCCTCAGTGTCTTTCACTCACTGAGGTTCCTTAGCCTTTCCCACTGAAGAACCCCCCAGCATCATTCCCTCACTGAAATGCCTCAGTTTTTACTGCTGAAACACCGCCCAGCATCATCCCCTCACTGAAATGCCTCAGCCTT
>NW_009953758.1:2728756-2742802 GCF_000747805.2 Chaetura pelagica | reverse complement strand
ACTGAGATACTTCAGCCTTTCCAAATGAAGGGCCACCCAGCACCATCTCCACCCTGAGGTACCTCAAAGTTTCCTGCCAAAGACCTGCCAGTGCCATCTCTACACTGAAATACTTCAACTTAACCTGCTGATGTAGCCCCCAGCATCATCCCCTCCCTCAAGTACCTCAGCCTTTCCTGCTGGAGGAACCCCCTCTGCCATCTTCGCTTCCTTTAGATACATCAGATTTTCCTGCCAAAGCACCCACAGTGCCAACCCCTCCCTGGATAAATGATTCTACACCCAAGTGCTCATTTTCTTATGTCAATTCTCTTGGTGACAATCCATTTTCAGCAGCTTCCCGTGCACTTTTTATTCCCTCACTGAGATACTTCAGCCTTTTTAACTCAAAGGCCACCCAGCACCATCTCCTTCACTGAGACACCTCAAATTTTCTCGCCAAAGCTCCTCCCATGCCATCCCCTCACTGAAATACCTCAACCTTTCCTGTCAAAGCAGCCCCAGCACCATCCCCTCACTGAAATACCTCAGCCTTTCCAAATGAAGGGCCACCCAGCACCATCTCCACCCTGAGGTACCTCAAAGTTTCCTGCCAAAGACCTGCCAGTGCCATCTCTACACTGAAATACTTCAACTTAACCTGCTGATGTAGCCCCCAGCATCATCCCCTCCCTCAAGTACCTCAGCCTTTCCTGCTGGAGGAACCCCCTCTGCCATCTTCGCTTCCTTTAGATACATCAGATTTTCCTGCCAAAGCACCCACAGTGCCAACCCCTCCCTGGATAAATGATTCTACACCCAAGTGCTCATTTTCTTATGTCAATTCTCTTGGTGACAATCCATTTTCAGCAGCTTCCCGTGCACCTCATACAAGGCCATTTTGGTTGCTGCTTCCAGACATCTTGAGCTGAACTAGAACTGCTGGTTAACCCTGGAGATTGCATTAGGGGCAGAGGACGGGAAACTGGCCTCAGCAGTGTTAGATGCCACAAGAAAAAAAAAAGTTCTCTCCCTGAAAGTCTTTAAGTAGTTTGTGCTGCATATCAAAATTTTTCTCAGCACACTGTTTGCTCAGTGTTTTTATTACTTTTAATTTAAACCAAGTCTTCTCTGCTGTCTCCATTTTTGCATCTAAGGAGTAGATTTACTCTGCACTTGAATTACTTGATACCATTCTCATTCTAAGAATGAGCAGTGGCTGAGGTAGCCAACCATCTCATGAGAGACTCGGTGAGAAACCAACATAAAAGGTGTAAAGTGGTGCTTCCAAGACCAAGACACAGGAACTGTGTCAGTAAGCAACCCTCCATGGCTCCATTCCATCAAGATAAATCTGTCTGAAGAAGGCAGACAGGGATAGAAGGGAATCTTAGACAAGCACACATTGCAAGTGAGCTAGAGAAAGTTATGGCTAAATTGTGCAACACAGTAACAAGTTTCTGTAAACATTTGCATGTGTCTCGAGGCACATCTACAAATATTGTCAGTTTCCTAATGCACTGGAGAGATCTCTTGCCTTCCTGTAAGGCAAAGGACTTCAATGGCTGCTGCAAATTCACATGCTCAGCATGTGCAACTCCTGCTGAGCTGAAGGAAGCAGGGTGTGGGGAAAACGTACAAGGTCCTTGAGTAAGTAACTGTAAATGTCCCTCTCTTCAGAATATAATAATGCTAACAGATCAATACTAATTAGTTATTTTGATTATGAATGAGCTTTACTATTGCTCTGCAGGGTGTTGTTTTCCTGAGCTTCCATCATGATACACGCACTTGTGCATACACGTGTGCACCTATGCACACTTATCTCCTGCAGAATTTTCTGTTGAGTTCCATATTACCTAAAAAGGATTAAAACTTGCACTTCCAACCCTTTTCTAAACTTGAGGCTTTGTGGGAATCATTCCCCCTCCTTTTACACAAGGTGCTTTGTGTGACAGTCTGTTTGCTCAAGCGAATGGGCTCTAGGGCAGGAGCCCCCTATACCCCACTGGCTGCTCAGGGCCTTGAGCATTCTTACGCCAGTGAGCCTCCAGCAGCTGCACAGCCCTTGTAGGCCCAGTACCAGCAGGGCTGGGCTGGTCTGGTCTTGGTGAGTCTTGATGTGACATAATAGCAGGGCAAGAATCTGGTTAAACAGCTCTGATGCAGCATCTCTGCAGCAAACATGTTCTGCACTCCTGGCAGCTTCTCTGGGTGAATGCTGTACTGGCATTACGGATAGGAAGGTCTGTCTTTGAAGCACCTTGAGCAGGGAGGGACACCCAATCAGGCAACAGAACTGAAGAAGCACAAGTGTCCTAATGGGCCTGCTTGAACCCAAAAGGTACCTCCTCCTGTACAACATGGCTAGCTCTTGGGTTTGGGTACCCAACCAGCAGTTCACTCCCAGAGATAGCCTGTGCTTAGAGAGTCAAGTGGTTCCCTTCAAGGTGCTCCAAGAGCAGCTTCCTGGAGGCTTGGCTTCTACCGGTGCCAGGACATTTGGTTACAGGTTGCTCCTTTGATCCAGATTCAGCACAGACAGCAGGGAGATGGGCACAAACAGCCTATGTCCCATGGCATATCACAGGCAAACAACTGCCAGTGATTCTACACCCAAGTGCTCATTTTCTTATGTCAATTCTCTTGGTGACAATCCATTTTCAGCAGCTTCCCGTGCACCTCATACAAGGCCATTTTGGTTGCTGCTTCCAGACTACTAGAGCTGAACTAGAACTGCTGGTTAACCCTGGAGATTGCATTAGGGGCAGAGGACGGGAAACTGGCCTCGGCAGTGTTAGACACCACAAAAAAAACCACAACAAAAAGACAAAAAAACCCACACACAAAAAAACCCCACCAAAACACCTTTCAGGCACAGTACCTTGTTGAGTTGTTCATGCTACATTTAAAAAATTCTCAGAACGTAGTGTTCAGAGATGTGCTTTCATTACTTTTACTTTATACAAGTCTACTCTGCCTATCCCCATTTTTGCATCAAATTAGTAGATTTACTCTGCATTTGAATTACTTGATACCATTATCATTCTAAGAATGAGCAGTGGCTAAGGTAGTCAACCATCTTAACAGACTTGGTGAGAAACCAACATAAAAGGTGTAAGCTTCTTGTAAAATCAAGACATAGGAACTGTCAGTAAGCATCCCTACATGTCTCCAATCCATCAAGATAATCTATTTTAAGAGAGGCTGGACAAGGTTAGAAGAACATCTTAAATAAGCACACATTTCAAGTGAGCTTTAGAAAGTTATTGCTAAGTTGTGCAACACAGTAACCAGTTTCCATAAACATTTGTATGTGTATAATTATATATTTACAAATATTGTAAGTTTCCTAACGCATTAGAGAACTCTCTTGCTTTCCTTTAAGGCTAGGGACTTCAACCCCTGGCTGCAAATTCACATGTGGTTGGCATACATGTTTCACCAATAGTAAAAGACAAAACTAGACACTGGGAAAAAGGCAGATTAGACTGAGAAGAAAAGTAATATTATCCCAAGGAAAAATAAAAGTAGTTGAAGGAGGAAAATCTCTTTTCTCTTTGATATCTTCTCACCTATAAGCTTACCAAAATTCTACATGTTCATATGACTGTAAGCTTACTGAGATTTGTAGCCCCACAAAGACAAGCAGTATTTTAATGAAAAATAATCCTGTACACTTCACTTTAAAGCACTCACACAGTTGGTGTGGGGTGCCCTTTGTTCATGATCTATATCTCTCATTATGGGTGATAAAATTAATTCAATGTCTAGAAATCAAATAATCTTCTTATGTAGGTGTTATGAATACTCAAATGCACACAAGTTAGTTTGCCTCTTCTGCTTTAAAAATGTGAGAGGGACAGGTCCAGAACACTCTAGCTATGCTTTCTGGATATAATGGCATGGTACACTTGCACTCACCAAACTCAGGCTGGCAGTAAAAATAACACTCTCTTGAAAAGCAGACATCAATTTATCTGCTAGGGTTTCCACCTGTTAACACTTTTCAGAGAAGGGTCCTGTCTAGAAATAACTCCCTATTTCATGATGAACTCTGTGTGCTTTACTGGACAGAACCAAGATGTGACTCACTGCTCTGAGATGTGTAAATACTAAAACTGTTACAGCTGTGGAGGTTTATATTTGTCTGATAACAGACAGGCATCAGTAGCAGAGCTGAAAAGAGACCACAAAAATTTAGACTCCAACATTTTTACTTTATTTGAAAGAAATGTTGGCATTCAGAGTAATCAAAAACTAAGCCCCTATTAGGAAGACATCACCAAATAGAAGCAGAACTCTCTGATTTTCAGGAGATAGGAAGAAGTTTGCTTTTGTTTATAGGACACTAGCCATCTTTGAATCATGCTTCTCCCTCCACTGGTCACAAGGTCATAATTATCATCACTGGGAGAAACACATTTTTTTGATCCCTGTGGTATTTACTCCTGTCCTTGCATTAAAAGTTTTGCTCTCAAGCTACAGTTTTGTGAAAAACTTCAAAGGTGAGGAGGGAAGGGAGGGAACAGACATACAGCAAGACATGATTTATTAAAGGGTCTTCCTATTACCCTAACTATAATGTAAGCAGAAGAGTTATTACTGAATAGTGACAATCAACTGTTCCATGTACTGTGCTTCCAGTTCATGCCCGTCTTCTCAAACTTTTATCAACATACAATTTAAAATTTGAAATTAAGTAGTTTTATTTACATAGTTAATACTAAATTACCTGCCCTTCCAGTATTAACTCTTCACATTCTAGAATTCCTTGAGTCAAAATTGTCTGAATTAAAACATAATTTGGCTACTGGAGTAATGAAACCATGGCAGTTATATACTGAGGAATATATTAAGGGCACTTACTCTGGTTAATTATCAGAGATAATGGCAGAGATATCTCTGCCATTATCAGAAAGAGGTAGGAAAAATTAATTGCAATACTTTGGAAGCACACTAGTTAAGCTCTGGTATTGTTTCACAAGAATAAGGAAAAAGGTGCAGTACATATAAACATCGCATGATACTTCTGCCCAGATAATCCTAGAGGTAACTGTACAGAAAGAGCCTCATCAATATATAACAATTCAGAAGCTACAGAATGACAAAGTGGAGACTGAATCAATACCTGGGGTTAACCCTCACCCCTCATACACATAGCAATTTCTGCAGTTACCAGCAGTATTACCCCATGGACACTTTCTCAGCTTGATACTCAGTGGGGGTGCTGATATCTATCCATTGTACAGAGCCAGTACAATGTCTTAGCACCATAGAAGACCTACAGCTTATTGAGGGGTTGTGTGACAAATTCTTATGAATTAGAGTCAGTTTCTGACTTACCCTCAAGTGCTCTGACCACTGCACCAACCAAGGCATATTTATTTAGAAATATTAACAGATGACCCATTTCCCCAACTTCCATTTTTTCCCTCAAAACAAAAAGCAACATGCAACCACTGACACAGGGCAGCTGCGACAGAGACTTTCTCATACCAGAGACTACAGTTCCAGCCTGTAATATTCTTGCAAAAGGACTGGTATTAAGACAGCTTTCCAAATGGGACTGCAGGCTATTGGATGATAATTTCTGACCCTGAACTTGAGTATCGTATGAAAAAAAATTAGCAACTAAAACTTCAGAAAAAAATTCCGTACTAATATATATATACTCTTCCACAGGGTATAGGATGTCAGTACAACAACAAACCCTGGCAAAGTTTCTTTAACAGCCTGAGATAGATAAGCATCGTATTTTTGTCAACAGAAAGAGGAAAAGAGAAACAAACTGCAATTTTATTATCTCTAGCAACTATTCTCCAAGGCTTTTCTGAAGGACAGAAGAGTTAATTTGTGCATGTGCCAGTCATACAGCTAAGTGAAACATGTAGCTACCACACTTGAATTGATTTTCTTCTTGGATGATTTACTGACAAAACAGAAATCTAGGTGTTTCCAAACAACCAGTGTAAAAACCCTGACTCAAGGAACAAAATCTGCCTTTAGTTTCCCAGAGAAAAACAGTAGGTTTATACTTCCAGTCTGTGTCTTATTTTAGGTTATGCCAAGTATTTGTACAGAACTCTTAGTGGGATTAAAAGTTACGAACTGACACTGTAAAATCCCAAATCTATTTTCCCCACTAAAGCAGAAAAAATACCTGATGCTCAAAACCTCATAGCTTTGGTTGCTGTTAAACTGGATTTGGTTTTCTTTTATAGCAATCTTCATCACAGTTGCTATTTTGAAGCCTTCTCCTATTTTCTGCATGACAGCTAGCAAGTCTGGATTTAGAGATTTCAGAAACACAGAACAGTACTGGCAACTGCACTATATCATGTTGTTACAACGGCTGGTCGTTTCTAAAAAGAGGAAGCTTGCAATAAGCATGCACTACACTTGCAAGCATCTGGAACAAAACATTTAGCAAGTTGTCTATACATGTTGCTAGAATCAAAGGTTTTACAAAGATTGCAGTAATCTAGGCATTCTGCATAACATCTCAGTGTCCTACAAAATCTAAATTACAACATTCTCCTCATTGCTGATGCTCTATTTCAAATACCTTCAAGCCAGAGAGTGGGCTGAGTTTGTGTTTGAATACACTACAGCAAATTACTTGACCAAAAGACACCTGGTTCTTTCTATACTAAGAGCTTCATTGTTTCTGAAGGCACCAGTTAAAACCCAAACACATCTGCTCAGTTAGGGTTCAGTTTTTTGGTGGGTTTTTTTGTTTGTTGGTTGATTTATTTTAAGGAATATTCCAAACCAGACTTATGAACGGTGGTGAAAAAAGCTGCTGTCTTCTGCTTGAACTCTTATAATGCATGCACATCATAGGCCGCTCTGGGTAAATGGTCTTTCTCTTCTGAGTAGCTACAAAGGCTTCAAATAGACAGCCTTTACAAAGGTCCTCATGCTGCCAATTTCCTAACATATTTGAGCTCTTTACTGCAAGAAATTAACCAACAGAAAGAAAACTTCCTTGGCTTTTACTTTCTGATCAGAACCTGCAGCAGTGGCTGTAAGGTGAGACAGCTTTCCCTGACAGTTCTCAGTCAGGGAAGCACTGTAGAACCTTCATAGTCCCAACCAAAACCAGAACTCCTGCAGAAGCACAGTTCACATTTATGAACTAAACATCCTGCTCTGAAAAGCTAATTCCCCAAGCTACAGAAGATATTTTCTAGGTGTCACCATCACCAAGATCGGGTCTCCGACACAATGAGGGTACTTTGCAACAGATTTGTTTGTCTATTTTATAGACAATATCCACAGTAAAAAGCAGTTACATTAGAAGGAAATTCCAAATGCAAATTAAACACATTAGTAAACCAGCACATTTAATGGAGACAATGCAAAGTATGTCAGATCCTGGAAAGTCACGTAGTATTGCAATTGGGTGTAGTGTTGTACATAAGTGCTGTGATTCAAACTACTTTCTGGGATTGTAGAATGCCCCATTTTTGAGGGTTTTCTCCCCAAAATAGACATTTTAACTAGACATCCATTTAAGAGTTTGTGCACTATTAAATAACTACAAAACTCAAGAGCTAGTGCTCTATTAGAATTAATAGCAAGGCTAAGAAGAAAACTTAAAGTTTTAGAGTCAGTAACATGGGATGCTGAGGTAGTGAGGATTTGAAAATTACCAGAATTGATGTAATACAAGCACTTTTTTCATCAGATAATAAGCAGACAAAATTATGCCCCTCAAAGAAAAGGCTAACCACAACACTCCAGCCTTCAAACAAGAAAGGCTACTGACTACACACCAGTCGCAGGGGAACTTCTTTAAAGCTTAGGTGGTTGATACTGGGGCTTGCAAGTATGATGAGTTGAGCTCTCTACATTAGTCTTGTTTTTTAGGTCTCTTCCACACCACTTCTGGTTCAGGAAAAAGCTGTAGTCTAAGAATGTTTCAGGCTGAGTAAATATCAACTGGATTAGCCAATAGGCTTTATGTGAGTGATAATACAGCACAAAGAGAGCCTGTCTCATGACCTGTCACTGAATTCACAATGATACCTACCATTATAATATTTTTTAACAGATTAAAGGTGACCAGTATTTAAAGGAGATTTTAAATTATCTTTCACACACAAGACACATTTTTTACTTAACTTTAAATATCTTGACTCCATAATAAGTACTTTGAACTGACAACTCTGATCTCAATCACAATGAGCTGCAAACCATGGGGTGCTGCTCTTCAAAAACCTGACCTCAGCTAACAGCCTACATTGTAACACTGCAAATCACTTCAAATCTATGGCATTATCTAGTCTGTTGTAGGTATATAGGAAGAATAAACTACAGGTACATCTTCTGGTGTGTGTTTACCTTGTGCAGGGAGAAGAAAAAGAACAAGAAATGCCATGAGTAGAGATAACCCTGGGATTGAAAAACACAAGAAGACTCTCTTACAAGACTACAGGTTGTATTGTTTCCTCTGCATCAGTGTCCACAGGTCAATCTGAAATAAAGACAAGACCCTTGAATCTCTACAGGTAACAATATGTAAACGAAATAATAGTTTACACTGTCTCACTAAGTTTTAATGGTAACTACACACAATTTCCACTGCAAGAAGAAAAGCATGTCTTTCTGCTAGCCTTCCATCTTCAATTAGCTCATAGCCAGGGCTAAACTGAGGCAGTTTACTCCCTCAATTGATGACCTCTTTCCAGAGAAAATGAGGAATCAGGAAAAGAAGCCCCAAGGATTGAAATATAAACAATGAACAAAATAAAAAACCTAATACAAACACACAAAAAAAATATATAATCTTATACTTAGCCTAGTCCTCAGAAGCAGCAGAGAGGACATCCAAAGAAAACAAAGAAGCCCAAGGAGACAAAACCTTATGTTCATCCTTCTTCCCCCTTTTATAATCAGCACAATGTAAGTGGGGTGGGATACAACTGACACCCAGCTTGTGGCAGCTGCCCTGACTTAAGCTCCCAGCTGACTTGGGTCTACTAATGGCTTGCCCTCCATGACTGGCCTGTGATTCTGTCACAGCAAAACCAGCACTCCTTCTGAGTGCTACTTTATATGCCCAGTTCTTCAGCAAATAGAAAAAAAATATTTATCTATATGAAGAGGGCAAGCTATTTCTAGAATTAATAGGGGAGGGGGGATGAATGACCTGCTAGGAAAAGTTTACAGCTCTACTCTGTATGTTTTGACAACTCTAAATGGTTAGCAAATGGGCAGCACTGCCCCCAGGTGAACTTCATGAGGTTGGCACTGGCCCACCTCTCCAGCCTCTCAAGGTCCCCCTGGATGGCATAAGAAGACATAAGTACTATCACATAATCTCAGTCTTGAATATAACATCTAAAGTTAAGAATTCAAGAGAATGGATTCTATGCTGTGTATATTACTGAAACTAGAGAAGTTGAAAGAATTAGGTTAGAATATCCAGAACCAGCAGAAGAGAAGCAACAGTGTACTCAGGTGCTAATTCAGCACTAAACAGCTAATTCAAAACCACTGGCTAAAAGCCATAATAACATTAAACAGGGAGGTTAGCTGTGAGACCTCCTCTAAATACATGTGTGTTGATAGTAAGGCAATCAACATTCATCTGTGTAATTACAGTGTTCACGTCAAATCACATCATTTAAAAACACATAGAAACAGTGCTCCCAAATGGCTCAAAAAGAGCCATTCCCCAGCTAAGTGTAAAAAGATGACGTAGGAATTTCCACACACTATTCAAGAATGAAAAAATGTTTATTTTTAAATCATCTTGGTTCCTTCTTTTCTAAAATGAAGACTTATCCTATGCCAACCTCAGAAGACATTACTACACATTAACTAATATCTAACCCATTCTTTGAAAAATATCTGGTGCTGAATGACCTTGCAAAAAGAGCATCAATAGATAGAAATTATGCCATTACTTGCTGAGAAAATAGAATATCCACGAATGGGAAGATCAGTCGACCAGTAGATAAGTTATTATTACTGCTAAGCAATTCTTTCAATTACTTAATAATATAAATTTTTGGTAACAAAAAGATAGCAGTATTCACTGATGATAATATAAAACCATTATGTGTTATATCTGTAATTCTTATAGACTATAAGGGGACTTTCCTGAGCTCAGCAGTTTTGTAAGGCCAAATATTTCTGAATGTCATTTTGCCAGTGTGTCAATCACACAGCCTGTAAAAAAATACTACCCTTCAGGGATTTTCATATGTAGTGGAATCCATGCATCTAAATTCTGACCCAGCTTGTACTATTTAATGGCAAAAATGACTTTGCTCAACCTTTCAGGCTACAAGAAAAGCAACAGAAGAAATTCACAATTTACAGGGGTGAAAAAAACTCCATCTCATTGGGTGGGAACACCTAAGGAGTAGGAATTTTCTTACACCTTCCTCTGGAAGTGTCAGGATTAGCCTCCATTTGATTGGACTGATCGATAGGACAACTGCTACCTTCCTATGAAAAGTCTGTGGAGTTATTTGTGTTCCCAGCAAAATATAAACAGGAAGTATTTCTGTTTCTCATATCAAATAAAAGTATCTTTGTCTGCTTCTGGAATACTAAGAAATCTGAACTCAGTGTTGCGGAGGGGTGCTAGTTGGGAATGAAAAAAAGAGAAAAGGAAAACAGCCTGGAGCTTTTAATGAAGCTCTAGAGTATTCGATGCATATGGAAACATTTGCAGTAGCATTAGCCTGAGTGCCAGATTATCACTTCTCACTGTAAAAGCTATGTTCTGACTGTGGCAACTGCAAGAAAATGCATTTCTAAGCTGCCAGCTGTTAACTTTTGCAGGCCAGGGGAGCAGTGTCACTTTGTTTCCCATGTATTGCCCTGCTTGAAATCCAGCCTACAGAGAGCAGGAGGGGAAACAGTGCTTCTGAGTGGGCTGGAAGAGTCATATATACTAGATATGGATGGAAGAAGCAGGATTTTCCATTCTGCAGTACTGTCACCTGCCTAGTTAATTGCCTGGAAGGCACCTGCACTGTCCATACATTCAAATATACTCAAAGTAACCTGTAACTTGACAGCATTTAACATGTGTTATTGCAGGCTCAAAGCTGATTGTATGCTTTCTCACTGTTTTAAATAAAACTCAATTTATGTGTGCATGTACTTATAAGTTATTTTGTTCTCACTAAAAAAACACAATTATTTAATCATAATGGCTACTTCTTTTCTTAGGATTCCTTTTTTTTCTTTCAACTGGTCCCTTAGTTGAATCTTTCCTAAATTACTTCTCCAAATGGATGTCATAATTATTGTTTCCTTCTTTTCTGCTTTTATTTTAGTTTTCTCCTGTCTTGTCTTATTTTCCTTTTCTTATTCTTTCTTTTAAAAATATATATATAGTGGCAGCTTTAGATGTTTTAATGGGAGAACCAAGCCTGGGACAGTATGGACAGGTGCTGGGCAAGATTCTTTACATAGCTGTTCTGTGACAGGACCCTTGCCCTCTGGCAGCTGTTGTTCTTTAGGTCCTTCATTCATTAGGTAGTTCTCTTTCTGCTCCCTGTATGTTCCCACTCCCTCTTGTTCTACTCCGGGGCATTCCAAGATCCTGTCTTTATGCAGCTCTTGCAATTCCAATCCTGGACTGGAGAGACCCTGAGCAGAATCTAAGCTATGCAGATTCAGCATATTGTGCTGTTTGTAGGTTAGATGGGGGTTTTGGTAGGTTTTTTTTGAGAGGCTTTTTTTGCTTGTTGAGGTTTTTTTCAGCTTTATTTGCTGTCTTCCAAATGTTTTCTTAGAGACACGAGCCAAGGTCAGGTCTGGGTTGCAACTCAGCTCCTTCCCCTTTGTGGGCAATGGAGAGAGCAGAATAGCTGTAGCCAGGGTGGAACGTTTACACTTCCTGCTTCCTCCTTCCTTCTACAGTGTTGTAGACCACTGCACGAGTCAGTACAATCTGCAGGATTTCAATGCAAAGGCCATGGTTGCCCACTCATCCAGCATCTCTGAGCTTATCTGCATGCACTCACTATTAAAGGCTATGAGAAAAAAGAGAACATAGGCCTCTCACTACTACAATCAGCATAACTGCTTTGGATTTTTGCAGTGTCTTAGGTCACCTGTGATAACATTATTTCTTAAAAAAAAAATACTTGTGTTCTTTTTGCATTCACTTTTAAAAAATTTTTAAGAAAAGTAATCACAGTTGTTTGCTAGTGTTGGATGGGACATACATTTTCTTAAGTAAAGCCTATTTGCAAATACAAATCCACAACCCCAAAGACCATGTTATCTGTCGTGTTCCCCGGCTGACAAACGGCATGGAGATAATAATCTCTCTTTTGCATTCCATCTAAGGAAACCCTCATGCACTGCCATCTTCTCTTGCACTGGTAGGTTAACTTCCTGCCATAATATGAGGCAATTAGCATCTATCTCATCCTGACATTAGACATCTGACATGCGATCAAAGGGGTCCCCAGACTGTTAAGAGCCCTTTCTATGTCTATTTGAAAGGTTTGTGCTTTTATGGTTTAAGCCGTGCAAATCAATGATGATTCTCTTTGCACTTCAGATACTAAACTAACCATGCATCTAGAGAGCTAAAAGATGAACTGGGTTTCAGCGCCTGGTATAGAAGGTTTCTCTGTTATTTCCAGGATTCTCTCAGCTACAATATTTGGAAAGTCACTCTGCTGAGGTGATACACTTTTTTTTTTTTTTTGTAGCCTTCAAGTACCAAGATTGGCCCTCAGGAACACAATGCCCGTGCAGAGCTTTGCTGACAAGAGCTAGCCCAGCATGCAGCCTTCCCTGCTGATAGTCACATTTGGAAATACACTTAGTGATATTATTTTTAACTCTTCCTGAAAGCTATAGAAGCACTGGTTTCCTACAGGGGCTGAAGGAAGCTAAACTCCCAGGGGTTTTGTGCTATGGTTGTGTGAACTGTATCAACTCAAATGTGGGGGATTTATGAAAATATTTTCTTCATTTTATACACATATTCTTCCCGCCTTCAAAATTACTTTGAAATTAAAATATAAAAGGTACATCTCCTTTACCGAAAGGAAGTCTATGCTCACTGTCATTTCACAGACAAAATAAAATCTCCTCTCTTCGTGAAAGCTCTCAGATACACAAAGCAGTCCTGTCTGTAGAAGGCTTTTATGAATTTCCCAAAAGAAATTTTCTCCCTGTCTCAGTCCTTTGTTCAGAGTCTGTTTTCTTTACCTCATTTTCAGATCTAATTTTCCCTGGGCTTCTATTGCATTATGTTCTCTCTGCCCTCTCTCCCAGTCTCCAAGAGAAATGCAAACCTAATTAAAGACACATGGAATTTTTAGGTTATGTTAGTTAGAGATGGCTAGAAACTGGGAAAAAAAACCACAGGCTTGTATTAAGTCATGGGAGGTTGTTTTCAGGCTTCTTTTATGGAGGAGATTTGCCAAAAGTTTACTCCCAGCTTACATGAAGGAGATGTAAGGATTTTTATCTCACAGAAAGTGTCACAAGCTTGTAAATAAGGCACATGTGAATACACAAATGGGTATCTTTAATATATGTACATCTTTTGGTCTTACCGCTCATGTTTGGAGGGCTAAAGATACGTGTGGCAGTTACAGGCTGTCCATCAGCGTCTCTGCTACGTGCCCAGCCGCAAGCCCACTCCATGACTTGACCCACAGCTGTGCCTCTCAGATCACTGCATCCACAGCTGTCCATAGGGTCAGGACATGATGACGCAGTGTGTGTTCTTTTCCTTCACATTATCACAAATTTTGAAATAGTAACAGTGCTGTGTTTATACAATATGTATATTTGTTTCAACAGAGACAGTCAATTCCAGCAGAAGAAAAGCTCAGGCACACAGGAAAGAGGAAGTACCAGCAACAGCAGATAACAAGTTACATGTCTGCTGATGTACAAATCATCACTCTGAAGTTTCTCATTACCCTGACACCAATTTTATGCCTTCTTTCTTGATTTGAAGTGTTAGACCAGGATTATTTTACAGGAACAACATTAAGACACATGGAGTCAGACCACATGTGTCATCCAGTGCACTATCCCAGCTCTGACAGCAGTCAACAGTAGGTG
>NW_009953758.1:2722078-2728633 GCF_000747805.2 Chaetura pelagica | reverse complement strand
TGTAGGGAAGAGTACAAAAATGGGGTAAGCACAAAGTAATAATTCCCAAAATACACATGTGCAGTTGAAAAATCTAAAGCTGAGGATCTTCTTGAGCCAGAAATAGTGCCTTTGTGTTTAATAGGCCCTGATAGGATGATCTACTGTGAATTTGTTCAGTTTCTGAAGATTTAAGACTTTTGAACTTTATTCCATATAAACTTTTGGAGTCAATGACATCTTTTTGTGATGATACAGTGAAAATATCTGTCTACTTAAGTTATAAGCACTTAACATTCAGAATCCTTTGTTGTGTAATTTACAGATGTGGATAGCACATATTTATTTTTTAATTGTTAACTGAAGACAGCAGTTTAAGCATGAACTGTGAAGGAGAGTCTTTACACATTTGCTAACTGCTTTTTGGATTCCATTATTAGGCACAAGGATGGAGAGTTAAAAGTGGAACCAAATCAGGCATTAGGGTTTAAGTCTTTTGAGGGCTAAAATACATTTTTCAAACAGCAGCCAAAGCAACGTAGTTTTACAGCATAAAGTACAAAATTTCTGCAGTTAGACAGAAACAATTTTATCAAAGTTGCAATGTTTCCTATTTCGGACAGCTCTGAAAACTAATAGTGTTATTTAGGACCACTCCTACTACATCTTTCACTGATGACACATTAGCTGAATCACTATGACTCAACTTTAACATTACAATGCTAATTCGAGAGGCTTGTGACTTGAAATTGAAGAGTCCTTCCCATACCACGTTGCACACAGTATCTTTATTTTGACAGTCGTGCTACAGGAAATGCATGAAGGCACACAAGAAGCTGTCTAGAACCTGCAGAGAGAAATGTTGATGCTTTTCCCTGACATATAAATAATATACATTCATATATACCTGCATAATATGCCACTCTAAAGAAACTCAAATTTAGATGCTGTTCAGACAGCAAAGTCAGTTTCAGAAGTCTGAAACAGGGCGCTATCAAATCTCTTTTGCTAAGAGAACACACAATGCTTCCTTGAAGCTGCTTGAAAAGAAAAATATAATATTTGATCTACACTTTCATCTTAACAGAATCTCCCAGGACAAGAGGTACCCTATCTCTTCCATAGCCATTCTGGCCTCAGCTATTTTTCTAGAAAATTCAGAGCTCTTTCACAATGAGTAAGGGAAAATGGCCTACAAATTATTTTCTGTTGTAAAAAGTCCACCTCCATAAGAGGCCTTTTTAAATGGAATTTCAATTCATCAAACATTGGCCTCATTTTTCTTGTTTCTAAAAGCCAGATTTATTCTCATCCTATCAAATGGTCCCAAATATTGTCTATAATGTATATTAAAGGCTCTTGTTAAGACTTTGAATAAGGATTTGTAGAATGTGGGGTTTAAACATTGGTCAATTTACTTCTGTTCAGAGAGTCTGAGGCAGAATTTCAAACAGACCTGGGTGTCAGTCCCACCAATCTTCTAATAAACGTTCTTCTTAGGAGTCCTTCTGGTAAATCTGCAAATGTAACAGATTGCTATTGCCAGAGTATGGATGTACATTTGTATTTCAGGTACATGAAATAGAAAAAAAGAGCTGCACTTCCCTTGTTCAGGCTCCAGAGAGTTAATGTTCAACAATGCTTCTTTCTGCTATCACAGTATTTGTATTTAAATCCTTTATTCTCAGTAAAATACTACAGCTGTTACCTTTCCAAACAAATTTTAAGAAGCTCATGTACTCCTGACTATTTGTCCCTTGCTGTACTGAGGATGGCTTCCCAGGCTACTACTGCTGCTTCTCTTCTCCCATATTTGGAAGTTGGCCTGCAGTATGGAGATCCCTTGTGGGTTTCTGTTTAAATTCCAGAGTCACTGTTGCACATTACAATTTCCCTCAGCTGATGTAAATCAAATACAGTATGAGTGAAAAATGTGAGTCCAGGCTCAGCTAATTGCTTTGCCAGGGAAACTGTAAACCAATGCAGAAATTTTGTCTCAGGAGAAAATACTGCACAAGTGCAGCATGCTTTGCACAGAGTGACATTGCTGAGGCTTCGGACCCTCCTTTACCAGCAGTTTGCACACAATTTACCACTGTAAACTACATTTAACTAGCAATGCTGACACGGTATGCAACAGCAAGAATTACACACTCACATGGAAAATATTCTTGCCTGGCACTGGGGGCATTTTTCTATACACAAAGCTGAAAACCTAAATGGGAATTTCATTTCACCCCTGAAATTTTAGGGCTTCTGCAGCAGATTTATTAGCCCTAAATTTTTGCTTCTTATATTCCAGCAGCTCCAAGACAACATAACCCAAACATCTGAAACAAACTTTTGAATACTTTCAAAAAATGGTCATTTTTAAAATTAATTGTGCTTTTTAAATTATTTTTTTTTTGTCAGTGGACCAAATACATGTTATCATATGGAACATAATACCTTTTATAAGAATGATTTTAAATATAGTTTATAGCCAAGGTCCTTTAGAACAGTGTTTATGTACCTCTCATTCCTGTATCTGAATACTCACAAGGGTAATCTCACCTGTGCAATGGGGCAAAAATCCAGTCCACTAACACTTAACCCCTACAGAAAAGTTAAGCAAAGCCCAGAGATTTTCTCTGTGTATAAGAGATTCACAGTTTAATTCTTAATGGCTATGAATCTAGCTATAGAGGAGACTAAGATAAAGATTATAGTGTTTTCAGTGAACTTTAAAAAGATTCTAAAACAGATTTTATGGATATAAGTCAAGAGGACAGTTTTTTCAAACCCAGAAGTGTTGCTTGGATCCATGTAATTCTGGATTCTTCCCTTTGCAATAGGATGAAACTCTCACTGCAGTCCTTATGACCTTTAAACCTATGAGTGGCACAGTGTTGAATACACACTGTCCTTTCTGTGACACCACTGCATTTTTATGAGGAGCAGAGAACAAAATACATACATTCACAGAGTAATCTTACAATGAGTTCTGCTGAATTTTCTGCAAGTATAAGGTCCAATTATGTGAAAATAGCTGTAAGTTCAGGATGTCAGGGCAGGAAGAAGGAAGTATTTTTGTATCAGGTTAATTTTCTTTCTTTACTGTAATTATTTGAAGCTCATCTGCAGTCTGGGACACCATAATAGTTTTAGTCAAGATGAATTAATGAATATGGCACAGATAAGAAACTCAAAAGCATGTTAATGTGATTTATTCTGGTTACTTACATCTCCATTGCATATGGAAGGATTTTATACACATATACAGAAATGTGGTGCTATCTAGCAATTTATTTTTCAAGTACTGACTAATTTGGCCATTTAGTACTTGCTGGGGGCAGGAAATTCCTGTATCTATTAATACAAAACTGGAAATCTTTAGTATCCATGTCAAAGAAGGTAATTATTGAAGCCACAAAGAATCTATGAAAGAGTTAAAAATCTTCACGGTGATGCAGTAAAACAGTAGTTACATACATACATATTTTCAAAGAGTTCATTATTACTAAATATAGTATTATTTCATTTCAGCCAGTGGCTTTTCCAGAAGTCTTGGCCAAAGGCTTTGGCTTTGATAGGAACTGGAATGTACACAACATGGCAGAAACCCCTGAGCCTGTTCATTCTCCAGTAGGGACAGAAATAATTTATGAGACTCCAATCCAGCAAACACTTAAAATATCAGACTAATTGTACACTTACCAATATAAACATGCTTTACAACTTTGGTAAGTTAAATCCAATATAAGGAACTACTAGGAAAGGAGATCATACTTAAAAGCATTTAATATAGTGGGAGTGGTGCTGGTGGGGAAGCCTACAGAGCTGAAATGGGCCCTGATAAAGCAAAAAAACTCAACCAATTATTGCATTGGTCATCTTATAGGCTAATTTTGGTACAGGGGTCCTTGAAATTAAATTGAACATAGTTACATGCAAAAATACTTAATTAAGAACTGGCTGAGTATCAAGATGTGTTCTTGCAAGGCAGATAAGAAAATCTAAGAACATACTCTAGGCATCTCAGCTGACGTATCATCCATTTCATTGCAAAGTAAAACAGGGAAGCTTAAGCTGATCAACAAGAGTGATTTAAACCAACTTTTCCCATTTTAAGGAAATGCACAAAGAACACACAAGAAGTCAAGTTACCACATCTCTGCATACTGCTTGATCACAAGAGTCTTACTGCTCTCAAAAAAAGCATGTTCTTGGAAAAGATTAATGGTGCAGCAAAGAACATTTGCAGTTGAAAGAAAATATTCACATGTGGTTTAATATTCTTCACTTAGACACATTTAACATCTTCAGTTTATTTGCCTCAGTTTCCCTGTGTCCATGACCATAAATATTAACCAAAATTGCTAGTGGTAAAATTAAAGTTTATACTGTTAAAATGGTCACCTACTGTGAATAAAGCACTTAGATGGTTCACCAGATAGTAATTTATATTGACAAGCTCTGAGCCAGTATATATGTACTCAGAACATGAGCATGTATCTCTCATTGCTTAAAAATGTTATTTAAAAGAACAGTGCCATAAAAAATGTGATACTTGGTGGGATATATATAGTTTTTCAGTTCTTTTTTCTCTTAGTGATACTTAACTATCCAATCAGAGAGTCAAGCTTCTGAAAACTACTTGCTGCTTTTTGTAAACTGAAGTCTATCATAGGTTTGTAGTCACAATACTTTCTGTTTGCATTTACTGTGAATAGCCATGTAATTTTAACTACACATACACTGTAATACACACTTTATATATACATAATACTAACTTCTTATTGGGATTTTTTCAGAAGAAAAGAAGGAAAATCAATTTTTTTAACCTTGTTCCTAGTTAGGAATTGCTAGAATTACCATTAATGTATACACGCACATATATATTCAATAAGCTCATCTTTTTTTCTATATATTTTATGTTCTTAAGAACATTATTTGAATTATGTTATTACAATTATTGTGATACCCCACAATAAACCACTTAAGAATGCAATGTAGTTAATAAAATATTTTTGACTCAGAGCAGTTGGCAAAATATCTAAGATTTAAAAATAAACTACAATTGCACTCTTGGCTTCCTAGTAGATGCTACGTAACTGTGTAGAACTTCTAGCAAGAAACTCCTTCAAGGAGACAGTGAGTTGGTAGCAGCATTCTCTGCAGATCTGAGCCCCACTGTGTTGTAACAACACAACATACCTACAGAAGCGCAGTTAAGAACAAAGCAGCATTGTGTGATGAAATATCCAAGTTCATATCCAGGACAGGACTGACAATTGTGGTTGAATTTATCCAATCCTAGTAGGCTACTCCCATCTAGCTCAGATAGTGACTGATGATGAGTCAGTGTAGAAAAATCCTTAAGGGTCCTAAACCACAGCCACCTAAGACCCAGAACTTAATAGAACCTAATCTAGTTTCATGGCAGAAGTCATTTTTGTAATGGCAAGGCACATTGACAAACTATTTTGATAAAGTTACACTGTCATACCTCCTTAGCAACCTGTTTTTTTTTTCCCCTAAATTGTCATTGCTTAGGTGTGAAATGTATTCTTTCTGTGCCAGTCACCTACGCATCAATATAGTTATGGCTATCAATATAATAATACCATTCCACAAGAAACCTATGGTAAAATTTGTGTTTAAGGCATTACATAGAAAGGGAAAAAAGTTGGGTGCTTTTGTTTCCTTTTTAAATTCAGATTTCTTTAATAGTTTAGTGCTTACTCCACAGATTACCCAAAGTTAATGTCTTCACAGGAGGGAATTACAGAACACATCCACCCTACAGGCTATGTCTGCTGATCAACAGCAGCCTCCAGTCCTCCAGAAGGTGACAAAAAGATACTATATTCCTTAAATTTTGACATAGGCTTAAACGTTCATAGGATTAAAGACAGTAATATAATCCAGTTTATGCAAGGTATGGATACAGTATTTCTGTAAACTTTGTCAAGCATCTAATAAGGTGTTAGTCAGAAAAGTCAGAAGTTGTTACAGTCAAGGAACAACATCAGGTCATTCCAGGGGAAAGTCATTTACCACATCCAAGTGCATTTGCTTAGTAAACCTAATCCTTCCCTGCTGAGGTACCTAATACTGAAAAAAACTACTGTAAAATGTAGGTAAGTGCTTAGAGCCAACCAGACACACTCACTTTGATGAAGTATTAATACTAGCAAAACACCTTATAACTACAGACAACTGGAAGTTCATGAAGCTCTCCAACAAAATTATCTTCCACTGCTCCCATCACTCGCAGCTGCAGTGCGACGTACCCTGACCTCAGGATACAGAACTCTCCAAAAGATACTGCAGAAAAGGCTGCATTGGCAGTTAGGTTGTTGGTAAGCATGCACCCATCTCTCTTCAGTGGAAGTAAAGAGAGGATTTCTTTGTTCATTGAAATACTTTGTGTGAGAAAAGGATAATTTATCATCTGATTATCTGGGACTCAGAGATGTTACGGCCCTAAAGTCAATGGAGACTTTTGTAGGCAGAAATGTCTGCTGACATGAAGTTCTTTGCAGAATGGGACTCACCTGAGCTCATATGAAATGGTAAAAGACATGGAAAGAG
>NW_009953758.1:2719399-2721632 GCF_000747805.2 Chaetura pelagica | reverse complement strand
GTGTCTTTAAAGCTTATCCTTTCATTCCAGCTACCTTATTTGAGATGCTGGTCACCACTCTAATGCTAATAATAGATGCTGCTTTTTAACAAGACTAACATTTTAAGTATGTGGCAAGGTAAGGAGGTTCAGCATCTCTTTTTTTTTCCTCAGTGGGGAATCCATTGTTGCATGTGTAGTCCCATATTGGAAGAGGACAAAAGAATTCACACATGTCACTTTGGCCTCAGTAAAGGGAAAATACTCTGATCAAACCTATTGTTACTTTCTAACCATCTGTTAGGACCTGGAGAGTTAAAGAACTGTATAAACTCGGGAAGCCATCTCACAGCAGCTGCACAATTAGCATATAATTACAGACTGAATAGTGCTATGGGCAAAAGAAACCAATTTTTGTTAAAAAAGTACCTCCTGTAAAGCTGTTATTCATATGACACCAATGTGATACATATGAATACTGCAAAATACAAGAGAAAACACTGTAAAGGTGGCACTTAAAAAGAAGAAAAAACCGACAAAAAAGCGCAAAATGACATGTATGTTAATTGCATAGGATTGTGCTGGCATGGCTTCAAAAATCAGGTAGCCACAGCAATAGCAGGAAGAGAATTTCAGTAATGGGCCTGCAGTACAGTCACACAGTATAGACAGTAAAAGTTAATTTTTGCTCATGCCAATATAACCCAAATATTGCGAAACAAACTCTTAATACCAACACATCCCCAAATAACAATACACATATTTTGCCTTGAGTAAAGTTTTAGAAGGCTACCAACATGTCCCTCTGTTCTAAATCTTATTTTGCCTACAGTAGCTACACTTATTAGAGCTAGGATGGCCTTTTATAATGATCAGATATTTTTTCTTTAAAACATATGCTTGCACATGCATATTTCAGCCAGACTTCAGTATACAAGATCCCAGACTTAAAGCAATTATTTTTAATCAGAGAACTTAGCTTATGTGCAAGTCTCACAAATGACTAAATATATGGTTTATTAGGCTTGCATACTTCCACAAAACAGAATTCAGTGGATTATTAGTTCATCACATGAACTAATTGCTTTTTCTAACTCCCAGCTGCTGCACATTACTATCCAGAAGGATTTTAATGTGTGCTCATTATTTCTGATCCATAGTATGCTAAAGAGGCACTTCTGGGAACGCACAGAAATGATAAGAACAATGCCATATAGCCAAAAGCTAACAACATAAAAAGACTTCAAGTGACTTAACACATTCATTACTGCTGAGAAACTGGTATTTTAAATATGTTCTGAATGCTAGCAACGATCTTTGATCATCTGTCATCAAGTCTACAGGTGTACCTGTTTCCAAACAAAACAGGATGGTACAACATTGAAATTAGTTGTTTGACTTCTACCATTGCAGGTTCAATAAATACACATGAACACAATTCCCAGCATACTAACAGAGGGGGAAAAAAAAAAAAAAGAGAGAGAGAAAAAGAAGAAGATATATGAAAAAAGAAATTGAGAGCTAGAGGTGTTGCTAAGACTTCTAACACCTGACAAAATCTGTTTTTTTCTTAGCTCTTTAGGCCTGCAACTTTTAACTATCTCTAGTACAAGTACTCATAAAGGCAGATCCTTGTACACACCAGAAGCCTCTTTCTACATGTTCCTGGACCAGCTGTGTTCCAGCACCGCACAGAAAGCACAGTGCCTGCTCTGAAACACTGAGGGGTGAAAGCTTGTCTGACAGGAACATTGATTTATAGCTTAAAATAGCACCAGGACAATGAGAAAAATACCTAAAGGCCAGTAAGAATTTCCCAAATCTAATTTTGTGCTGAAGTTACCAAAAAAAAGAAGCAGAGAGCACAGTCCTATAACCCTTACCCATGTGCCTTATTTTATTGCCACGAGGGCTCGCAGTGTCACCAGAGACACCGCACTGGCAGCGCCCCAGAGCGGGAAACGCAGCCCCAAGTTTTATTAAGGCTGGCAAGGACGTTTGGAGGCCTCGGAACTGCCCTTCGCGGCTTCACGGCGCTGCGGGGAGGGCGGCGGGGCCGGGGCACTTCACTCCAACTTCACAGCCACGGGACAGCGGGAATCAGCGTCACCCTCTGGCCCGTGCTCCTCCCGCAGCCACCTCGCTCACCTAATATATGTAAGCTGTTCTCTCCGGAGGTGGCAGCGGTAAAACCCGCACCCTGCGCTTCACCCTCCCCCTGCCTGGCCCTCCCCGGGCAGCGGGGCCACGGAAC
>NW_009953758.1:2682988-2717954 GCF_000747805.2 Chaetura pelagica | reverse complement strand
GGGTGCCCGGCACGTCGGTCGGTTCCCGGCTGCGGGAGGCTGCCTGCTCCCCACCTGAGGAGCAGCCACGCGTGAAGTGCTCTGGTCGCTGCTGCTTGTGCCTCCCCGCCGCCAGCCCCGCGCTCCTTGGGACGGCTCACGGATGTCGCTGATCAGCTCTCCGGTTTTTTGCCGTCTTGGAAAGTCCTATTTTAAGCGTGTGCGCTATAAAGGGTAAAATACTTTTTAGTGTCATCCTATCCTAAAAAAAGCCTCAAACTTGCCAGGCGCTTGATTTTCAATGTTATGTCGGTGACGGCTGGCACTTACTGATCAGTGCAGGAGTCGAGAAGGCAAACTTCTGTTCTGTGCAGTTTGTTACTTGGATTCGAGTGTGAGTTACTGTTTGTTTGTGGGAAGTTCAGAGTAACTGAAAATCGTCTTGTGTCTCACTGCCTCTTGAAGGCAGCTATACAAAACATATCTCGAAGATCTGAGTATTTGCAGTGTGGACATTTCAGTTTATTTCAGTGTGAGAAGTGCAAATCACTATTACATTTAAAGTCTCTTAGTCCTATTAGTACTTTTATAATCAACTGCATCAAAAGAATAGCTACCTGTTGCAAGGAAGAAATTGAGCTAGAAAGCACTGCAACATTGCATACTGCTCTAATCGGGAATTACCTGCTTATACTTGCACTTCTTTTAAGTTCATTTACAGATACTCTTGAGTTCATTTTTGAACATCAAATGTTACTTACTTCGAATCCTGTAAAATTCTCTAATAATTCATGGTAACTGATATCCATTCCTTGCCAGTAAACTTCACCTTAAAGTGCAATACCTACATACAGTTAAAATATTGTGTCACCATTAGTTGATAATTTAATGCACTGAAATCATGAGGCTTGTGGATATAAGAAACTGTCAAGGTGACTAATGGATTATGTTGCCTTTCTCAGGTTTTGGCCTGTAGCACTTGCTGCTGCTGGAATTACGTGCCACTTGGGGGTTTTGTAGTTCACCACAGTGAATCTACAACTCTTGGTCTCCAAGACTCCATGAATTTTACACGATGTATCTGCGATACTTGTGCTTTTTCTTGACTTCTGCTCAAGTTCTTATTCTTATGAAGAACAAGGAGTCTGCATCGGTGAACTGATGTAATAGGTATAGTGCCTGTAAGGGTGTGAAGCCCGAGTGTATGAAATACTTTTCCTTGAAAGGAAGACGTTAGAATAAAGCCTTCCCTCTCTGAGCTTAGCCTGTATGACTGGGTTGTGTGACTATTTTCCCTCCACCTCCCTTCCTCTCAAAAAGAAACCTAATCTGATAACGTAGCATTTATGACAGAAATGCAGAAAAATAATTAGTTTATTTCTGCAGCTTGCTAATGCCAGCTCTTCTTTCATTTTGGACCATTTTAGAAGCCTCTGGTTTTCTTTTCTTGCCTGCTAGCTAGATAAAAGGAAAGCTGGTAATTATTTTTCTGTGTTAATTCATAAAGAGCTAATAGAAGTGGTGTAATCTGAGTTGGTAATTGCAAGAAAAATGCTCTGAGCTGGTAAAATACAGCTTGGACTACATTAGGAAAAGTATAGAATTCATGTTGTGCTTCCTATCTGAAGTTGTTTTCTCTCTATTACTCTGAAGTGTAAAGATCATCTGTGATACTGCAGTTTCACAGGAGCAGGAATATTTGTGCAAACAAGTTATCTAATTGTGAGCCTTTTGGTGGCTTCACAGGTGACAGCAAAGATGGATCTGGCAGTACAAGCAAGACAGTAACATAGCTGCTAGTTACTTGTGTTGCTTGCTGTGTGCTCAGGGTTCTTCATTTAGCACGAGTGTTACAAAGTGTACATCATGGTAAGTACTGACCAGCAGAGGAGTTTTTCAGTGATAACTTGTCACACACAGCAGCACCATTCTTTGGTTTCCAGCCTATAGAAAGGACTCTATAGTTTGAAACATGCAATATTTAATGAAAGTAACTATTGCTTCTGGAAGTAACTGCTGGTAGCAGTGTTTTAAGTGCTGAGACCTGTTCTTTTACAAGGCCTAGGAGATGGGCTTTTGGGGAAATGGGCTAGGAAATGAGAAAATGGCTATGAGGAAGAAGCCACATGTAGTAACCTGAAAAAAGCTTTTGCTGCCATTCATGAGGTAGAGTCAACACAATACACTGTATCTAAAACAGAGCAGAGGTTGATATATAGATATATGAATGTCTTAATTTAAGGCTATTATTTGAGTTAAAAGGGCATCTTTCTCCTAGATAACTTGACTACAGACCTCTATATGAGAACTTTTCCTTCAGTTTGCCATTCAATGTGCATTTGTTTTCTGTCAGAAATGGATGTGCTGTAGTTTAAGATTTGCTTGAAGCCGTTTTGTGGTTTTTTTTAATGTAAAGTTTACACACCCAACAAGATGTACTGTAAGGATGCTTTCTTTCAAAACCTGATTGTGAGGTAATCCTAGGTAAGAGGAAGACCAAGTAATTGCTGAAGTTAATGAAATAACCATCTTCACAAGTTAATCTCTTTCCCATGGGAAGTATCAAGGACTTGCTGTTCTGCACTTTTGTACTAGTTACCAATATTTGATGGTTCTTTTCTACTGTATCTTAATGTTCCATTAGGGGATAGCTTTTGCAGAACAATACTCAAATTGTTTTGAAGTAATTTTATCAAATTTCTTAGTTGTGAGATAGGGGAGGTGTTGTCCATGCAAAAAATTTGCACGCAGAGCTAAGTGGCAGAAGTTTTTTGTTTGTTTGTTTTGTTTTTTTTTTTCTTCAAAAAAGTAACTTTTGACTAGAGCCAAGAAATTGAGGGAGAGGCTTTAGACCATTATCACAAGATTAATAATGTACTAGATTAGTCCTTTTCATAACTGAATATCTTAATGTTTTTATTGACTGATATTTGGAGTGGATGTGAGCCACTTATGGGAGAGCTGGGGTTTGATTTGGTATTTCTTGTAGCTAAAGCTCTAACACTGTAAGACAGGAGAATTGGTTTGCCATAAAAAATATCCAAACCCTATAGGCAGGGAATAACTTGAAGCTTGCTAGATGTACTGTTGGTTTAGTGGGCAGTGCAATGAAATTCTGAATTGGTCAGACTTTAGCCTATTTTTAAAGAGAGTGATTTCTATTGAAGATTAATAATGATAAAGGAGAAAATTTAAACCTATCCCACACATTATATAGATTAAGTTCAGTTAATGGAGGAGAAAAGTCTCAAGTTTCCAGTAGTGAATTTACAAATCTTTATGTTCTGAGAAATGCCATGTTACTGCCAAATGGAGTAACTGGATTTTACTCTGTTTTAAAATCCTTTTACTTACTGCCATGTATGGATTCTGTGAGAACAGGTGTAGCCCATTCTTATCACTTTTGTCCACTGTTTCAAACAGAACTGCTTCAGAGAGTGTCACTCTGCCAAATACTTACAGTGCCATGGTGAAGCTGCTGAGTTGGACAGATAGGGAAGTAATTATATGTATAAGAAATAAGATAATAGAGGGCAACCTGAGAAAGGATTCATTAAGTACGCAACTGAAATATTGAAGTGGGATGTTGGCTTTTAGGGGCTGGGTTGTTGAACCAGGTCAGTGCTGTGAATGATCTGACCCTCTCTCTGAGACCTAATGTCTCACCATTACACTATTTTTCTGTCCTTAGTTTTGACTGAGCTCAAGTCATCTGAGGAAAGTGACACTGGTGTGAAATGCTTGTGAAGGAGTGGCTGAGATCTTTCAGAACAGAGACCTGCTCTGAAAGGCCAGCACTTGTCCAGGTGATGATGCAGCTTCTGCCTTTCCATCTTCTTTGCTACCGGTGCTGTCCTTTTATATTCAAATCTGTTTCATAACTGTCTACGTGCATCCAATTTCTATTATATTATGGGGACAAATGGGTATATCAACTATATTGATGTCTTTCTGCATCTCACCACAACTAGAGTAAGTCATGATGGTCATCAAGTAAGGATCTGTTAGCTTATAAATACTCTGTCTCTTAGTCATGGTTTATTGGATGTTTCCTTTAAGTAGAGCAAAGCCAAGCCCTATTTTCAAAAGTAAATATATGCAGTTTAGAGCAAGATGAAGTCCAAATGGAGGTTGATGAGAACAACACCCTATAGCACTCGGTCAAGCAGTTGTGTTACAGATTTTTGTCACTTCCTAACTCTGTGAAGTCAGTGTCTTTAAACTACTGTGAGCTAAAGCCCACTCTAAGCACAACTAAAACCACACAGATTACTCACAAAATGGGTGAAACTTTATACAGTACTTAGGCAATGAACATCAAGTTTAAAACAAACAGAAGAAAAACCCTCAACTGTGAAGCATGTTCAGTGTAGCTGTAGCTGCTGTCCTGTCTCAGCCTAGTGGATGAAGTAGTAATCACGTGAAGCAATCAGCACATTCTTCAACCACTGTCAAGTGAGAAGTTTCTTGGCGTTGCAGGGCCATGCAGAAAGAGCTGTGCATTTTGTCCTGGAGGGACTGTGAATTGCTTACTAGCACCTGCAAACCACCAGCTTGGAAATTACCTCTATACATGAGTCTGTGAAAAAAGCACCCTGCCTTGAAATCCTTGTAATTATTGCAGCAGCAGAAGTCAAATACATGGCTAAATACTTAAAATGAGGACACATGGTCTGACTGTTGTGGCAAGTAGACAGTAAAAGAGCTTCTTCATCCCCAGGTTTTCTCCTGGCATAGCTGGAGAGGGTTTGTTAAATCTGTATTAAGGGCCAATGTCTAGTGTTTCCATCTTGTTCCTGAGTTCCTGTAACTTTAAATATCATGTAGGTTTTCTGTTTTTCTCTTTTGTTCTTTATGTCCCTCACAACTTTAACCTCTAGATAGGCTTGGGGATGTACCTTATTCCTGGATGCTCAGGTGGCTTCTTTGTATTTCTCCTGAGTCACCTGTCCATGCTTCTACCTCTTGTGTGCCTACTTTTCACATCAGCTTTGTCAAGAGCATTCTGTTCATCCATGCAGGCCTCCTGCCAGCTTTGATTGACTTCAAGCATGGTTGGTCATGAAGAGCAGGAACTTGGAAGTGATTCTTGGAAAGAACACTATTGCATGGTACTTCTCCAAGGAGGTCCCAGGAGAGGCTGAATTCTGTTTGCCTGAGGTGTGGGTTCTGATTAGTATTGTTTCTTCTGTTCAGGCACCAGGATTCCTGAAATGGATCTTGGATTCCTGGATGAGATCATGGTTGCTGCAGCAAAGGTTACACCTGAACTTTGCATTCCCAACAAGTTCTCCCTTGTCTCTTAACAGCAGAGTGCCTTCTTTGTTTGGGTCCTCAATCTGTATCTATCTATTAATGAAATAGATTATTTAAGCTTACAGTGTATGATAGGAAAAGCACAGTATTTTTCATTGTAGTGCAAGTAAACAGTTTTCATATGAAAATAAATGATTTTCTGTGATGGCCTAAGATGATTTGACCAAGTATCACGCTTAATCTTTGTCCTCTAATAAATATGGTACATGAATGAAACTATGAATAACTGAGAAAGTGCTGCTTTGGCTGATTTTACAAGCTTTATGCTCAGATATCTGTGTATGCAGCTTAAAATAGCTGGGTGTGCTGCAGCTGTTCTGGTCTCATTTCTCTAGAGTTGTGTAAGTTTTCAGTCATTTGACTAGGATACAGTTAAGTCTTGTATGGTGATACTGTAATGGTCCAAATTCTTTAACTGTCCTAAAAGGTAACGATTAATTCAAGACAGTCTCAATTTAGGCTAGCAGTGGATAAAGACCACAAGCCTTTTGCTGTAATGATTGTAAATATATCTGCATTTGCTGCTTGTAAGGATATTGAGAAGTACTTGATATTCTTGTGATGGTGTTTATCCAGCAATGCACTCTTTAAAAGTAAGTGATAGAAAAGGTTGGTTTTTTGCAATTCATTTTTTAATGGACACACTTCTAGTAGTACCAGAGTGGGTTCTTTTCACACAATCTCCTGTTTGTGGGAATAGTAAAGTATAATGGTGTTAAACTTGAACTCTATTTTAGGAGAAATCTATTTTGAAATCTATTTTAGTAGATGAGTCTTAGCATGAACTGCTGAGACAAGCCTGTCCTTCCTTTGGTGCTGAAGACTGTGCAAGAAAATAGCTATAGAAATTTATTCCTTGAACAGATAAGAGTCACAGAAGTGCCAGAGTAGCAGTATGAGAGATGTGGATTATTTCTGTAACTCCTAAATTGATGGGGATCACTCTGGCCTGTACTGGATAACTTGCAAGTGTTGCCTTTGTTAAGTCATTGTGTCATGACAAACAGTTATGACCGTTTGTTCTCTTCTGTCTTTTTGTTAAGTTTTCATCAAATAGTTGCTATATAATGTAAGGAGCAGGTGCATCAAAATGAGGAGCTAATTAAAGGCTGAACCAGAAAAGTTAACTTTCTTGCCCATTCTAGTTTTTCAGCCATTTTCTGGTTATCAGCTCTTCAATTGTGGAAGAGTCTCAAGAGTCCTTCTATCAAGTAGGGAAATTACTAAAAGCTGTCATCTGAAACTTCAGTTACTTCATCTGAGTTACTTTCTCTGCTGTCTTCAAACCTTTTTCTGCTGTGTATTGCAACTTTTTGAGGAGAGAAGCATTAATAAAACTTGTTCTTACATAGGCCTTGTTTTATTTGCCTGCACAGACTTTCTCAGAAGGTGCAAAAACATTAAACCAGACTGATAGTATGTGTGAGAGCCAGATAACTTGTAAGTTGCAGAAGTTCTTGGGTGGATTTGGTTCCTGGTGACCACAAATTGGTTTATGTCTTGAACAAGTGAACTTGTCACTTCTAAGTAAAATGTCTGTGTAGCCAACAGTGGTCAAACTGTTTATCTCAAGATGAGATGTGGTAGTACAGGAATGAAACAATGAGTGCTAAGGTTTAGCTGTGTGCAGGCTGATATGTTTTACTCTCCCAGCTAAACCCTATGGAAACCTGGTCAGTTGCTAACATATATCCATGTACTCATCTAAACTTGCTTAGGAGAGGTTTTCAATAGAGAAGTGTGGGATGTGTTGAATTTTTATCTTCAGAGTTTTCAATATATAAAAGTGCTGTTTCAAACATGCAGTTGGAAGTCACTGAGGGTTACTTTCTTTGATGTGTTCGTTTACTTTTAAGATCTTACTACATTTGTAACTATTCAATATTGATCTAGAAGGATTTTTTTTTTCCCAGTTCTGCATCTAAATGTGTATACAGGTGTCTAAATATCCTTCAACTACGTGTTCAATGCTGATTTTGTTACTAACAGGTCACAGGAACTCAACACTCAAAAAAATTTTTTTTAACTGAAGTGTGAAACCTCTTACAATGCTGTGTAAATCTTGAGATGTTTTTCCTGAGAGAACTGGTTTGTTTAACTGACTAGTGTTTGGACTACTCTAAAAATCACTTCCATAAGCCTAGCTGTGTTTGCAGCTTTTGCAGCATAATAGTTGTGCTGAATAACAGAGATAAACAAATGGAGCTTCTCTCCAGCTCCAGAGTAGTAATGAAAAGGTCACTTTTTATTTAGCTTCCTCTGATACAATGACAAAAACACTGGATTGCGATGGGCTTCTAACTGCCAAACCGCTGATGTAAAGGTAGCAACTGAAGAAGTGCTGCTTTGTTGTTTGCCACACTTGAAAAAGTTCCCTTTTTCTCAAAAAATTCAAGTGGTGGGGAGTGGGAACCTCAGTCAATTTTAGGTAGATTTCAGCTTGACTTGGGCCTTTGGGGAAATAAAAGGGAATAGCACGGCATTTCTTTTATTTCTCTTAAGCTAATGCTGGCAAAAAGCTGCATTCCTTAGCTCTCTGAGTAGCCTCCGCTGGCTCTTTAGCTGCAGAGCAGCCGAACCCGTCTGTCCCCCACCCTCCCCGCCCCCCCATGAAGTAGGAAGGAATGTATTGTTCTGTTTATCTGATTTTTGTTATTATTTCCCCCCCCCCCCCCCGCTTACCATCTTGACATCAGTGATGATCATAGTTGAAAGCTATATTATATAAAGTGTTTTATCTCTCACTTGTGAGCTGATTGCTGGCACAAAAATTTTGTTCTGGCAACTTTTGACGGAGGGGGCAGTTAGAATCTCTGACCTGTCTTCAAGTTATTCAGGATAATGAAATACTAGTGAGACTTCTTGACCCTGAAGCAGTTACTAACTGTGACAGAGTTGTTGCTTAGCCTTTTTGTGGCAGATTTTTACTTAGATATCTTGCACTTATTTGTTGCAAAAAATCCAAATTTCATTCACATAGGTTATTAGTTGTAAATATTTTGATGGTGCTAATAACTAACCTTGTTAATTTGAGGCAGTGGTTTTGTAGACTTGATGGATCTGTCTTCTGCCTTTACAGTTGAGTACAAATTCCTTTCTTTAGAAATTCCTTTCTTTAGATGGATGTTCAAGTTAGCTTCTTAGCTGGCCCAAGCCCTTGTATTTCTGTTTCAAATAGTAATGTTATTGTGCAGAAGAGTGTTTTCCTTCTGTTCCATTGGATTTAATTTTGGAACTATTTCCTCAAGTAAGACAAAATGGTTTTGGGAACAAGTGTGACTGCCTGCTATAGGAGATGCTTTTAGTCAGATTAGCAGCAATACAGTTGTTTCTCTTTTCAGTCACCTTCTTATAGCAGATAAAGGAACTTAATCTCTAGGTGAGTTTACTTCACAAAGATGTCAAGGATTTTTTAGTCATTTTATTCAACTTGTAAAAGAATTGAAACAGTTAAAATAGCATTTGTAACTTTTCAAAATGGTAGCAATTACTTAGGCCATCAAGTGTTAGTGCTGCTTTTTTTCTAATGTGAAGTTAGTCAACATTTTATGTGATAAAGGCAATGATCTGCTGTCATATGTGAACTGAATAGTGTTATGTATTGGGTACACTGGAGCTCTAAAATGCTGATTACACTGGAAAAACTTTTAAAGAAATTGAACTTACTGATGTGTCTATGATTCATTGTCAAATTTGAAGATAAACTTAAGATACGTTTATAGATTAATTCCAGCTAGGATTATTCCCTTTGTATGCAAGTGGTGAATCCAGGCTTTGGCCAGTTTTGCCAATTATGGGACTCCTAACAAAATAAGCAGTCTTAGTCTAGATGTTTGTGTATACTGGACTTTACTTTTAAGCTGCTTGTTTACACTACTCAGTTTCCCCCCTTTTTTTCAACTAAGAGTATTAGGAGCTTCATGTTAAAAGGTGCCTTGAGAGCCTGTATGTCCCATCAAGCATGTTCAAGTGCTGTTGTCTACAGTAACAGGACCAATCAAAGCCATTGCTGAACAAAGTCCCACAGATGTCAATATGATATGAACTCAACATTCCAGTAGGGCACAGGAAGAGTAAGAGTAAGGCTTTCATAGTGTTTTGGGTGTGCATAGAGCAGTGATGTACATAAATGTTAGTCCAAAGCACTGTTCTAGTAGCAGGCTGGCTCCAGCACAGTTTTGGGTGGAAGTAAGTTTGAATGGCTGAGTATGGACTTTGAAAGTGGTGAAGAGTAGATTCTATTCAAGATGGCATAGAAGGCAGTAACTGTTTTGAGTGAGAAGTAAGGTCTGTGAAATAAATGATAACAACTCACAAAGGAGTCACTGACAACTAGGAATGATACTACACCACTCTTACTGGTATGTCATCCTGTAGTAGAAGATTCTGACTGTGCTGGTAACATCTGCTGCTATGCTGTAGTTTTAGTCTTTACCACGGAAAATGCTTCATGTCTTCAACAAATAATTATATTTTTCAGTGTAAGTCAAGAAATAACACATGCTATTGAAAATATTTGTAATAAAAGCTTTTTTTGGATGTGAAAAGTAACTTGTTACCTGCCCACCTAGTAAGTCTAAGTTTTAATAAAAACTATTTTTAACAGATGGCTGAGTCTTCATCTAACTCAGAGCTAATGCCAGATTTGAGATTTGTTTGATTATTAATATCCTGTGTCAGTTATTTTGACTGAGTGGCTGCTTTGTAATAGCTTGCAAAGTCTTTGTGATGACTCTGTACATCAGTGTGTTTTCTTCTGACACACACTTAAGTTTTTAATGGTGCAGTAAATGAGCACTGCCCCTTGGGAAACAGCACACCATTTCTAGTAATTATTCTGTTTAAGGTAACTTGATATTATCATAGCTAATTATAACATCATATTTAACATGTGAGCAATGATTTATGCCATTAACTTATTGTATGCTTGAATTAACTATTAGTCAAATAAAATTATACTTTTATTGAAGACAAATTGTCCAATATATTACAGAATGTGGATAATCACTATAAAATACCATGTTAGTACATATGTTGCTGAAGAAACAGTTGCTGAATACTAGGCGTTTCTGTTGCATCAACAATATATTAGTGAGCACATGAAGGTATTTTCAATTTAACATTAAAACACTGAGAAATATTTATCACTAAAGCTAATTTTAGAGTGGTATGTTTCCCTTGAGGGAAGCCCTTGGATTAAACCAAGTCAGTGAGGAAAATAACTGTCTAGTTCCTACATTTTGCAGGTTGACCTAAGTAAGTAGGTTAAAGTACCATCTCTTAGGTATTCCTTCTCTGCCTCAGTACATTGTTTACCACTAAACCCATTTTGGTTTTTTAACTTGTCAAAGCAATGAAAATAGATACTCACTTGACAAGGCTGCAGGAAAGTAAGATAGCACTGATAGCAGGCATATAAGATTAAGTTCATAGAATCATAGAATCTTAGGGGTTGGAAGGGACCTTGAAAGATTATCTAGTCCAACCCCCCTGCCAGAGCAGGGTCACCTAGAGTACATCACACAGGAACGCATCCAGGTGGGTTTTGAATGTCTCCAGTGAGGGAGACTCCACAACCTCCCTGGGCAGCCTGTTCCAGTGCTCTGTCATTCTCATAGTAAAAAAATTTTTTCGGATATTCACCTTGAACCTCCTATGCTCCAATTTGCACCCATTACCCCTTGTCCTATCACTGGTCATCACTGAGAAAAGCCTAACTCTGTCCCCCTGACACTCACCCCTTACATATTTGTAAACATTGATGAGGTCACCCCTCAGTCTCCTTTTCTCCAAGCTAAAGAGACCCAGCTCCCTCAGCCTTTCCTCATAAGGGAGATGTTCCACTCCCTTAATCATCTTTGTAGCTCTGTGCTGGACTCTTTCAAGCAGTTCCCTGTCCTTCTTGAACTGAGGGGCCCAGAACTGGACACAATACTCCAGATGCGGCCTCACCAAGGCAGAATAGGGGGGGAGGAGAACCTCTCTTGACCTACTAACCACACCCTTTCTAATGCACCCCAGGATGCCATTGGCCTTCTTGGCCACAAGGGCACATTGCTGGCTCATGGTCATCCTCCTGTCTACCAGGACCCCCAGGTCTCTTTCACCTACACTACTCTCCAGCAGTTCAGCCCCCAACTTGTACTGGTACATGGTGTTGTTCTTCCCCAAATGCAAAACTCTACACTTGCCCTTGTTGAATTTCATCATGTTTCTCCCCGCCCAACTCTCCAGCCTATCTAAGTCTCTCTGAATGGCAGCACAGCCTTCTGGTGTGTCAGCCACTCCTCCCAGCTTAGTGTCATCAGCAAACTTGCTGAGGGTACATTCTATACCCTCATCCAGGTCGTTGATGAAGATGTTGAACAACACCGGTCCCAGTACCGACCCCTGTGGGACTCCACTAGTCACACACCTCCAACCAGATTCTGCCCCATTGACTACAACTCTCTGGCTCCTCCCTTTCAACCAGTTCCTGATCCATCTCACTACCTGATCACCAAACCCATACTTGATCAGCTTATCTACAAGGATGCTGTGGGAGACGGTGTCAAATGCTTTACTGAAATCAAGATAAACCACATCTACTGCTCTACCATCATCTATCCACCTAGTAATTTCCTCATAGAAGGCTATGAGGTTAGTCAAACATGATTTACCCTTGATAAAACCATGTTGACTGCTCTTGATGACCCCCATGTCCTTGATATGCCTGGAGATAGTGACAAGAACAAGTTGTTCCATCACCTTTCCAGGGATGGAGGTGAGGCTGACGGGTCTGTAGTTACCCGGGTCCTCCTTCTTGCCCTTCTTGTAGACTGGTGTGACATTTGCTATCCTCCAGTCCTCAGGCACCTCTCCTGTTACCCATGACTTACTGAAGATGATGGAGAGACTGAAGATGATGTAACTTCAGTAACTTGGAATTGGAGGGAATTGTAAGAATTTCAGGATTGCTTAGAATGAAGGGGGGTCTCATGACAGTGGCTTTGGCAAAAAAGCAGTGTCATGTAAATGGATGGGGTGGTGACTATTTTTCCATTGGTGCTTTGCCCCTATCAGAAGCTGAAAGTGAACCTTTATTCTGATTTGTTGTCTTAAAGTCCATGATGATTAGTATTCCTCCTCCCCCTTTCCAAAACTGCTTTTTCTTATGCTTATAAAATTGATCTTTGTGCAGGAAAATGTTTCTGTCTTTATCTTAGAAAAAAATTTCTATTGCTCTGAAACAGCTGATGCTGTAGGAGAAAGCTCGTAATGGAAGTATTGCCAACCTTTCTGTGGAAGAGGGAAAATCAATGTTGAACAGTTTGATATTCAGAAGTCAGTACAAGTTTGTATATAAACAATAGAAGATCTTCAAGTTCATTGCCTAGTAGCCAACCTACATTTTCAGTTGTTACATTAAAAGTCTCATGTAGTAAACACCTGTCAGATTAGCTGTGTTTTCACAGAGTAAAATGAGTTATTTAACTACAAAACCTGTTGTTATTTTATATAAATATCAAAGTGAAATTAAGGCACTTAGAGTGGACATCTGCCTTGCACCTGTTTTAGACAGCTTAGAAACTTGAGAGGAAGAAACTTCTCTACTGTCTGCATTGAAACTTGCCCAAGAGGTAACAGAGAATGTGCATTCGTCGTCTTTTTTTAGCTCCTTGAATGTTTTCTGTGCTAACACATGGATAAGTGAAATATCAATTTAATACTAGTCTTACAGAGACCACCTCCAACTTATTTTGTCATTCTGATAGAATTAAAAACCAGCCTGGGGAGAGTGTCAGTCGGTACTACATAGGAGAAGCTGTAGCTTGGGTTGGTTTAGGTACAGTCTGTGCAGTACAACATTTGTCTGTATTAGAAACACAAATTGTCACAGGCCACTCTGTTGCTATGAACATAAAATGGTGAGGGTTTTTATTATTATTCTGTTATCAACAGAACCAAAAAAAGCCTTCATCTTAAGTATCTAGAAAATTGACTTAACACTTGGAAGGCTGGGGGGACAGGATACACCTCAGTAACTGAAATGGTGGGGAGATCATCAACCCAAATTCTCTTTAAGATGCAGATTGTCAAAGATGATGCAAACCTGTAACTGGATACCATGAACTTCAGCCATCGTTTTCGTCGCATTGCCATGTCTAAGACCCTTCAGTATGACCTGAAATAAAAATTCTGTCACAAAGATTTCATTCTCGTTGTCCATGCTGTATTTTTTAGTATGGACTGAAGTGTACATCATCAGTGGCAGTTTGATTTGTCAAGCGAAACTCATATTCTGGCTTATTTCTTGGGAGAAACTTGGGGCTCTGCTAGTTTTACAACCAGGGCTCTATTTGTTCACTGGATGATGATACAGAAATATTTTTAGGCTCCTTGCTGAATTGACAGATGTTTTAAATTAGATTTTGGAACACTGTAAGAGCTAATTCTTGTAAGGTTGACTTCCTTTTTAACTGGGGAGATCATATAAGCTGAAAGGAAAATTTAACTTCCAGCATTTGGCAAATTGTCAAATTGGCATTGTCAATATAGACATTCAGAAAGATCTTGTTTTAAAAAACAGAAATAAAATCACTCCTAAACAATACCTTTTGGATTCTAGTCCTAAATATTTGTATTTTTATATGATACACTCAGTTTATACTCTGAAAGCTGTAGAGGTTAAGAGAACTATATATTACTGCATGTTTGTGGTGGTGTTGTTTAAACAAACTTGTAGAGAAATACAGAAGCTGAAGCTATTTCTCCTTCTCTCTGAACAGCTGCTTTTGCTATACCCAGTAGGATAACAAGATGGGAAAGGGACCTTGTGGGTGCTCATGTCATGTCTTTGGCAGTAGAAGCAGACATGATAAAAAAACCACCCCAAAATGGTATTAAGGAAAAATCCCAGCCTGAGCAGAAAGCTTTCCTCTTGCTTTTCCATGAAGAAAGTAGTCCCCAGCAGGAAGCTTAAAACATACCCTGCTTCTGTTTATCAGTGGTGGAGTGCATGAGGCCTACAAGCAAAGTTAAAAGCCAAAAGCAGAAGGAAATCTGTCTCCCCTTGGTTCTTGTAGCTACATTTGTGGAACACTTTTTAGTGACCGTATAAGCTCTCTGTGGACTGTGTCCTATTTCCTTTACATTCTATACTGGCCTGTCGTTTATGCCTGGTAGCCAGTAGGAAACAGAGAAATAATTCTTCTTTTATTCAGCTGATTTGCCTTTAATCTCCCAAAGAGTATAGAAATGCATATGGATGGATAGAAGTTCTGATTATAAAACTGTCTTAGTAAATTTTACTTTAGAGCTTCCATAACTCTGTGCTGCTCTAGGCAGGTACAGTGTTCAAGAAGTTATGTTCTCTTCATGGTGTTAACCCCTGCAGTTTTATTAACAATGAATAATGGTCACTTCAGTACTACTTCCAAGTAGAAGCTCCTATTCCATGGGAACTGTTGCTTCCATGTTAGGAGAAGATTTTCTATCTTGGGTTTCAGATGCTCTTACCTCTTAAGAATCCTTGTTTGACATATACTGGTGGATAGGAGTAAAATACAGGTTTCCTAGATGGTGTTTCTGTATTAAGATGAAGCTTGAAAAGCCTTCTGCCTGAAATAGGGAATGTGTAGATGTTACATCTTAAAAAAAACCCAAACCCTTAATTCCCTTAGTATTGAAGTGTGGAGAAGGTAGAGTTGAATAAATCTCTACTTTGCGTTACACTGCAGTGTGTCCAGAATTGGTTCAGGTCATGTAAAAATCAGTCTGAAGATACTGGATCTTATTAAAACAAGAAGTAAGAAATAAAATAAAACAAAGAAAAATGCTCCTCACCACAAGGCTAAAAAGGAAACTCATAAAACCCTTTGAAAATTGTTTTTAGTCAGGAATGTGGCTCCATGAATTATTTCCAAATTGAAGTCCCCTTGCCTCCATTCTTAACTTTTTAATGCATTATTTAGAAATTGTATATCCTCAGAAATATGTTTTTTAATATGCTGAACTATATGCAGATTGTTGCAGCTGTCAGAGGAATAAATTTTGAAGGCTTAGTTCTTTGCAGATCACGTGTTACTCTTAATTTTTACTCTGTGAAATGATTTTGTCTGAATGATGTGTCATCTAAAGCTTATACAGTTAATTCCTTTTTTTGTGTTATTTTTAACACGCATGTATGCTACAAAAAATGTAGGAAGTATAAAGAATGTGCTTCATGAATGCTATGAAATAAGTAAAACGAAGCAGGCTTAGTCCCTAGTGGGTCATGCAACCCTGTCCCAAGAAACAGAAGGTGAGATAATCTGTAATTGTGATCCTGAGGCATTGTCATGAAGTTTAGAAGTCAAAGGCACACCACAATGCTGTGTACTAGGAGTGAGCATGGCTGCTAGGGAGGCTACCGTGAACATAAGAGACAGAAACCTATCATAAAATTGAAGACCTTTAATCTCCTCTGTGCTATAAACCTGCATTATTTAGAAATACCTGTGTGGCTACCTGTGAGTGTAGTGCCAATAGATGGAGAAAAAAAAAAAAAAGCTAGGTTGTGTTTGAACCAAAATACTAGGGCCAATCTACTTTAGTAAGCACCACACTAGGGAGGCACAGTTTTTGGCAAGCAGCATGAATTTGCAAGGAAATTGTGCTTCTGGAAAGCTGTACTGCATTAGAATTGGCAAGTGCTGTGCATACTGGCACACTATGACTTCTGTCAAGAACTAGCAAGTCCTTAAATATCAGATGATGGGCTTTTCAGGGCTATCTTGTCTAGCTTGAGCAGGCCTGGCAGCTCTTAACACAAACTAGTGTTTGGGTTCAAGACCTTCTGCTTTGTGATGTCTTTCTGAATAGCTTATTCAGCTGGAAAATACAGTGAACAAAAGAGCTGGAAATATTTTGTCAAGTTGGTGATCTCACAGTTCAGAGAGCCAGCTACCAATTATAAAGACTTCCATTGTATAACATAAGAGCTAGTGTATAGAAAACTCCAGATTTTACTCTGTCTTTTTCTTTATTAGCTTATGCATAATTATTTTTGCCTGAAGGATAGTGTGATTGTGGATGTGGGGTTTATTCTCGGTAATTAACTGTATTTTTCTAATAGACTAGGTAGAATAGGAAAATGGTATTTTTTTTTCAACTTTGAATTTGATTCTGGCCTGTGGGAATTAGGAGGGAGGGAAGCCTACAGCATTCACAATGATTAAGTGTTTATAATTAAGTGCAGTGAACAAATAGTATTGTCTATATGGAGAGCTGTGGAAGGGACAAGTGTCCCCCCTCAGTTAGTTTAGCAAAGATGTTGGCAGGAAACAACATGAAGACTTCTAAAACATTAGCCTAACAACAGTATATAATGTTCTCAAAAATAGATACAGTAACAGTAAACCTAGTGAAAGGAACTGTGAGTACAAAGCAGGTTTTATTGTTGCTGTTTTGCTATTTGTTTTTATCTAGGCTTTACAGTGAAATTCTGTATTTTAAGTATGATTTCATTCTCTTGCAGGTTGGAAAGGAGACTGTGCAGACAACAGAAGACCAGATCTTGAAAAGGGATATGCCACCAGCATTTATCAAGTAAAGTAATCATATTGTAAACCTTGTATTGTAGGTGCAGAAAACTTGTTCTAATGATAGATCATTGTTACTCGTTGTTGCTGAACAGATTAGAAAATGCTCTGATGTTTGAATAGCTCTTTGGGGTCTTTAAGCTGACTTGGGTCAGGAAAGACCTTTCTGTCAGCAGCGACTTTTCCTGTTACATATTTGAATATGCAGAATGTACCTAGGGTACTTTTTCCTTAAAAATAAAATCAGAGTAACAATGATACTTACCTATGCACTATAATTTTGCTTAATGGCGTTAGGTAAGATGGTGTTCTCCATGTTTTCTATTAATTTGGTTGGTGAAAAAGCATGAATTTGTCTGTATGTGAATGTGATGAATGATATAATTGCCTGGGGTTCTCAGATATTTGGAGAGCAGTGACTGACAGTTTTAGTTCTATGGCTTGGTGTAAAGGACAAGGGAATTTCTCCTTTTGCTGCCATAAGTTTGAGAAATAATGCATCACTTGGGGTGGAGTTGCCACGCTTCTTACTGCCAACTGACACATTGTCACTAAAGGGACTTTGCCCTGCAACCTACTGAATGCAGTGATCTCTCCATTAGCATTGTCTCCTCTGTACAGAATGACTAAATTTTTTACTGTAGTCCCAAACACAAAACAGGCAAATAGGCAAAACAACCATGTGTTGAGGTAACGAAGAAAATACTGAAATGGAGAACAGAGATAATGTCTAAAAAGAAAATTTAAGAAGTGAAAAGGGGTTTAGTTTGTTGTATTGTGGGTTGACAAAATAAATAATAAAAAAGTGCTTAGGACCAGGTGGTATTATCATAAGAGTTCAAGAATGACATAGCTGAATTATTTGTGAAGTACAGTCTCTCATGTGATACTACCTAGTATGTCAATCAAGGTGATACTACTGTCTGAAAAACTTTCTAGGGCAATCTGGGGAACAGGATGTCCATAGGTCTGATAGGCAAATGACTAGAAATTCGATATTGAAGAACAAAAGTAACAGATCTCATATATATATATATGTAAAATTTACTTTGGATGAATTGACAAGGTTTTTGTGGAGAGAAATTCTTCCTTATAAATCTGTTGGTGTTCTTAGAAATACCACAGACTTGGACAAGGTAATCCAGATGATTTCTTAACTTCTTGGCAAAGTCTGAAGGCTTCTAAGGAAATGAAGTAGCTGCAGGGTAGTAAGTTGTATGGAAAAGAGAAAATGGAAAGTGAAAGGAAAAATTACATGGTGAATTCTGACAATTTGCTTCTTGAGTTGTACACAAATGTGTAATCTTGATTGTGTTAATTTTTTAGGATCTGTAGAGTTTTAGTTAATTTCCAGCTTCATTTTTATCTGGATAAGTAGGAAATGAAGGAAAAGGTGTTTTTTTTGTAATTGCTATATTGTAACCAGCCTTGGATCAACACTTAGCAGATTGTTGAGACATAAATAGCTGAACTACTATAGAAATATGATAAGTGCTGCTGAATAGTACCATTTTATGCTGGGCGCAAGAAGGTTTTCTGAAGCAGTTGATGACTGCTTCAATTGTGATATAATGAAAAATGGGAAACATAACTATCTGTCACAGTTATTAAACTAAATTTACATCGTACTTTCCTAGATGCAGTAACTTAAGTTAGGAAAGTTCAAGGGCCTTTATGAATTTTATGGAAGTTATTGCATTTGTGGTTTTGTTAATCTGGAGTTTATATAAAAATGACTAGTACATGTTAACAGTTCCATGTTAACACTGTGGAGTGTATTGTCACCCATGTTTCTTTTGTTGGGACAAGTGACAGTCACAGATGAGCTGCCAGGAGAGTCTTGCTTTTTCCTGCATTAAAGGGAGGATTTGGATGTAGGAAGTGAAACAGATTAGGGTTGTGGGTTTTTTTTCTTTGTTGCAAAGAGGGTTTTTAGGTTTTAAAGCGTTAGTTCAGGAATTGGCATTCCTCTGTAAGGGAGTGATGGAGCAGAGCATGTACTGACACATGGATGATGGGGTAAGGAGCAGTGTACAAGCACCAGCACTGTCTGTATTTTTTCTATACAAAAGGACTACCAGTCTTTTGGGAACCACTCTTGGTGGATGAGGGAGATGACCTGTTTACTGTTGTAAAGACTTGGGTTTTGGCTTGCCTAAAAACTGGCACTGAGGGTTCATAATGGATATATGTGATAGTAATCAGAGAAGTTTTTCAATAGGCTTGTGATTGTGCAGCAAAATAATTTGTTGACTGCTGAGAAGCTATTTTGCATCCACTTTGCTTGCTACTGACTTAAAGCACATGGGAACTATTGACCTAGAGTTAAAAAGTGCTTCTGTATCTTAATTGTCTTAATCACCAGGGAGTATGAGTAACACATAATTTACATCACATGTTTTGCAGTGTGCTCATACTACTTGTTATAATTGTCTTGTAAAGATGAAAAAAGCTCTGATTTCTAGGTAAAGAATAGGGTAACACCTTATTTATTTACACTGAGAATAAATAAAAATTTGTTTGTGTTAACTTGCACACCCAAACTCATTTAACAAATCAAGCCGTTACGCTATTTTATATTAATGTTATTTTGGTAGCCAAGCTGGAGATGCATTGCTGGTAACTGAATTAACTAATGTTAATGTAAAATATTTTTTTCTTAATTTATATTTGTAGAACTGCAAGTAGTCTAAACTAGTAAGTAAATTAATTACAACTTAAGTGATCAGAAATTGAGTATTATTAAGGTATCATAAGCATTTTGACAATCGTCTGGCGTCTCTGAGAAAAGCAGAAGTCAGTCCTCAAAACTAAAAGAATATTTATGCACCAGATAAATATTTTTCCTCACATTTCATCAGGAATACACTCATAGGAATAAAGCTGTTTGACTACCCAAAATAGTATGGCTGGCAATAACATGAACCTGTGTCTCCTCCACAAAGAAATGGGATGATGTTAACAGTGCTTTATTGTAACCATGCCTCAAAAAAACCCAAACACAACCATTTTTAAATAAAGCTGGAGGGTTTTTTTAGTTAGCAATATTATACAGGGATTAGAAAATTCAGCCTAGCAATGAACTTTATTCAAAGCTTTTGAATGTGCTTGACTCTTGTGATAGAAAAAGCACTTCATGGCAGTGAGTATCTTCACTGGCTTTTTTGGCGTAGTTTTAGTTTTTCTAAATTCAAGAATTGGAAATAATTTTTACCCCAAATTCTAATGTTTTATTTCCTGGCATGTATGATCTGCAGGGGATGGAGGGTGGTTTTTAACACCAGTCTGCTTTCAAATGCATTGGAAAGTTGATGCCGTGTGAGTAAAGTGCAAGTTTACATTTTTGGAGGTTCAACTCTTGAGAACTATAGAAGAAAACAATGAATATTCAGAAACTTCTGTTATTTATGGTGGCTTTTGTGTAATACACATTTATGTTAATTCATTGCTTTAAAAATGGAAAAGCTGACCTTGAGATAATTATTGGAGTTAAACAGATGACCATGAAATTGAACCGTAGGAAATGAAGTCTTTCTGAGGCTATAGCTCTGAGCTGACTGAATGGGTGATTTGTTTAATCCCGTTCTTGGCAGAATTGAAAAGAACAAATTTGAGAAGCAAGCACGGAAATCTAATTTAGTCAAGTCAGTTCGCTTTGATAATACAAATAAGTACATTGCATAGTAATGAGCAGATCATTCCCACTTTCTGCCTGGAAGTCCCCCTGTATTTTCTTGCTCAGTTATGAATTACCACCATCTGATCTGCTGAGCAGATGTGTCACTAAAGAGCAGCTTATGATAAGCTCAGCTGGCCAAATTTGATCTTCCCTAGGGAGCCATTAGCTGAAAACTTTACTATCTGAAAAAGTATGTTTTCCTGTAGTGAGTGTCTTATTACAGTTAAATTTAGATGTAACCATTAATTTCTGCCATTTGTGTTGACAAGGAATGTTGGGGAGAAAATAACTGTAGCTTTCCAATAATACTTAACTGAAAGTATGATAAGAGTTACGTTCAAGTGGTGACGGAAAATGAGCTATATGACAAGCATGAAAAAGTTGAGATAAGAGAAAGATATAATAGTGCTTTAATACAAGAGTTTAATGTTGGCTGGAACCTTGTGTAACTTGAATGGCCACTTGGCACTAAAATGCATGGCAGCTATGTATTAGACTACACTTCTATTTCTGTTAAAAAAAAAAAAAGGGACAGAATAGAAGGAAAGTCACAGTGCAGTCAATAACTACAGTTGTGAGTAGCATAGCTAACATGGAAGTGATATCTGAATTCTGTATTTCTTTAAGCTTGTCATTACTTCATGACAAGATAAAAAAACCCAAGAACTTTTCAATGTTCCAATTCTTGATATTGTAAAATTGTTGTGTTAAATTGGCTTGATAGAACTGAATTTCAAAGCTCATTTGCTTTTGGTAGTACCTTCTGTGTTATTGTAATGACATACTGTAATATGTTGCAAAGCTTCCTTTTGTTTTTAAGTCTGGAATTTCAAGCTGCCTTTCAAGTTAATACCTTAGAATTAAATTTTGTGGCAATTTAAAATGCTATTTTTATCGTGGTTACCAAGTGTTTTGGCTTTCTTAATACTATTTTCATTTTGTCTTAATGTGGCTGATACAGGTTAGCAGTTATTTTGGTTGTCAAGTGCTAAAGGAATAACTGTCCCCTGTCCATGTCATTAAGAATGACAGGTGTTTCACCGTGCTGAGACATCTCCTTAATGACACTGTATTGACTGCTGAACGTGGAATACTTCAAACATTCCCTAGTTTGGAAGATTTCATGTCTTCTGAAAATTTGTGTTGTACAGCTGCTTGTTACTTTCTTATTAAAATGTATACAATAAATACTCTTGCTTCTTAAACTGTAAGGGTATTAAATGATCAGTTTGCTTGCAGTGCTTTAGGTAGTAAAGTTAAAAAGAAATCCAGCATTTTCTCAAGTCTGTTGACAAACAAAGTAATCAGCAAGATTTCTCTAATGACTTTCCCCACAGAGTGGAGAATGCCTGCACTAAACTTGTTCGGGCAGCTCAGATGCTGCAAGCAGATCCTTACTCAGTACCAGCTCGTGACTATCTGATTGATGGATCAAGAGGCATCCTTTCTGGAACATCAGACTTACTTCTGACATTTGATGAAGCAGAGGTAGGAGTCCCAACATGACTGACATAAGTATCTGTACAATAATGTTTTAATTTAAACGTCCAGCTAACTGAATTAGCTAATTTAAACTATTGAGTAGATGAATTTGTGTTTGATCATTTTAGCTTGATTGGAAGCATATTTTGCTTTCCTTCTGTCAGAACTTAGACTTGTTGCTGTGTTCTGTTAATAGCATCTTTGTATGACATAATATTTAAGCATTGCCTGTGATTATTCCTAAAAAAGGCCAGATCTCATCAAACCTGTTTTACATCTTCTGGACACTTTTCTGTATTTCCTTCACTTATACCCATTACTGATCCTTATTTTCTTTTTATCCTTTTACTGAAAAGCCCTAGGCCTTTTCCTAACAAGTCTCACTGGCTGTGGCAATTTAATTGGCCTTGGGGCATGTGAGGTAATGCAAATTTGGACTGTCTCACTGGTCAGCCAGAAGTGTGTTCTGATAGATAGATGTAACAGTTGCTGTATTTTGGCTGCTATACAAGCCAAAAAGTGGCTCAAAGGTGCTGCTAGTCTGTCCTCACTCAGATGGACAAAAAAGCCAGAGTTGCAAGGCAACTTGAAGGAGTTGCTGAGTGTCTTGTATTTCAAAGTCTTTTTTTTGTTACAAATCTTACTCTTGTGATCATCTTTCTGGCAATGTGGAGTCTTACTTGTTTCTAAATAGCAAATGTCCTACTGCTATGAGGAAATGAAGCTCACACTGTTAGAAATGTTGATGTTAATTGTAAATTTTATCCATGTCACAATCCACTAATCTATGCAACTGTATTACTCTTCCTGCTGTTCCTAGTAGGATAACATGGCATCCTTGTCTCTTGTTTAATCAGCTCATGGTACTGTTAGCATGATCCTCCGAAATGAGAGGAATGCTATGGGATTTCTCCATGGAGCTTGTGATTACTCATTATTTTAAGTGGCTTTTAATAGATACTACATAGTGTTATAGGACAGAATTGCAATTAAGTTAATAATTGCTTTCAATCTCCCTGCTGCCAGTCTTTAGGAAGTTATTTTACTCCTGTGGAGTTAATGCTTCATTGAACTAGTCTTGGAACAGGATTCCAACCAAGAGAAAAATATTAGTCTGGAATAATTGACTTTTAACAACTACAAAAGTTGATACATATCTATCCTACTATGTTTCAAGATAAAGGAACTTCAGAACAAAACTGAAATGAGTTTTAGTGGAAACTCTGTACTGTTGTAGGAACTGAAAGCTGTATGTGGTTGAATTAAATGTTAATTACTTATTCTTCAATGACAGTTGTATGTGGTGTTGTCAGAAATCATGTGGTTGAGGAAGTTAGAGGATTAGCCAACAGAGAACTCTGTTTTTGAGTCAAATATGAACAGAAAAAGTTAGGCTGAGGCAGATGCCCAGAGGTAAATGAAGTAGTCTTCACAGATATTTCTAGAAAGTTTAGTATGTTTGATCTAGGTTTCCCACTGGAACGCTGGATAATGCTTTACCCATAGGTAAAGCTGTTTTGTGAATAATATTTCCTTTGAAAATTTGGAGTCTGCTTTCTATGTAGCTTAGCTTTGATGTAAGTGAAATATTTTTTATTTTGATGAAATTGCAATGAAAAACTTGAAGCATGCCAGCATAGTTAAATGCACTTCCTTATAACCTATTTTCTTAATCCTGTCCTTCATTTATCACACAAAGTGAAAACAGTGGAACTACTATTTTGCATTTTTGAGTAGTGCAATGCTGATTAAATGTTGTCTGTGTCAATACAGCACCTGTGAGTAATTGTGTTGCGTATAACTTCATCATTATCCCAGACCTTTGTGATTGCCCATGCATCATGTTAGCACAGGCTATATCTATTCTATTTTAATAATAGGCCTGCATTTGTAATTCAAATGTTACTTAGCTTCATCTAATAAATGATGGCATGCTCCTTTTTCAGGTCCGTAAAATCATCCGTGTCTGCAAAGGAATATTGGAATATCTGACTGTGGCAGAAGTAGTAGAGACTATGGAGGATTTGGTGACATACACAAAGAATCTAGGGCCAGGTTTGATTTGCTTCAGTCTTAGCATAAATTTGAGTGTATTTTTTTCCCTACCTTTTTATCCCCCAGCACCTTCCTCACCCAAGTTTTGATAATGTTCAATTACTTTAATCTGTAGGAATGACAAAGATGGCCAAAATGATTGATGAGAGACAACAGGAACTAACTCATCAGGAGCACAGAGTTATGCTGGTAAACTCCATGAATACAGTAAAGGAGCTTTTGCCAGTACTTATCTCGGGTATTGTTTGCTTTAATTTTTTAATACTAATGTGACTTATTGTATCTCTAGTTCAAAATGTACAGTGTCTTACATGTATTAAAAATAAGTCTTGAGTAAGTCTTGACATTGCTTCTGTACTTGTTGCAGATAACAGTGCTTTTTGTATTAAAAATAGTCTTTTTGAGGTAAAATTATCAATGCAAAAGGAAATGTACAATGTCTGTGGAAAATGCAGTAGGAGGTCACCTTGAGTATTTGTAACATCTTGTATGTACCTTTTTCTAATCTATGCTATTTTTACAGCTATGAAGATTTTTGTAACCACGAAAAATTCTAAAACCCAGGGAATAGAAGAGGCCTTGAAAAATCGCAATTTCACAGTAGAGAAAATGAGTGCTGAGATAAATGAAATAATCCGTGTATTACAACTAACTTCCTGGGATGAAGATGCCTGGGCGAGCAAGGTAAGATTCACACCTGTGTTTATATATAGTAGTCTAATGTTTATCCTACTGTGTTGTACCTTTATAAACTTGTGTTTTTGAGAATGTTGAAATATGTATTTGTGCATCAGTTTTGTAATGCTCTGTAATCACGTTGTATAATCTTTTCAAGGTCAAAAAACATCTTTAGAGATGATTGCATTAATGTATCTTACAAAATTAGCTTTCTCACAATAACCTAAGTTAAAGGTGTGTGGCATTTGAAGGTAGCTCAGGGGTTTACTGCAACTGAATGGTCAGAGAACTTAAATTTTTTTGTTGTTTAGTTGAAATCCTGGAATATAGTGTATTCTTCTTGGAGAGATTTTTTTTTTTTTTCCATATAGCTACCCTACATAGTCAGAGAAAGAATAGTTATACGAGTAATTGTTCTATACATCAAACTGGTCTTTTAGCTAGGCATTCTTAAATGTGACTGAGATTTTTCTCCTAGATGATAGTAGAAAATCCAGGCTGTTGTCATATATCTTGTACAAAAGGCTTTAAGATAAGAAAGTTGTAGTGCATTTGGAGGATCCCTCCTTGAACACCACCTCCCCTTTTCCCCCACCCCACTTTTAGTCTGGATGTGACAGCAAATTTCAAATATTTGCCTTGTGTCAAAGAAGCATATGTTAGACTGAACAGCCTTTGTGGATAAGCGTGATGTCTGCAAAGCTGCTATATGGACAGTATTGGTTCTTTACAACTTGGTGTTAGGCTGTGAGACTGCTACTACATACCTGGAGTTAAGTTGTGCTTTTAAATTACACACACTGAAGATACTGAAATGCCCAGCAGACCATAAAGCAGGTCTGACAGAAAGAATCATAAAAGTGGTGTTGTGGCCTCAAAAAAAACAGAGCTGCAAAACTGAAATTCCTGCCAGTTTTTTTTAGTACCTTTAAGTTACTTGCTGAAGCATTTTTTAAAGGGTTAGGCCTATGAGCAACACACAACTCTAAATATAGTTAAAGAAAATATTGAGACCTGAAGCCAGACTTAAAAACAGATGAAATCTTGCAGAAAAACTAACATTGATGTGATCTAGGCATTAAAATCACTTTGGCCCATATTGTTTGGCACTTGACCCTTAGTTTGCCTTTTGCATTATTTTGTCACCATTACTTCCTTATTGTGACTACTTCATGCATCTTTGTTTTTGTTCTCCTGTTTATTACCCTTTTCTCACCTGTAGAAGGTAAGCTTTCTTTAGCACCCTACACTTCTACCTTGTACTAAAATCAAAAAAGCATGTATATGGGATTTTGTGCTGTGTGCAGACTGTGTGCTGTGCATCTTTTTGTGTGCCAGTTGTGACACCATACACTTATTAAAAGGATCTTACTAGCTCTGTCTAGAATTGGCTGTCACTAAAAGAATGGTAATTGCAAACTGACCTGCATTAAGACTCTTCTTCCTAGTCTGTTTAGAGTTAGCCCAAGATTTTAAAGCGCATTCTTTCTGAATATTTCTGTGTTAATTTACGTTACTAGTCTTTGTAGCCACAAATAAGGGATCCAGTCATGCAGGAACAAGCTTTCTGCATGCCCATAAAGCTTTATTAAATGAGTTTTGCCTGTTCTGTAGTATATCACTAGCAGCCTTCCTTCAGTTCAACTAGTTCATGTTTGTCAGTTCAAAGCTTAAAGCTGTAGTCTTGTATTTTTTCAATTCAGTTGTTTTTGTATGTAAGCATTCCTGTATTTTACAAGATATAAATACAGTTTTATTTCACAGAAATTTAGTATTTTTGTTGGTAAAATGTCTGTTGCAAAAAGTTGGCATATCAGCAGTATTTCCAAATAGAAAATACTGGTCATTATTTGTAATGCATAAATATGTTGTGTAGACTAGTATCATTGAAGTATAATTCTGTTCTAAGTTGAGAATTTGCTAATGGTATTTGTCTTTTTCATTTAATCTATGTTTATAATTTGGAATTGTGGCTTTGGGCATTAACCAAACAGTTGTGGCAGAGAAATCTGAGTCGAGAAATACAGTGGGATGAAAAAGCAGGATCTAGTTGGTTAATGGCCACCTATTATAGATGTATTCTGGTATTTGCAGAAATAACTAACTGTTCAAGTACTGCTTCTCTGGGAGGGAGAAGGAGGAGCTCTTAAATTCTACTTGAGATTACTTTTGCATGATGTTTGTGCCTGGAGGTCAAGGGAAAGATAGATATTTTCCCCATGCTTTTCTGGAGCAAACTTAGGTGTGTTTGGTAATGAACGACCTTAAATTTTTATCTGTGTAGTCCATGCTATTGTTCATGTTGGAGTTGATTTTATGCTTATTTTATCTTGAATTGTTTATACATTACATCACAAAATGTGCCTAGAGAGATGGATGGACGAATGTATGGAGCTGGAGTTGAAGGCGTTTTGTGAACTTTTTGGTTGCTCTTCCTAGACACTGAAATGCACATTACTGTTCCTGGATTGCAGTAATCTCTGCCTGCAACAAGACTGGGAATTTTTAAATAGTGTGCTGATTTAGAATTGAAATGCTGAGCAAATACTTGTTTTACAAAATCTTAGAGAAAAAATTTGTCTATTTTTTCCTCCTTTATACCTTTCTCCTTGAATCTTTTGTTTTACAGAGTAGTTCAGCTTTCTGTTGTATGTTCTTATTGTTTGTTTTTAAATAAACTTGAAATAATAATCAAGTAAAGTATCTTCCACTTCGATAGAATGTAGGCAGTTAAAACTTTAGAAAGCTGAGAAGTATATAGTATCTTGCAGGATTGAACCCTGGATGGTGACTAAGCTATCTGTTGTGCAAAAAGGCTGGCATAGCCTACTTCCTTGAATATTGCCTTATTTGTTAATAAAACACAGATATCACTAGACTAGGCCACTTAGCTGAACCAGAGGTTGTTTTATATTCAACAGGGGAGTGTGTAGGTTTTATTTTGCCCCTTTACAAAGAAGTGCCTATACCACCTCCTCTGTGAATAATCTAAAAATTCTTGGTAGTGGCAGAAGTTATGCGTAAAGGTATCTTGAGTAAGTTCCTGAAGTTCATTCGCTGTAAGAACTTATTCCAAAAAGCCAACTTGCGGGTTTTCCCTTCAGACAATGGTGCCTTAGTTGTTGGACTTGATTAAGTTGTTTATCTCTTCAGAAAAGGTAATAGCTCTGCTTTTGTTAATAAAATTACTTTTGCCAACAGGGGAACTGTGGAGGGAGGAGGGGAAGAATCCTTCTTTGCTGAGAAATCGACTCTAGACCATTTTGCAGGGTAGCTGAAGGATTTTTTTTTCTTGCTGCCACTGATATTCTGCTGGCAATGAATACAATTTCAAATATATTTAGCTGTTGAGGACGAACAAGGCATGTAAACAACTGGAAAAGCCAGGGATATCAAGAAACTTTCAAACAGTAAGATGTTGAGCAAATTCCTTTGTTTTGTTTAAATTTAGTGTTTCTACTTTAGTTCTCCTGCTTAATAGCCTGAATTGATGGGTATGTCCAGACACTTCAGAATTGCTACACCTTTGTTTCTTGGCAAGTATCTGACACTAGACACAGCTGTGGCAGAAACAAAAGTGCAGCACCAACAAAGCTAGTTAAGGATGTGTTTTAATTACCTGTTAAAAAATTACTCTATTCATTGCAAGGAAAACTCTGTATCAGGCTAAAGCTGGGAGGAATTTCTTGCCGTGGCAATTCCAGCTGTGAAGATGAGAAATCTGTGCTTTTAGGACAGTGGTCCTGAAACACTTTGACTGCTACTCTAGGATTTAACAAGATTTTTTAAAAAATGGAAGGGGTACTTTGCAAACATGAGTGCAGCAATGTAGTTACATGGGCATCACATGACAATAGATGAAAAATAGATCCTGTACTTGGTTGGGTAGTGCTAGCAATTACAAAATTGTGAGTGTAAAAGCTAAAATACCTTGGATTTGGTCCCCTGATGTAACTTTATATGGAGAGGCTTCTTCACAATTTTGCTGAAACTGCAGCTCTGCAGACAGCTGAGACAACACAAAAGCCTGTGTCAGTAAAAAGGGAGAGGCAATGACAGTTTTCCCAACACTCAGCCATCCCACACCTATCATCTCATCAACACACAAAGCAACATCTGTTGCCTTTTTAAAGATTCGTTTAGCTCTTTGTTTCAAATTATTTCTGTTTAGGTCATTTGTTCCAAACTACAGTAGCTTCAGCCCATATGAAAAAAACCAAACAAACAGAAGTGTTAGCACCTACCTTCAGCGATGTAAAACTTACCTTCAGAAAGGTTTTTATAGATATTGGAATACTTAAATGATCATGTATTTCTCCTGTATCTTACATTGAATGCACAATTCTCAAGGTATGGAGAAGATGACTTAAAATAATGTGCCCATCTCCCACCCCTAGCTGCATATCCTACCCTTTTAACATTTTTTCAAACAGGTCTTGACCTAAGCTCTGAGACCCAGTTACTAGATTTGAGAACCAATCATGCAGGTGAAAATGATGTGCTTTGGGTGCGCTCTCTCAGGCTGTGCTTCAGGAGTCCTTAAAAATATCCAGCAGTGTTGCATGACCTTTTAGAAAGTTGCTTGCTGAATTACTTTATAGCATCTTATGTATAGCTGTCAGACCAACATCCCTAATAACATAATGAATAGAATAAAAATGCCAAAATGTTTACTGTAATGTATCTTCAAATGCAGAATGAACTCCACAAAAATGTGGCAGTTCTTGAGTGTTGTCAAGATATCACATTCTGTACTAGATACTGATCATTGACGCTAATAGGCTCATCTTGATAAGAGTTGGACATGGAAAGTCCAATTCAGTTAATAACATGAGAGCCAGGCATCTTTTCATCATGTGTATACTAATCATGGGATGTCAGAGGAATTTTCCATGGCCTATGTGGTAAAAAGCTATTTTGGCTTTTCACCAACTTTCTACTTAAGGTATTTGATACTTTTTTCAGTCTTTCCATTGGCGTAAGATAGAAAACTTCTGGCCTCTAGTGGGGAGATGACACATGAACAAGTAACAGAGTATGCAGAGAAACTGGAATTGGATGGTTTCATCTTCACTAGTCAGAGGTGCTGGGTAATAGCAGCATAATAGTAAAAGAAGCAGCTTCCCTGATGCTCCTGGCAGAGGGATTGTGAGTTTAAAACAATCACATGTGAATGTGTGCTTGTCTCCCAAGACATGAAACTCCATCTTTGAGAATTGCAGGAAATAGCTGGCAGTCGATGATTCTGCAAAACTAGCTGTTTGACTTTCAGCAGCAGAGCAGGTGAAAAACACAGATGTGCAGCCTCTTACACTGAAGCAAGTAGTAAAATTCACTAGTCTGTTACCATTTTTAAAAAGTTTTATCTCATTGTTACAGATTTTCTCTGTGCTCTGATATAAATCAAAGGGAAAAAAAATCCAGAACTAACTCCAAGATGTGTGCTCATTAGAACTCTTGACTTCAGAAAGTAAAATACTAGTGAATGAAGGAATAGAAAAATCACTAAAATTGCATGCTTTTTTTTTCTGCATTTTGAGTGAAATGAAAATGTCTGTTTTAATTGGAAATAAGTGACTATGACCTGTTAGTTGGAAAATAGGGTTTGAGCTGCTTATATGGGTGTGTTTCTGTAAGCAGATTGTGCTTTATAAAACTTCTGTCTGCTTTGGCTGTGTTGACTGTTTGTGCTTTGATTGGTTGAGAATAATTTTGGTTTTATCTCTTTTGTAAAGGATACTGAAGCCATGAAAAGAGCTTTAGCCTTAATAGATTCAAAGATGAATCAGGCAAAAGGTTGGCTGAGAGATCCAAATGCACCTCCAGGTAATAAAAAAACCCAACCAAACAAACAGTAGGAAGTATTTTGGTTTTTAAAGGTCTGAGTAATTCCATTGTTTAAGAAAAAAGTGCGTTTCAGCATTAAGAACCTATACATGGTGGATCATTCTAGAGGACCCTGTATTTATTCCTTTCTTTAGATGCTGGAGATGGAACAACCTCTGTCTAATGACCAGTACAGCTTTGCTTCTTTTCAGTTGTCAAAGTAATAAACTCTGTATAACATACAAGAGCATTTCACTGGTAAAAACACAAACCCATAAATTGCGTTGAAGAGTATTAAATTGCAGTGGTTACTAATGCTTTAAATACTCCCTTTTGTATTTTCAAATTTGTGCAACTTTAGATTTGCCTAACACAATCTCAGAGTGGTTTTCTTTCAATTTCTGCAGCAAGTTTTTTACATAAATATATGCCACGAATACTGTAATTAGTTACCTTCTTATAGATTGTAATTAAGTCACCTTTAAAATTGGGCCTTTTTATGTGTCTTAAAAGCAAATAAAACTGGATAGTAGCCTGTTCCATTTGAGCTTTGAAAGACTGCCTCAGAAGTTGAAGCCAAAATAATACAGTTGTGGAAGTTGGAAGTGAGTTGTTATCTGGGGAGCTTCTGCTTATACTACTTCTGACCTCTTTCCCCTTGCCATTCTCAATTTCAGAAACCTCAAAGTTCTTTTCAAATCCTTCTTTCATTGACACTGACAATTAATGAAATGAACTATTAAAAAAATTCCTAGCTGAGGACAAATGCAAAGATACCTCTAGAACTTCCTGCAAAGCAGATGATAGTGCAGGATCAGGGTGGTTTGCAAGTAAAAAGTATATTGTTCTTGCATCCTCTTTTGCCAAAATCAAGTCACATGTGCAACTGGCTGAAGCTGAGGCTACATGAATCTTGCGGTGTTGTTCTTTCCCTTCTCAGCCTGAATTGCAGACTCTATAAATTAAGTACTTCTAGAAATTAAGTTATGATAGCAGAATGATTAAATTATTTGAAATACATGGCACATGATACACAATAAGGTTATTATATTGTTTTGGAAATACTGTCCCATTATAATTACCACATTGGGTATGTCTCACAGTTTTTAATATGTCTCCTGACAGCTGAACCTAATATGGGACATGAGATTAGCAATTTACTTGTACATGTCAAGGAATGTCTTGTTTTGTTTCCTTAACTGATTCTGTGTCTTAGGTGATGCTGGTGAGCAAGCAATAAGGCAGATCCTTGATGAAGCTGGAAAAGCCGGAGAGCTGTGTGCAGGCAAGGAGCGCAGAGAAATTCTGGGAACATGTAAAACACTGGGCCAGATGACTGATCAACTGGCTGACCTCCGAGCAAGGTAAACCTATTACTTTTCATGGATAGTTCTCCAGTTCTATTAAAACATTTCCTAATTTTTCCTAACCTGTAGGAAAGTAGGCCAGTAACTGTGTTTTGCCCTTTTTACTTCAGTCTCTTTTGATAAGAATAATATGTTTTAATATGTGAAATCTTAATTTTATAACATGATGAGCAAAATTGGTCACATAGATAATTCAGAGTTTGTTTAATGTCAGACACTTAACTTGCCTCCAAATAAAGCAGAGTTGAATTATTAAACTCTACTGTTAAGTCTGTTCTGCAAAGAGGATATACCCCAATTACTGTAGCTCCTGCAGCTTCTGACTGATGTGCAGCAATCTATGAATGAGTAGATACCAGGCTTTGCCCTGAGTATTCAGTAGAATCCTCAAACAGCCTAACTTTGTGACACTTGAGGACACTAGCTGTCAAATCCTGGAAAGGGGAAAATATGGTCTTAGTTTTAAATTCTTCTTGTTGTGGTGTTTCTCCTCAGTTGTTGTGGTTTTTGTTTGTTTGGGGTTTTTTTCCCCAGGGGAAAAAAAATTTGATTAAATACTGTATCACTAGAAATAATTGCTGGGAGTGCTCTTAAACAGGTTTTTATTGCCTCTTCATTAGAAAAGAGCTTGGTTCAATCCAGAGCTGAATCTGTGATGCTCTTTTTTTTTTTTCTTGGGCAGAGGGCAGGGTGCTACACCCATGGCTATGCAGAAAGCACAGCAGGTGTCACAAGGTCTGGATTTGCTCACTGCCAAAGTGGAGAATGCAGCCCGCAAATTGGAGGCCATGACCAACTCTAAGCAGGCAATTGCAAAGAAGATTGATGCTGCCCAGGTACGACTAATGATTTAGTAAATACTACGGAACATGATTACATTAGTGCTGACTATTGTAGTTCTTTCTCGACACAAAGCAGTTACTTGTTAAGAAGAACATATGGGGTATGTTTGCTTTTGTAAAGGAAAATCTTCAGTAATTTACAGGGTGCTGTGAGTTTTATTAAAGCTTATGACATTTTTGCATAGTTCTTTTTAGCATTGCTAAAAATCTAAAGGTTATGAAATTACAAAGAGAAAACGCCCTTAATTTGGGCATAAGCTGATTTTAATAAAACAGTTCCTGACAGCACATATTTGCTAGTGGGTAAAATCAGTGCCCTTTCCTTGGACTCTGAAAGTGGACTTGAGGGTTTAGAACTGCATATTCATGACAACTATAAGACAATGTTGGTGAAAATATTTTTCCTATAAATCAATCCTTTTATTTTTTGTAACTCTTAATCTTCCTCAATGGTCAGCCTATTACCCAGTGATTATGATGTTGGTCAAATAAGGAACTTTCTATGTGTACTTTATCTAAGTATATGTGTATATATTTACAATACTAATGTATATTTTCATGTATACTTAAAAAAGAAATTATAATGAGACGTTTTAGGAAGAGCTCTTTAGGGTGCCACACTGTGCACAAGAGCACCTGTCAGAATTTTTTTTTCTGAGAGTCAGATGAGTCTTTAAAGCCACTACTTAAAATTTACTTCTGAAAATATTGTTGCCAGATGTTGGAGGGAAAGAGATAATGACAAATCCTTGGGAAGATTTGATCTTATTTGAAATCTTTTGCAAAACAGAAAATCTGACAATAGAACAGCTTCATGGTATCTAATAAACAAAATTGCTTTAAAAAAGTTTTAATTAAAGTTTTGCAAGCTATGTTGGTATTTATTTTTGTTTAACAAGTTTCTATGGAAATAATATTACTGTTTATCCTCACTTGTACACAACTTCTTTGTATTAAGAATTGGCTTGCAGATCCTAATGGAGGCAGTGAAGGAGAAGAACACATTAGGGGAATTATGGCTGAAGCAAGAAAAGTTGCAGAATTATGTGAGGAGCCTAAAGAGAGAGATGATATCCTTCGTTCCTTGGGTGAAATCTCTGCTTTGACAGCTAAGCTGTCAGATCTGCGACGACAGTATGTATTAGTTTTATCACCATTAATTTATTTAAACTACTTTAATTTGCAGTTCTAAGTGCTGAATGAAATCAGAATATAGATTATTTTTCCCTAAGAACAGGGGATGGTCATCTTGTACTTTTGAGTTGTTATCCTGCCTTGAGGAAAAACTGAATGCAAAGAATTGTTCAGCTCCAGGGGTGGGAGGAAGCTAACATTTTAACATCCTTTAAAAAACTTAGTTTCTAAAATACGGCACCCTTTTTAATGCTTCAACCTAATGATTTCTGTCTCAAAATCCAACCGGTACTATCTTCCTCACAAAAAAAATAGAGTTATATTACCTAGAAAATGTTTACTTTATACTGCCTATGGAATATTTGACAGCCAAACTGAAGCCTAAAGTGAGTTCCTTTTTATTGTCCAAGTGCTTTAAAGGAACAGGAAAATGTGGAATGTAAGTTTGTTTTTGCTGACAAATGTCAATGTTTAAGCAGTTTGCTGAATGGCAAGACAAAATACCTACCACTTGAATGAGTGTCAGTGCTCTAAGTTGTTACTGCAAACTATAAAAAAAATTGTAACTAAGTAATTGTGTTTCTGTATCTTTCGTGAATAGGAAACTTGAGAGTGGAAGTGAAGAAACAGTTACTGTATAAACTGTGGTCTTAATCTATGACCAGTTGCAATATGAAGATAAATATTTTTCTTTCTTCATTAGTTAGACACTTAAGTTTTCATTGAGATTGAGCTGCTGTGGATCTTAACATGCTACCTCTTCATGTTTATACCTAGCCTTGGGCCTTTTGCTGCTTACTGTTCTGCATGTCATCTGCCTGGCATTATTTTAGTTGCTCATAAGACAGCCATGGGTATGGGAAATGAAAGTCACAGCTGAGTAATCAATGACAGTACCATGCCCTCTCCCACCTCAGTACTGTGTTGCTGTGTGTACCACAGCAGAGAAGTGTGAGGTGGAGTTTTATGCATGACAGATCTGCCTTATTCTGATATTCAAGTGCCAAATTTAACCTTACTTAACAAGATGAAGTACCTTTCATTGTT